>NC_041218.1:83659161-83673069 GCF_002837175.3 Physeter macrocephalus
CAGCATGTGGGATCTTCCCGGACCGGGGCACGAACCCACGTCCCCTGCATCGGCACGCGGACTCTCAACCACTGCGCCACCAGGGAAGCCCAATACTAGCTATTCTTATTTTTAAATTTAAGGTCATGAAGAATGTTTCTCCATAATTTTATAAATCTGCATGCACCTAAGATTTTAAAAAATTATTATCAATACTTATTTATTCGTTCAGCACATATGTTTGAGTGGCCCCCATGTAGCAGGCACTGCTCTAGATCCTAGGCAGATAGCAGTGGATGAAACAGAATGACAGGAGTGGGGCTGAGGGAGGTTGCTAGGGTGGGTTGATTATATGGAATATTCGAGTAGACCATTGAAGTAAAGTAAGGGAAGTGAAGGGAAGAGCATTCCGGACAATGGCTCTTTAGATGCAGTAAGGCTCCAAGGCCAGAGTGTGCCTGGCCTGTTCAAGGAACCAGAAGGAGGCCAGTGAGGTAGTGGTAGGAGTGTCACCACGGGAGATGAGGTGGATGGTGATGGTGGGAGCAGAGGGTGCGTCACGTCAGACCTTCCATAACAGGCAGAAGAAAGGGAAGCCACTAGATGATTTTGAGCAAGAGAGTGACATATCTGATTTATATTGTAAGAAGGATCACTGCAGCTATGTGTGGACAATGGGGGATCAGCTTGGAATCAGGAAGATCAATTAGGAGCAATTGCAGTGGTTTAAGGCAGAAATGATGGTGTTTGGGACCAGCCTGGTAGTGGTTAAAGTTTAAAAAAAAAAAAGACCTGATAATCCTATGTTAAATACCTACCATGCACGAGATGCTTTCTATATATATTGTCTAATACACACAACAGCCCTAAAAGGGCAATCTCATGACTATTCAGAGGTGTGACTTGCCCACAAGGTCATACAACTGAAGTGCAAGTATAGCGTGATGCTCGCTGTGTTCCCATATTTCTACATCCAGACGTAAAGGAGAAAAGAGAATGACAAGTACCGCACATCGATCATGTTGCCCACCTAAGTAAACTTTTCTTTTCACATATACTGTGTTTAGTTTACTTTTCACATAGACTATGGATAGTTTCAACCCCAGTGGATACTTTGTAGGAAAAGGTTGTAAGGCTGGCAGATTGAAGAGAATGGAAGAAGTTGTATAGCTTCAGGTTTTGGAGCTTTTAATGTTTAGAGATCCAGTGCATTAAAAGTAAAAAACTTATTTTTGGAACAAGCTGAACAGCAATTTAGCATTTTAGGATAAAACACTAGAAGCAGAATACAAAAATAAACACTAGGAACAATCAAAAATCCTGAAAAAACGTTTAACTTTTAATGGGATATTTATGTATTCAGTAAGTAATCACTGCAATTGTTTAGTGCCTAGTCTGTGGCAGGTACTGTATTAGAAACTTGGGATTAAAAAAAAAATGAGTAAAACATGATATCTGCCCTCAAAAGCTTAGCTGTATAATAAATGATAATAGCTTGTATTAAAGGAAAAGATAAAGTGTTCTGGTAGAAAGTAGAAAGCAGTAAGTAGATATGTGTCTTGAGGATGGCAGGGAAGTCTTCAGAGGGGAGAAAGTATTTGTGATAGATCATCTCTTCTGTTACCATTGGACACAATGGAAAAGTTCACTTGATTCATGGAATAAAAATCTTCATTCTTCAGTATAGAAAACCATATAACTGTAGCCACAGGTACCTATGACTGCAGTTACAGCATACAGGTAGCATATCTGTAGTCTAGAATAGCTTTCTCTGGCCACCCAGATCTCAACTGACCATGAAAGATAAGCTTCTGGTAATGACTCTTAGAAGCTGTTGTTTTCACCTTGAACTGAATCTTTGGGCTACTTCTTTCCATTCTGGGACCAAAACTATTTTTTCTATCTTCCTTTATTAATTTTGCTCATGTTATAATGATATTCTACTGGCACCTAAAGAAATGGGTTCTGATTTTGAGGAGGGGCTGGCATTCCTCATATACTGGTAAAAACCTTTGGTATTATAGACAGATTAAAAGGAAACTTATTAAAAAAATTTTTTTTTAACTTTTGGCTGCGTTGGGTCTTCGTGACTGCACGCGGGCTTTCTCGTTGCAGCGAACAGGGGCTTCTCTTTGTTGTGGTGCACAGGCTTCTCATTGCAGTGGCTTCTCGTTGCGGAGCACGGGTTCTAGGTGTGCAGGCTTCAGTAGTTGCATCACGCGGGTGCTAGAGTACGTGGGCTTCAGTAGTTGAGGTGTGTGGGCTCAGTAGTTGTGGTACTCAGGCTCTAGGGCACATGGGCTTCCGTAGTTGTGGCACGCAGGCCCGGTAGTTGTGGCTCATGGGCTGTAAAGCGCAGGCTCAGTACTTGTGGCGCATGGGCTTAGTTGCTCCACGGCACGTGGGACCTTCCTGGACCAGAGTTCGAACCCATGTCCCCTGCATTGGCAGGCGGATTCTTAACCACTGCACCACCAGGGAAGTCCCTAAAGGGAAACTCTTATTTTTATTTTTATTATAGCTGGCAGGCCTTTCATTACCCAAAACTGCTCAGCTTTTTAGAGTGCAAGAGGTTTTCTTTGTATCAAAATCATGGTATTTACTTTAAAAGCACCATTATAGAAAATATCCTATAACTTGTCTGGGAGCCATTTTGATGTGCTATCAGCATTTGTAAGTACTCTAATATTCTTCTAACAGTGAGATGATTTCACAATTAGTTGGAAATCTAAGGCCATGTCATAGGTCTGATAGGAATTTCAAGAATCTGTTGTAGAAAAAGTGTTATGAGTCTTACATGTAATGTGCAAACCTGAAGTGTAATATTTATTTGGTATGTGTATAATGTAAAAGTGTTTTAGAAGTTATCTATATTAAAACACTCAAAATCATTGGTTCTCAAGGTGTGGTCTAGGCTCATCTGGGAATCTCCAGGACCCTTTGAGAGGGTCTGCAAGTTACAAATTCGGCATGGGTAAAAAATATACTTCACGTGCAAGACATACCAATAATTAAGTTTCAATGTAACACAGAAGGAAATGTTCATTGATAGGGTTTCTGATTTTTTATTGCACTAACCTTTAAGAAACTTAAAGAAATGTCTACTTGTTGAGTTGTGATGTAGTATCATGAAAGTTTATCCACAGTTCTCTATAAAGGACACTAAAATATTCCTTTGTTTCATACTACGTATCTTTGCCACCCTTCTCATTGTTTAAAAAAAATTATTTTTCATTAAAATATGTCATTTAATCATGTAATGGGAGGGTTATTATTTTTACTAAAAGAATCAATAGATAATAATTTAAAGATTCTCAGTTTAGTTGCTAATACAGTATATGCTAATAGATATAACCGCCCCACACAAAACCTTTTTGGAGTCCTCAATAATTTTTAAGAGTATAAAGACACCATGAGACTGAATATTGATTGCGACTTCCAGCTTTCCAGACTTAATAGTGTGTCATTTAAGCTGCCCAGTGCACGGTAATTTGTTATAGCAACCCAAAATGAGATGCTTATACGAGCTTTTTATTAATGGCTGTGACTTCTGCCATTCTCAGAAGCCATGCTTACTATTTTTAAAGAACAAACCAATGAACAAATCTACAATAATCTTTATATCATTAAAAGGGGAAATTGTCATCATTTCATAAAGATTCTACCTATGAAAATCCATTGGTGACATTGTAGACTTTTTTTCTATGTCTAAAATATTTTCTATGGATATTCTACTCTTGGTAGGTACCTTTTATATTTCAATGTTCTCATCAGAATAAGATAAAATTAATTATAAAGCATAGATGAGAGCATTGCTCAGGTATTTTTGTAACTAAAATGTAGCTGGAATTTAAGGATCAAGTTTGTACTTTTTATTTAAGCATGACTAGATTTAAAGTTACTTTGTGACCTTTTCTGACAGTTTTCTTGTTTATAAAAATTTACAGTAGGGGAACTATGAAAATAGGTTTTTTTAAATTAAAAAAAATGGCTGTCCTTTGAAAATATTCCTAATATATTAAAATATAAGGTCACCTAGACTTTTGGCTATAATTCTTTGTTTAAAAATAAATACAACAGATAAGTAGTCTTTTAATTGTTATACAGTAAATGTCACATATAAACAGCAAAAATAGTGAATAGCTCAAACCTTATGATTTTCTGTTACTATTGGAAACATAAAATTGTAGCAGTGGAAAGAATCTGATGCCTTTATTTAAGTGACACAGAAATTGAAAAAAATAACTACATGTAAAATCAATTATGTCATTTTCCAAGTTTTAAAAAAAGCTATATAAAGTAATTTTTATGAAGTATGCAGTATTATGACTGTCAATAATATAACTATCAAATTCTTACTAAATCACAAATGTTTCACCTATAGTATTTTATCCACATGATCATAGGCTGTATAGGTCTCTCTCATAAGACTCTCTTATCCCAAAACACTTCGTATTTATTAGATAAATAATTCACACAGTTCTAAGTTCCTTAGGCCATACCATTGTCATTTTACAAGTGAATAAATTTTAAAAACATCTTTTTGATAAATATTTTCAATTTACAATTAATTTTAACATCACAGAAGGGAAATGAAGCAGTCCTGAAGTGGAGGATCCCATTAAGACCATTTAGGCAAAATTTGGCTACCCTGGCTCCTTTCTCACAATTATAAGCTAGTTTCTTTATTCTGATAATTTTAAAATGTTAAAAAAAAAAAAGCAATCCAAAATTTTAATTGGCTCATGTCATAGCATAAACCACTTGGACTGCTTGAGATTTCTTGAGAAAAATGTATCACATTCTAGTAAAAGGCAGATGTGTTGTGTCTATTTCTCAGCTGCTATAGAGAAAATGAAACTTTGCATCAATATCAGAAATTGGACCACTCTTCTCTGGTCTGTTCTTCTTTCCTGGTGATTAATAAATTCGTAACTAAGAAAAAATCTATGAATTTATGATGCAGAAAAAACCTACACTCTTATTTTATAGTAGGGTATCATTGGAAATATTATCAAGTAGAAAACAATTTGGAATAAAGACTTGCAGATAACTTTGCTGTTTCCTGGAGAAGCAGCGTATTGCAGGCTTAATAATTCTAGGTCTGGAGGAAAAGTTTCTCATTTTAGGATCAGTATTTACTAGTTGTCTGAACTTGAGAAAGTCAGTGAGCCTCCTTAAGCATCAGTTTTCTTATCTCTTAAGTGGGAATAAAAATAGTACCTATCTGTAAGGGTTTATCTGAGAATTAAATAATAGTGTTGGTGAAGCTGTAGCTTAATGTCTCCCACATTAAAAAGAAAATCTTAATGTGTGTTATCTCCACTGATGTTGATGATGATGATGTCAAGAATGATGAAGAAAGAACTGGAAAATATTTCAAAATGAAAGATTAGTGATATTTTTGCCCCTGAAACTATTCTGCATTTTAATAACCTTAAATTTATTTTTCCATTTTTATTTGAAATTAATGAGATGGACATATGGTCGTTTCCGTGATAAAAATATTATTTTGTGTGTGTGTGTGTGTGTGTGAAACTTCACCATGACTGACAGTAGATCTTGCTTGTGGCAATAATATGACAGCTGCCGTAAAACTATTGCAATTCTATCTATACCTGAAATGAAATTTCCTGTCTCTTTAATTTTTAAAAAATTTTAGTTGACTTTGGAAACGTATATAATTTGTTTGAACCTGGCTCTGAAATTTCTTTATGTCAAAGTCATATTTTTTTTCCTGATTTTAAAACAGAACCCCCCCAAAACAGGATGTAACAAACATCAGTGTAACAGGAAGTATAAATCTTGATTTCTAGTTGTTCTGATTAGCTTCCTCCTTTAGATCTTATAGCTTCAGGATACTGTCACCTTGTGTGTGTGACTTGCAGTTAATTCAAAGTATATTGTTGAAAGAGTTCAGAAAAAAAGGTTTGAGAGGAGCAAATTAACTCACAGAAATCACTCACCAGCTAGGCCAGTCAGACAGGTGATAGGAATACAAGAGCGAGCTTCTGTCCTTAATGGCGATGGTCAAAGACATTATGAAGAGAAAGAAAATAGCACTTTTAAAGTAGGTGGCTAAAAGATAATTCTCCACTGGTTTGGCATAAAAAGCATATCATATAATGTAATTTAAAATGTCTTCCACCTCATCTTTTTAGAAAAAAAAGTGTATTCCTTGGATTTCTTTTTCTTCCCTCCCTCCCTCCCTCCCTTCTGTCTTTCCTGTTTTTATATCTGTCTTTTTTCAAGTATTTCAGCCATCAGATTTTTAATGATATTCATTTAGGTTTATAGCCAATTTGAAGATCAAGAAGTTCTAAATTTATAGCTATTTTTTTGGTTGTTCATCAGATATATTTACTAGTTTTTCAGTTGTTTATTTATGGTGGTTTCTTTGATATTTGGGACATCATTTCCTTTTGTACTTTACTTTTGGATTCTTTGTGCTCTAGTTACTTGATTTTGCTAGAAATCTGGTCTTTGGGTAGCTGAAATACTTGATAAAATAAAACCGTTCTTGGGAGTAAACTGTCTTATTATGATGATGCTTTAAGTTCCAGAATAAAAGTAAGACTATATCAGTGTATTTCAGCCATCAGATTTTTAATGATATTCATTTAGGTTTATAGCCAATTTGAAGATCAAGAAGTTCTAAATTTATAGCTATTTTTTTGGTTGTTCATCAGATATATTTACTAGTTTTTCAGTTGTTTATTTATGGTGGTTTCTTTGATATTTGGGACATCATTTCCTTTTGTACTTTACTTTTGGATTCTTTGTGCTCTAGTTACTTGATTTTGCTAGAAATCTGGTCTTTGGGTAGCTGAAATACTTGATAAAATAAAACCGTTCTTGGGAGTAAACTGTCTTATTATGATGATGCTTTAAGTTCCAGAATAAAAAGTAAGACTATATCAGTAGTTTAATTTTTGGAAAAGGAAAGTTCAGAATATTTACAATGAAATAGCTCATGAATATGTAGCAAACCAAATTGATTTTGATAAACTCCTTCATATTCTACTGTTATTACTCTGTCTAGAAAATTTTGCTTTGTGTGGTGAGAAATTGAAACAATGTAAGGAATATTTGGAAACAAAAAGTGGTATGAATGTCAGGAGAATGAAAGGAAGAAAGAGAAGCTACCCCTTACTTTAAAAATATGCTAGAACAAACTCAGTACAGCAGTGCTTTGCAAGGATGGGCCTGTGTTCAAGATCAGAAAATAGTTTGCTGATCTCTGTTCTGGTGGGCCTTCACTTCTGGTTTCCTTATTACCTTTCTAATGGATTATTCCAGGCTTGGGAACAGATTGGTCCTAGACTGAACTATTGTTTGTGAAAAGTTATTTCACCCACAGCATTCATTTGAGATGCTTTACAAAATGTTTTTGCCTATTTTCAAGTGTCTATATGTGGTGTGATTAAGTGTATTTGAGGCTACATAACTCTATACGATAAAGAGGTCTACTTACCTGAAGGCCACAATGTAATACCTCTTAATGTTGAGGACAGCACATACTAGAGAATGAAGAGGCATAGTTTTATAATTAGATAGGATGACCAGGGAATCTGTGATAAAGTGAAAAAGTACTGTATTAAGCTGGAAAAAAAACTCAATTTGAGGTAAAATGGTTTTTGACTAGTTAATTTTAATCAAAGGCACAATCGAGATTTATTGTATATATGTTTTTTTATGTCTGATTAAATTGGGTTATATGAAGTGTTTATTTTGCACAGAAGTTTTCATGACCTATCAATCTGATTATAAGAAAAAGATGCAAAGATATCAGTAGGACTAATCAGAAAAACAGTATTTTTAGGTGAAGCAAATACTGAATTTTAGTGATTTAAGAAAATGATTACTGTCAAAGAGATTTTGGTATAAAAGAAGAACTCATGGTGAAGAAGAAATATAATTAAAAGACCAAGGCATTGGCTTTTAAAGGAGTATTAATCATCTAAAATGATTTTAACTGCCAAATATATCAGAACATGCTAAATAAATGAAAAGGTTTAACAGGAGAAATTTTAAAAATAGTTGTAAAAGAGATCATACGTGAATTACATTAGACTTGATATTATGTATTATATAATATCATTTATTTGTAAATCATTCTGAGAAACTAGTATTTCTTTTTATAGAATGTGAAATAGAAGTGTTGAGGCTCAGATTCTGCATGTATTTGGAGCAAAATTGTAAGATCTCTTAGTTGCTACTATGGTTCTACTATATGGCTAACTGCTTTCTATAAAAGCTTCTTTTAAATTAATTGTTCTTTGGAATGTTAACTTCAGGGATATTTCTTTCTGATGTTTCCTAAAAGAAAGAGGCTATTGATAAAGCTGGAATGATATATTCTATTATTTTTAAGTTACTTAACAGTTAAACCCTTTGGAAATTTATAAATGCTTTTTAGGGTACCAGGGTATTATTAGAACAGTAAAGAATTAATTGATTTTCTTGATACTTAAATTGCTACAAGAAGGAGTTTTGATATATTGTAAACAGAAGCTACTATATATACAAGAGCTTTGCTACAGTCATTTGTACTGTTTTTCATTTTAAATGGACCGTGTCAACTGTGCTCATTATTGTAAATTATAGACTGTTTTGTTTTCTCTCTGATAATATAATCTCATTCCAAACTCCCCTGACTTCTAGGTTGGGCACTGTGTGCTGTGTTGCCCCACTTAGAATCCCACTTAGGTTCCCCCCAGCCCCTCCCCCGCCCGCCACCCCCAGACTGAGATCCTTATTTTCTCAGCTACTGAGAGCTTTGGCGGTTGATGGTTGTCAGCCAAAGGAAAGCACACAAGTTGTGCCCCCTCGGAGGGGGAGACCTACATTGAATGACTGGTTAATCAGAGGTTAAATATAGCACGAAAGAGGCATCCTGCCCACTGAATTCTGTCATAAGTAGAAGAGCATTATCTCACCAATGAGGGGTGGTAACAGATCAAGGAAGGCTTTCTCAGTGGAGCCATATTCAGTTCCTTTTCAACTAATTATAGCAGTGCATTCCAGGTACACAGAACAACATGAGCTGTTTTTGGAGGTTAAACAAGAAGCGTGGGTGGGATACAGAACTACCAGAAGTTTATCATGACAGGTCAGCAGGTACAAGTAGAGAACGTTAAAAGACTGGGACATGAAAGTTGACAACGGACAGATAATGACAATTTTTGCATGTCAACAAAGGGAAAGTATACTTTGCCGGTAAGTAGGGGACTGCCATGATCAAATTTGTATTTTAGATGTGTATTCTTTTATAAGTTTAATTATAAACAGGTTTTGTTTTAGATTTTGGTTTTTAGTGACCCTGGCTTTTAAATCGACTAGTTGGTTTGCAGTGGGAGAGAGTAGAATGTTATGGAAGTACAGCCAGAGCAGGAGGGAGAGCTGAGTTTTGTTAGTATAGTTAGGAGGTATAAATCTGCCCCAAGTTATATGAGCCATATGTATATACCCAGGGGTGGATCCTTCAGCCTGCCAGCCTGAAAGGACTGGCCTCCTCAAGAGAGTGGCTCTCTTTGAGTGTGTGTGTGTAAATACTTTTTTAAAAGAACTCTTTACAGTTTATCATGTTATATATTTATTTTTTAGAAAGACAGTTTAGAATATTGTTTAAGAACTAGAATATTATACCCAGACTTTGTTTTAAATCCCCAATCTACCACATACTTGCTCTGAGATCTTAAATATCTGTTTCTTCATTTATGGGTATGATAATGACATATTAGGTCAGAATATTTCACTGCCATGTGACATAAACCAAATTCATGTTTCAATGAAAAAAAATGTATTGGCATAATAACTTGGAATTGTACCCACTGAAACAAATTGCAGAGGCCGTATTGGATCCAGGTGCTCAAGTGATGTCATCAGAACCTTGGCTCTACGCTACTCTGTGAAGGTTTCATTCCTAGGCCGACTTTCTCCATGTTGAACCAAAGATGGCACCCAGCCAGTGGTAGGCTTATGTTCTCCAGATTTAGCTATTGCAGGAAAAATATGAAGTACTTCTTGTCCAGTGGTTCAGTATATGTCCTGGACTGACTCTTACCATCTCTCCTTGTAGGATTTCCAGATACAATTCCAATGTATTTGAATTTCAGATAAACAATGACTCATTTTTTAAGGTTGTGGTCTAAACATTGCATGGAATGTACTTACACTAAGAAACGATTTCTTTGTATATCTGAGATTCAAATGGAACTGGGTATCCTATATTTTTATTGGCTAGATATGATAACCCTTCTTAGAAACCTGTCAATTTGTGAACCCATAACTCTGGTTAGTGTGAGAGAGTGTTGATTCGGCTTGGTTATATGCCTTATTAGTTAAATCCTCCACCTCAAAGCAAATGGATTGAGACAGGGGGAAAAGTAACTTCATACAAAAATTGAGGTGCTATTGTTAAAGAAGAGATGCTGTGCGCATAGAAAACAAAAACATGTACACACATGAAAATGTTTTATAAAAATGGTTTCTGATAGAACTCCCGAGGAGATTCCATCATATGAGGTAATCCTTTTAAACCTGTTAGCACAGTGCCTGGCACATAGAAAATCTGAGTAAATGCTTTCCATTGTACATACTATTACTGTTCTACTAATTCTAATACCTAAGTATTGACTCCATTCATTAAGCAAATATGTATTGAGTACTTCAGTATTATTCCACAGTTTTCATGTTTTAATCTTAGTTGGAATAAAGGATGTAATAGGAGAATGGTGAGGTAATTGTGTTGAACATCTTTGCTCATTAGACTTTTCCCCCTCCCAAAATGAAATTTTTCCTAGGAAGAGAAGAGAAGTTACTAGCTCAGAGGGAATGAATGTTTTGAATCTCCAGTTACTTGTGTTGAACTGTCAGTTACAGTTCTGTAGGAATCTGTGTTCCAAACCACAGAGACCAGTTGTCTCCCTATACCCACAGATTCAGCCCTATTTCCAATAATCTTTGCACAGACCCATCCAATAATCTAAACTGTCAATCCAGTTCCCAGCTCATATGACCCCTTGCTGCCAAAGTTACAGGTCAAGGTTAAAAAGTATTGTTCCTGTAATTCCCAGGCCTGAGAGAGACATTCTCAACTTCCACCCCAACACAAGAAAAGTCCCATCTTAGAGACAGTTCAGGAGACTTGGAAATTCATTGTTACTACTCTTTTTCCAGAGCTACTTATTCCATCTCTGGTGACTTCTTCCAGGATATCTTTAACCTTCTGAGGTCAGTCAGTCCTCCTAGGCAATCCACACAGCAGATAAAATGAACAGTACATAAGGAGATTTACTTAGGAAAGGCTTATCAAAATAAACCTAATACTAGAAAAAAACCAGATTCCTGAGGTTGCTCAAATGACTGTTTTGAGGTGGAAGAATAATCTCTAGCCATCCCAATTGATCAATTGATCGGCTTTGCATAATGGCAGAGGTTCCCAGAATTATTCTTCTCACTTTCAGTTCTTTCTAGTTGTTCCTTTTATTCAGAAGACTGAAGAGAAATTGACTAGGATTGCCATTAATTTTTATAGGAACTTCAAGGAAGGTTAGTTGTCTTGATGTTCAGTTTTGTCTGTTAAAGATAAAAGTTCAGCTGAAAAGTCCCCATAACAAGGATCTGACTGGGACCACATTAGTGAGTTTCATTCATACTTTAACTGTGTGCTCATTTGGGTACATGTAGGAAGCCAGCCAAAAGGGTCTCCTGAGTTGCTCTACACATCTCTCTAAAAGGGGATTGAAATTTATCTCTTAGAAGGAAATTGGTAAATATCTGAAGTTTAGACAATAACAGTCACTGTCTTAACCTAATACTCTTTTAACCAACAAAACTTCCCAATCCCACCAAATATCACCTTTTCCCCAATCTGGACTTAAATATTTATACAAGTGGTAATCACTCAACTTCTTTGAAAATCAACAATCAATCACTACTTTCCATTAATGTAAAATACTGTCTCTTTTTGAGTCTGAGACTGATGCTGTTGCACGTCTTTGCTCTTATGGGCCTGGATTTTAGGAGTGTTGTTCCTCATATCCAGACACACCCTCAACACTCATGAAGTATCATCATACCTTTCATTTGACTGACTGTGTATCGTTTGCCTCCACACCACTGACTGTCACATAGAGGCTCACTGAACTCTGAGGATAAGAAATTCACTGGCTTGTATAACACGTCACATGGTTGCTAGTTCGACACTGATTTATCACAAAAAATACTGTGAAATCATATAAAACGTAGCTCGAAGAGCCACAAGGAAAATTAAGTTCATAATGCTGAAATTATTTCCTGCATGCCAAAGAAAAATGCAAATTTATGATCAGCTTTTTAAATTGATAGTAAGAATAATCATGATAAAACTAGCTGACACATACATCATAATTTAGAGAACATTTTCATAAACATAGCAGGCAACATATAAAAAGATATCAGTATGTCAGTTTTCCTTCCAGTGTTCGGAAAGAATTGCTTGCAAGAGGCGTGTAATTTAGGAAGTGAACTCCATCATACCCTGATATTTATGCTTTGCTTATCCAATATTGTGGTGGTAATGTGACTCTGTGTTTATGTAGAAGAGGAAACCTACGTGGAGCATTGTCTTTACTTTGACTGTATTTCATTTCTTTAATTACAATTCTGTGAAAGAATAGTTATGCATTGTTTGACCAAGTGCCTCACATTATCCTATTAACTTTACTAGGACCTAACAGTGATGATGTCCATTTATTCAATGCTTAGCATGTGACAAACATTAGCTAATTTAACTCTCACAGGGCTGTGATATAGCCATTGGTACTCCCGTAATCAGATGGGAAAACATGCAGAATTTTGCTTTAGTTAGGGAAGCCTTGAGGATATTCATATGCTCAGGAGAAAAGGCCTAAAAGGCCTCTGGATAGGTAGACAGGGAAAACAGTCAAAGCGAGGCTGTTGAGCCCAGGTGAGGAGAGATTAGTCTTCAGAATTAAGGAATATTTTCCTCTGAGGTGGAAGGAGGAGGAGAGAGCTGTAGCAAATATTAATTAATTAAAAGGTAAACATTAATGCGAGTTTGGTTGACTATGATTATGGACTGTCTTTGGTTTTGGCAACTATAACAAAATACCATAGACTGGGTGGCTAAGAAAACAGAAATTTATTTTTCATAGTTCTGGAGGCTGGAAGTGTGTGATCAGGGTACCAGCCTGTTAAGGTTCTGGTGAGATCTCTCTTCCGGGTTGCCAAGGGCTGACTTCTTTTTTCCTCACATAGCAGAAAATGAGAGAGAGAGAGAGAGACAGTACGCACTCTCTAGGGGTCCCTTTTATACGAGCAATAATGCCATTCATGAGGGCTCCACCCTCATGACCTAATTACCCCCCAAGACTCCAACTCCAATACCTTACATTGGGGGTTAGGATTTCAACATGAATTTTGGAGGAACGTGAACGTGTACCATAACATATACCAATTTGTAAAGTGGTGTAGATGCAGAAAAGAAGGAGATTGTGCTGGTCCAGGACTGAGAAATTTCAGGCAAGTTAGGACAGAGAGGCAAAAGAAGTTTCCACGTTGAATGTTAACTGATTATTTGGTTTTCAAGTTAATAATTCTATGTAGGGCAGTTGTATGTGCCTCGCACTGTTACAGAATAGTCTCTGCTCTAAGAATCTCACAGTCCCGTCGAGAAGACAAAACATACAGGCAAAGACATAATACAAGGAACTAAGCTGTCAGTACGACAGTGGATGTTAGAGTCAGTTAACATGGTCGATGATCAGAGTAATGTCAGAGAAATATTAATTTCAAAAATATTCTTTAAATCTAGGGTGCCACCCATTGTAGGACACAGGATAATACTGCATTAAAAAAATATCTACAGGGCTTCCCTGGTGGCGCAGTGGTTGCGCGTCCGCCTGCCGATGCAGGGGAACCGGG
>NC_041218.1:83673315-83680866 GCF_002837175.3 Physeter macrocephalus
GGGAGAGGCCACGGCAGAGGGAGGCCCGCGTACCACAAAAAAAAAAAAAAAAAAAAAATCTACAAACTGTGAGTCATCATTCATTGTAAAACCAATCCAGATTTTATAGATGTTAGTTAAAATGGGCAAAAATGTATCTCTCTAAGGTAATAAATAGATGCGAAATACTTAAATTAGAATTACAACTTCAAATGTATTGCGAATTCAGCATAATCTTAAAGAGACCTGTTTCGAACTTATCTTAATAAACAAAACAATGAACCCATTATTAATTACCTCCTCAATGCATTTATACACCGAAACTTGTATAGTTCATGCCATTCAATAGGCATGGTTCTTGGTGATCATCATTTTATTTACATTAGCATCTGTGAAAAAATTGATTTCATGTTTAAGTTGAGAAATTTCGACTAACTTAATGGCTGCCGATTTCAAAGAATTCTGGTACATAAGGCTGTTTGCTTTATAGTTGGCAGTTCTTTTTTATTTTTTTAAGTTCAAGATTAACATGATTTAAGACTCGCACTTACATTGAGGATGTTTTTAGACTGCGTTGTAAATGTTGGTCTGAAGGTACCAAAAATATAACTTAAATTGTTAATTTTTAGAAACAAAGAGGCAAGATTTATTTGGTTCACACTGTGCAAAAATGTGGCACTGGCTATATAGGGAACAATTTGGCAAGAGTAAACCATTTCACAACAACCATTATTTCAGAAATAATGCCTGTTTTGTTTCTTTGACTATAAGAAAGAATTAGAGATAGAACTTTCCTGGCGTATATACAGAAACGAGCTCATTATCGTTGGAAAATCTTCTTATAACTGTTGGGAACAAGAAAAGAAAAACCAGTCTGTTTGTTCCCTATTTCATATTCATGAGGCTGCTCAGAGGCAGTTTGATTGACACCATTGGTATATGTTGTCTGCTTTCTTTAGATCAAGCTGGAGGTTTTGGTTCACCTATCACTCACTTCCCACTTTGCTACCAAGGTCTATTGTGGCTCTCTAAATTGTGTAGTGATGAATTGCCCACTTGGGAATTTTTAGGACATCTTAATCCCAGCCTGACAGAAATCCCTTCGATAAATAATCTACCAACCCTCTGCCAAATGCAAGTGGATCAGTGGACATAGATTTATGACAGCTTTTACAAATGAAAAGTAGCGGCAGGGAGTATATGCTAGTGTACTCAGAATCCATGAATGGTCTCTATTTCCCAGTTTAATTTTCCCCAGATATATTTGTTTGAAGTGTGTTCTGCAGGATTTTCTTTAAAGCTGTGTGTGTGTGTGTGTGTGTGTGTGTGTGTGTGTGTGTGTGTGTTCGTGCACGCATGCGCGCATGCCTGTGTGTCTGAATGTGCAGTCGCTTAAATGATTAAAAAAAATGCACAATTACTTTATAAAGCAATCCCTGGAAATCATTTTTATTTATAAATTGGGCTTTTCTTGGATAAATATAAGGTAATAAAATTAGATAATAATGAGTGGTGAAAATTCTGATTAAATGATTGAAAATGATTTCAAAATCATTTTTGAAATCAATAGCTTTAAAAAAATAACTTGAGGAAACCAGTTTGAGAGGAGTTATATAACTAATAGATTCAGAATCTGAATGATAAGAATAGGTCACTCATTTTAAGTGATTAAATTTTCTCCACGAAAAGTGTTTCTTCCTAAAAAACAAATGAGAAGTTAACCTGTGGTTGTGTTCATATGATTACAATTTTATATTTGCATCTGAGCTCTTTGCATATATCCCATATGATACAGAAATAGCAAAAAAGAAATGTTTGGTAGATTGGACAATTAGCCTATAATATTTTTAATGTAAATTGTAAATTCTATTGCTTTATGATAAATTATTAAGGATATCGAGTCAGTAATGCTATGGAATGAACTTATGTCATAGAATAGAATCTAAGTACTGGGCTTCATGTATATTATATACAGACATATAATAATTTTATTTATTGAGCGTTTAAAAATAAGAAGCAATTTTAGGGAACAAATCTGAAAATGAGTCATTTTTTAGTAATTCTTGCATTATCACACTTAGACTGTGAATTTTGTCACTCTATTGCAGAAGTACCATTCTTACCATTCTTATAAAGTGACAGCCACCTTTTCGTCTCCCTTAAGGTATATGGCACAAGTTCACAGCAAGTTAGAATGTGACATGTTGCTATTTGCCATTAAAATTTAGACAGCTTTATAATCTTCTTATGAGGCCAAGAATTTTCTTCAATAATGAAGAAAACCGAGGGTTTTGTGTGTGTGTGTGTGTGTGTGTGTGTGTGTGTGTGTGTGTGTTTTTTATATACTTTTATACCAAAGTGGTTTTGGTATACATTTAATGAAGAAAACCGAGGGTTTTGTGTGTGTGTGTGTGTGTGTGTGTGTGTGTGTTTTTGGTATACATTTTTATACCAAAGTGGTTTTGGTATACATTTGGTTTTTTGGTATACATTTGGTTTTTTTGGTATACATTTGTAAAAACATTGGGAGGAAAAACATGGACTGAAAAAGTCTGTAATTTACTAAATCCATAGAAGTAAGTTAAAATGAGCATATTGTTGTTAGTTAAAAAAAACAACAACAAAAAACCTGGATTTTCCAGAACAAACCCCGAAGAGGTTATTAAATTCCTACTAAGTACCAGCTGCTTTTCCTTTGCTAACAGAGCTACCAGCAGGTGACTGGAGCCTCGTTAAGGCTGTAACACAAGGTCAGGTGTAGAAGTGCTTCGGGCTTGGATAACTGAAAAAATCAGAGCCTTCAAATTAGTGCACTTCTGTTCAAATTAGACAGTAATAACCAGTAATACATGCTTTTTTTTCCCTTCAAATCTTTATTAATTAACCATTGAAAAGTATGTCATAAGATAATTGGTAAATGAAACCAGATGTTTTAATTTTGGGTGGCACTGACATTATGCAGAGCTTTTTCATTGTCAGTGTCTCCTTTGGTTCATACAGTGATTTTTCTGAGGCTTGAGGGCAGCTCTTGTTGAACCAACATCACAGAAGAATAAACTGAGGCACAGAGAGAGCGGAAATTTGCCTAAGATCACAGACCTACTAGGATCAGGTTTGCTGTATTCTGTCTGCTCCATTCTGATCCCTTCGATCATGTTTTCAACCAGGGGCTGATATAATAACCCTCCTATCGCCGTCTCTCTCCCCTTTCCCGCCAAGAGAGTTTTTGTGTGAGGGTGTTTGGGTTGTCATAATGTAACAGCTGCTGGCATGTCGTGGATGGGGCCAAGGATAGTTCCACACAACCAGCACTTTTTCTCCCTAAAAATCCTGTGATGCCTCTGTTGAGAAACGTTTACAATCGCGAGGCATACTAGGAAAGTGGTTCTCATAATTTTACATGTATGTTTAAATTCCACTCAGTACATTTATTCCTGTTTTCATTTGTTTTATAAATAAGTCTAAGATTGTATGGTTAATAAAATGTTACTCTCTAAAGAATATTATAAATAGAACTAGTAAAATAACAAATGAACAATTATAATTCGTCATTCCTTTTTTGGCCTTCAGCTATCACACATAACACATAAAAACATATCTATATCTTTCTATATATTTTAATATACTCCATTTATTATTTTTCCAAGTTAGAAATATCGTTATTGGAACAATAATTTTTACCCTCCTTTAAATTTGGTATCCTGTTAAACTGTTTTACCAAATGATCTGGTTAGCTCCTGCTCTTCTGAAACTGAGGGGAAAGGCAATAAGCCTCAGGCTTTGCCTGAAGAAACAGCAGAAACTGTTCTTTTTGCAATTAAATTTGCATCTTTTTTGCATATATTAACATTTGATTTGAAGGGTGCTAATTGTTTTATTTCCTACATATCTAATTTGGTTTATGGAATGTTAATAGTGGTAGTATTGTTACCATTTGACAAATTAGGAAATAAAATATACAGGGTTGTTTACTTGTTAAGAGTTAACACAAGTAAAATAAATATTTAATTTCATGGTCGTTGTAGCCTTACCTCCTCTACCTTCCTCATTCATCAAAGGGAATAAGAAAATTGGTAAATTTTTGACAGTTTTAGTATATAATAGCATAGTTTTTGAATTAAAAAATATGTATGTAATACATTCATCTGCCTATAAATAACAAGAGGTATGGCTTATGTGGAGTTAATTAACTCACATTGAGTTTGTAATTATGCTTTCAGAAACAATAGATTAGGATTTAGTTAATAAAGTTAAAAAGAACCCATAAAATTCACATTCATGTCATATTTCATTAAATATATATATTAAGGTCATGATTAATAGAAGTCCAATATACCTCAGAAACAAAATTTTCTTTAGATATTAATGGGAAACTTCCATTTTGAAGCACATTCTTGGTGCTTATATTTTCCTTACTTTTAATTAGCTGATTTTTTAAGTAAAGAACATTTAAAGTTGTGTATCTATCAAAATGAAAAAGAGTAGAAAAGACATGTACAATAAGATTGAAATTACTGGAGTGAATCAGTTGAGCTTGATTTTGTCTTTTTTATGGGGACTGTGTCACAGTGCACCATAGCTCTGTGGTTTTTGTGGTTAAGCTTTTTAATACTTCAAAGCATCAGCAATTACACATTATATGAGTTGAATTTATATTTGCATAGATCTGATTTTAAAAATCTTTTTGTAGGGAAATCTGTTATTTGAAATGGCATATAATATAAAAATAATTGGGACTATCTACATTCTTCTAGTAACATAGAATATTTGGGTTTTAATCATTTCTGACCTAAAAATTAGTTGGCATTTCTTAAAAGGTATATATATATATATATATATATATATATATATATATACATACATATATTTATGACTTTATTCCCTTATTTCATTTCTGTCCTCTTCCAACAGTGGAAAGACATAGCCATGCTATCCTAGTTATTATTGCAATTGTATATAGAGAACAACCTGCCCAGAAATTAATATCAGAATTTCACTCAGGGGTATTATAGTGAGCAGCCTTAAGGATAACTTACTTTGGGGGGGACTTAAAATAGCAGAGGTCAGTGTATTAAACTGAATAACATATGAGTGAAAAAAATATACAGTGTGCAATACCAGGAGGTTAGAAAACTGAATACTGTGTAATAAATTTGTTAGTTTGTATAAGTTCGTTTTGATTAACTGTTGGTGGCTGCTTGTTAAGATAAATTTTTAAGATTTTCATTGCAATAGTATTTTCCCACATACAGGGCAAGAGAGATCACTTAGTTGGGAGCAATACTTAGCTGAAAGTAAAAAATTTCATAGGTATTCTTCTCCACTCTAGTAGTCTTTGTTTTTTTTATTTTTTTTATTTATTTTTTTTTATTTATTTTTTTTTTTGTGGTATGCGGGCCTCCCTCTGGTGTGGCCTCTCCCGTTGCGGAGCACAGGCTCCGGACGCGCAGGCCCAGCGGCCATGGCCCACGGGCCCAGCCGCTCCGCGGCATGTGGGATCCTCCCAGACCGGGGCGCGAACCCGATTCCCCTGCATCGGCAGGCGGACGCGCAACCACTGCGCCACCAGGGAAGCCCCAGTCTTTGTTTTTTTTAACTGAAGTGTAATTAATTTACAATGTTGTGTTAGTTTCCAGCGTACAGCAAAGTAGTCCAGATTCTTTTCCATTATAGGTTATTAGAAGATATTGAGTACAGTTCCCTGTGCTATGCAATAGGTCCTTGTTGTTTACCTATTTTTTATATAGTAGTGTGTATGTTTATATGTTAATCCCAAACTCCTAATTTATCTCTCCCCCATCCCCCGTATCCCCTTTGGTAACCATAAGTTTGTTTTCTATGTCTGTGAGTCTAATAGAAGCAGTCTTGATGAGCTAACAGTTCCACCAAGCTTTGTGAATAAGCATTCATTACACGTACTTATTTATATATATCCTCATTGCAAATAAGCCTAAATATAGTTTAATAATTTTATATATACATAAAATTTTCTTAGGTCTCAAGCCTCCTAAAAGCAGAGTTTGAGATGGGAATTCTTGTTTGTTCAGCAGACGCTTTCAGGTAATACTGGGATGGGCAAGACATGCTTTCAGCTCGAAGACTCACTTTAAGCCGGATCCCATGAGGGACACTTTAGCATGAACCACACCACAAAACTGGTCTCACCTCAGGGATGGCGTTGGCCTTTTGTCTTCCCATGTGAAACAGTCGTTGGTTGAAGGTTGCATGAGGGAAGCACGGGGGCAGGGAAGGGGAGCAAAACATCTTGGGAGAATGTGGGCACTTGAGGGTAGTTCTCCAGAGAAGGGGCAGCTATAAACTGTTTGCAGCTACAGCTCACTGCAGCTAGGGGATGGGTGTGCCTGACAACGGAAAGTTCCACGGCAAGAGAAGTGGGCTGGCATCAACATTGTCCAATCAATTGATGTCACGTTTGAGAATCTGGTAGTATTTGCTAAGTAAATTCTGTGAGTCTATGATACTGGTCCGATTATTCAGACCCATAATGCAGTGTTTGAAGTAGTTTTGTGAGTGATACACATTCTCTAGTGTTTAAAACAAATGAGGTTAGAAGTATGAGACACAAAATGCAGAAAACATACAAAACATGTTGACCGAAATTCTCTCTGAGGTTTCAGTGTCAGTAATAGACACTTCTCTTTCTTCAGTTCATTTAGCCTTTTCTAACACCCTCACCTTCTCCTCTGTGGTTCTCAGCACACAGGTTTCCATGGTTGATTACTCTTAAGCAGGGGAGGAAAGCCCAGTTAATGTTACTACTGGGTCACACATATCTCTCTCAATGCCTGGTGTCTAATGGTCCCTCACATGTATTTGCTGAGTGAATGAACAAGGGACACTGGATGTGAATGGAGCCAGCGAGTGTTAGAGGTAATTGAATAATTAATACATGTATACAGTCTGTGATTCTTTTTACACTGTTTTATTAAGAACCCTTTATAAAGTGTACATCTCTGTTATGCAGAGCTTACGTGCATGAGTGCACGCACAGGCGCTACTGTTGTTCAGTAGCAGGTTTTCTAATTTCAAAAGCTACATCTTATTGTATTTCTTCTTGTGTAATTGGCTTCAGATAGATAAGCCAACATCTTCACAGTCCTGAATCACTTGATGGTTTTACACGTCATTCCTCCTACAATGTTCATTTGCATTTTCAGTGTTCATACTCTTTTTCAGGATGCATTATGTTCAAAAGTATGGAATAGCCTGTAATTAAGGTATGTTCACAGACAGCCAACATTTTATGACAGAAAAAATAAGATATTGAAGGATCAAGATAAAGGAGTAAAAAAATTTATGAAGAAATATATTAAGAGCAAAATTTTAAAAGTTATACAGAGTGCCATGGTATAGATTCAAAACCATGCAAATAATGTATACGTCATGTTCTTTATTCGTCAGGAAGGACATAGAAATAAAGCTAACCTCAACTGTTACGTTTATTCTTTTTCAAGATAGAAATATTCTTTTTTATAAAAATATATGCTTATGGGGCTTCCCTGGTGGCGCAGTGGTTGCGCGTCCGCCTGCCGATGCAGGGGAACCGGGTTC
>NC_041218.1:83680919-83692489 GCF_002837175.3 Physeter macrocephalus
TCCCATATGCCACGGAGCGGCTGGGCCCGTGAGCCATGGCCGCTGAGCCTGTGCTCCGCAACGGGAGAGGCCACAGCAGTGAGAGGCCCGCATACCACCCAAAAAAAAAAAAAAAAAAAAAATATATATATATATATATATATATGCTTACTATTAAAAAGGAAATAAGGTAGTATGGAAGATTTCAGGAAAAAAATAAAAAGATCTAAATATTTTAATACCCAAAGGTATATCCTCATTAATATTATGATGCATGAATATTTTGTAAATATTTATATGAATATTTTATATTTATATATGTGGTAGATGGATAAATATTTACATCGTTCTTTCTGCTAAGTAATATATAATATACCTTCTATTTGGGTCTATAAGGAAAGAAAGTTAAATAGGCATTAATAATTTCTGTACGTTGTTTTGCTGCATTGTCTTTATAATATCTATGTATATGTATGCGTACACACAAATATGTTTTAGATATTTTTCCCTATTTAAGAATAACTGTACTTGTAGTTTGCCCCAGCCCCAGGCAAACACCATTCTGATTTCTGTCTTGTAGTAATTTTGCTCATTTTTGTGTTTCATAAAATGAAATCATGCAGTTTGCATTCTTTTTGTAACTGTCTTCTTTCACAGAGCATAATATTTTATAGAGTCATTTATGGGTTGATTTGTGTAGCAGTAATGTCTTATGAATATACCACTATTTGTTTATCTTTTCTCCTGTTGATTTATAGTCATGTTTTTTTCTGATTTTTTCTTGCTATTATGAGTAAAACTGCTGTGAAACTTTTTCTAAATATATGTTTATATGTTTTTATTTTGCGTGTGTGTTGAGGAGAGTCATATAATAGGAGTGGAATTGGTGGATCATAAGATAGGAATACTATGGGAAATTTTATAAGAAACTAGCAAAGAGGAAAACTCAGAATTAAGGTTTTTCTTGGCTGAAAAAATTGTCAGTCGGTTCTAAGTTCTCTCTCAGAAGGTAAATAGGGTTAAAAATAAAGTGTTCAGAAGCAATTAGAATTTTTGCCCTTGTATATGAAGGTATCTCATACAAAGCCTTCTCTCACAAAGTCAGCATAATTCATTACTGAATTAAAGCTTTTAGGGTGAATTATTTTCAAGCATTTTTACATGTTCCAGAGCCCACAGACTCATACTCTTTCCTGATAAAACAAATTTACTTTAAAGTTAACATTAGTTATCGTAATATAACCTAACAGGTCATCTTGTTTTCATAAATTTTTCTAGAATATGTCTGTTTCCTGCTCTTGCTCTGGGTTGTTGGAACACACTGTATGTCAAGGCTATACTCACAGACAAAACACACATATGATAATCAATATTTATGTAATTGACCCATCTGTGTAAATAATTAATAAGTAAATACAGGCCAGTGAAAGCAGAATAAATCAGTGAAAATTATAAAACATATGTAAATAATACCTCACTCTTTGAACAAGTTGATATCATGGGACACAATGCTGCAACTGTCAAACTATAGACTAAAATCATGAATGTCCGGGAGGGAGGATGTCTGCATATTGACTCTTCTATTAAGTCAGAGGCAAGGAAAATCCAACCCTTCCTTCCTTGTAAATGTGAAGAAATGAGAAGTGATCATAACCCCAATTTGGGGCATACAAGTGAAACTCCTCACAAAGCCAAATTTTCATAATAGATTGGGTATATATACCTCTTAGTAATTTGAACCTACAAAAATTGTGACTCAGTTTTAAACAAAAGGTAAAAAGTCCAACTTTCACTAGAGTAGCATTATTTTAAAGGAGTAGAGGATTGGGGTTTTATTAGGTTTCTTCTCATAGTCCATTTTCTTGCCTTGGTGAAAATCCAGAGGGCAAGGGTATGCACTTTTAAAAAATGTTCAGTTTCAAATATATCTCTTTGATTGGTTTGAACATAAACAGAAGGGACCAGCTTGTTTTCCCGTTCTCATACCAAACTAGGAAGTAACCCAGGTCCATTAAAAGTTCTGCATAAACCCAGATGTCTGGCTTCCATCCCCAGACGTTCTGTTTTAACTGGTCTGGGTCCAGCAGTGGTATCAAGGTATATGGAAGCTCCTCAGTATTTCTAACATGCAGCAACATTTGGGAACCAGCATCCTATCGCCTTGTAGCTCACAGAGCTCCATCTACCTGTTTTGCAGGTGGGAATGCTGAGGCCCGGAGAGGGGGAAGGACTTGCCTAGGTTCACAAAGAATGTTTGTGGCTGAGCCAGGACTGGCTGTACTATTCTTGAACCCCACTGACATACCCCTCCCATCCTATTATTTCACTAGGTAACTAACCTCTCTGTGCCTTGGTTTCCTCATTTGTAAAATGGGGGCCTTAATGGTATCTACTGGCAGGGTGGCTGCTCTGATCACATGAGATTATGACTAGAAAGTGCTTAGTTTTCAGCAGATGTTATCCATTTATTGTTGTTGTTGCTGTTTTGTACTAGGGGTATAGAAGTGAATGGGTTGCCCAGAGGACAGTGAGCTCATTGAGGGACAGAAATTGGGATTCCTCTCTCCATACCCGGCATTCAGTATAGACCCTGACATTTAATAAAAGTATTTTCAACGCGGAAAAAAAGTGCTGTGTATCCTTTCCCTTTAATATGTATATTGTGTTTGTAATATGTATTAATATATAATATATATATTAAAAGTTTTAATTGATATCACTGACATTAGGGTAACAAGCTAACTTGGAATCACAGGGCAGCAGATTAGATACATGATTGTTAAAGAGATATCAGAAGGATGAAAGATGTAGCTTAAGCTTCTTGGAAATCTTATTTTCATGCATGATGTGTTAAAAGTAATTGTAGTTGCAAGTTTTAATCCTTCTGAAAAATGGTTTCTAACTTGTTTGTGTCATGTTTGTGGCACATCTAGATAGCAACAGATTTTGTGAAGAATGACCAGGTTTAACAAAGCCTTTAGGTTTCTTAAGTGCTTGCAACATATCACAGTGCATTAAAAGTACCTTTCATCACACAATAAAAGGACTATTTGTAGTTCATTTTTCTGCCTCATATATTAGAAATTATATGCCTGTCAGTTCTCATCTTTGCAGTAGAATGCCTTACATTTATGTTGTGATTTATGCTTCACAAAGTTGTAACACGTACATGCTTCTCAATTTTCCTAATGTTCTTGAATTATAAAACTCAGTTTATTTTCACAATGTTTTCTGAAGCACCTAAAAGATCAGATATATTATTCAGAGAACCATGGATAGGGTGAAATGAAAAATATCCTATTTCTATTCACCTCATAAATTACCCTTAAATTTTAGATTTTCTCTTTGAACCTTCCCAATTATTGTATCCTGCCACAATAACAGTCTTTTAAATTAAATAATATTTAATAAAGATTTATCTCCATATAATTTTTAATCTCTAATGAAGTAATCTGTTTCCTTTTTTGTGTTATAATAAAGTCATTTATGTGATAGTGAAATGCTTAATTAGCCACAGTTTTTCATTGACTGTTTTTATGTCACTCTGAGTTTTTTCAATTTATTAAGACAGGGGTATCTTTCCTTAAAATTATTGAGGATTATGCAATCTATTTATTTATCCTTAGATAATGCCCTCACTCAGTTCACCAAAAAAAAAAAAAGGTATCATTTCAAACCTGTACTCCTTTCTTTCCACTCTACCATACCCACCTTCATTTTCAAGCACCTGACCTCTGTTCATTCAGCGATGAAATAGAGGGTGTCAGGTGGGAAGTTCCTCAATTTCTTTGCCCACCTCTTCTCATCTGTAGCCGTCTTCATCCATTTCCTTTATTTCTGACTCAGGGAAATTGGACTCTACTCTGCTCAAGTCTAACAATCTTCTCTTGTTATTGGATGTCTTTCCCTCCTCTTAAAGAACTTTCCTCCCCTCCGTCAACTATTCCTGTTTTCTCCTGTTCTTTCTTTAAAGCAAACAAATTTACAAACAGACCAACTAATGAACCATAAAAAACAAAAACAAAAAGCCTAATGGCAACTGTCTCTCTAGGCCCTCTAGACTCCAGTCCTCTCATTTCTACCTCCTTATTATTTGTAGAATCTTCTCCACATCACCCTTCCTCATGCCCCTGGTTTGATCTGGGATCCCATCATTTTCTTCCTATTATGTTAGTACAGTAAGTATCCAACAGAAATTCCTGCCTCAGGTATGTCTCTCCTGTCTATCTTTCCAAGCATCCATCATAGAATTCTTTAGTGGCATTGTCTTTATAATAAATTCTGAACCTCATAGCATATTAAGCTGGTTGTTAACATGAGACTCTTCTTGTCTGGAAATTTTGGCTAGGCCCCAAAGCTAAGGATTATGAGTGCCAAATATCTCAATTCTAAAGAGAGTTATTAGACCATGTATGTATGATTTGAAAACAGTGGTTCCAAAATCTAGTTATAGCTTTAGCTAATCTCCTACCTTGGGGCTAGGTAATAAAAAGTGAAGAGTATACCTGCTGGGAGTGAAGGTGTCCCCAGCCAAAAGAGCCTGGCTTGGATTATCAGAATCTACATTGCATGGAGAGGCTTACAGTCTAGTTGGGGAAGGGATCACCATTTCTAGGTGATTACATTGCGGTATCTCCAGTGAGAGAATTTCTGTAGAATGGTTAAGGTTTCCTAGGAAACAGATTTAAAACTGGAATTCCTTCAAACCCACCCACAGCAAATTATAACTCTCTGCAGCCAAGGGGGACACTCTCTGCCATCATTTCTCCTTCTTCCCCTGAGCCAACTCTTAAGGGCTGCAGCAAGGGTGGGAGGGTAGTCTCAGAGCCTGGTATGTAAATATTGCAAGTTATTCTGTAGATTTCCCAGCCTGAATCAGGACAAGAGAGGACAATGTTCAATTTGATAGAGATTTCATTTAGGCCAGCTTTTTTTTTTTTAAGATCTGAAATTATAGAATCAGGAAGAGGTAACATCCTGGGTTAGGGAAAGGAGATTTGACATTGCAAGGAAGAAAGGGAGTTACTTGCACTTAGTGTCTTACAGACCTTAAAAAAAATCCAGTTCTGATAGCAGATTAAAGGCAAAATCTTTAATATTTGTTGCCTATTTATGTATCCTCATCTTTTACCACCAATCCTTCAATCCCAAACTCTATGCCTTATCAAAACACTTTGAGCACCCTTCCTCATCTTCCTTACTTGATTAATTCCTATTTGATCTTAAGACACAGTCCAGGAATCACCTTCAAAATGGAGCTTCCCCTGATGTCACACCACACCCCATTTTACATTACATGTTCCCTTTTATGTTTTTTATGGCACCCCACTCACTTCCATCCAGTCACTCATCAACCTGGATAATGGTGGTTTTGTCAGTCTCCTTTGTGAGACTATGTGATTCTTTAATGCAAGGACTCTCTTTTATATCTGCATCCCTGACACCAATTGCAGTGCCTTTTTTTTTTTTTTTTGGTAAATGAAAATTAATTGTTAATGGCATTTTTGAATTGAGATATGATGTAAATCCAAGAATACTTAGAGTATAGCTCGCTAATTGAAACATTTAAAAATTGCATAAAAAACATTTTCTGTAAAAGATAAGAGAGTAAAATTCAAAATGTTACCTTCATGTGACTACTTGGAAGCACTTTATGGGTGCTTTCCCTGCCCCTCACCTTCATTCTCTCTCTCACTTTCTCCGTGTGCTGAGCAGATGTAAAAATACGATACTACTCACCCTCCATCTATCAAGCACTTTCACAGTCTCTTATCTCATTATAGAATACACTTGAGAGTTCTTTTTCATTATAGGTTTTTCAGTCCTTTCTTACAGATAGTATTATTTTCTTTACTCTCTTTCTTCACCTTGAGATGACCTTTGCCAAACCTTATGCCCTTTCTCAAAATCTGATCTGAACATGTTTTCAGAATTAATTTTTTATTAAAATGTACCAAAATATTATATTAAATAAAAATACTATGTAGTTTTGTTTGCCCTCTCTTCTCATTAAGATTTCTAATGTTTGTGGTTAGGCTTTACCTTACTAGCTACAATTCATTAAAACAAAAAAAAAAGATTTAAGGAGAAATGGGTGTGAGATCCACCATGTAAACACCTCAATCCTTGCATGGTATTTCCATGCGCATACACACCCATGCATGCACATCACTACGGAAAGAAAATGTTCATTTTATAGCTGTTCCAGCCTAGGAAGTAGAGACATATTTTCCTATGTGAACTTGAGAAAGTTTGTTTACTTGTTATTTGTTATCTTGGCACAAAGCATAATTGAGCTTGTCATCTTGAAGGACACAGTTGAGGCAACCACAGGAGCCCCTGTGCCCTGACATGACTCCCAGAGCACTTCAGGGAGGTTGCCCCAGCTGGAGGTTGGTTATGGTAACCAGTGCCCAGGTCCTCTGAGTAGCTCGTGGGAGAACACTGTAGACTCTGCCAGTGACTGGTCCTAACTTGTATGGAGATGCATAGGGCTTTCAGCAGCTGCTTTAAATCCTACTCTAATAAGGTTGGTTAGTTTTAGAAATTTAATGCAACACAAAATCTCTTATTTAGGGGGATTTGCTGCCAGCACAACAATGTAGTCTTACATTAATTTTGATGCCAAAATTATTAAAGTAAGAGTCCATTCTGCAAGCAGACGTGTCTCTTTTAAAAAACGTATTATAAAATAAAGATAAAACATATATAACAAAGAAAAGGAATATTTTGAAAGCATTTATAAATATATATGTTCTTGGATTTCATTTAGGAACACCAAATGAATTTCCATGTTATAAAGCAGCTAAGCAAAGATAAAGTTAAACATACCAAGTATCGTAACTAGCTAGCATGCTAAATACATTTGTTTTTAATAATATGTACTGTTCAGGGACTTCCCTGGCGGTCCACTGGTTAAGACTTTGCCTTCCAATGCAGGGAGTGAGGGTTCGATCCCTGGTCAGGGAACTAAGATCCCACATGCCTCGTGGCCAAAAAACCAAAACATAAAACAGAAGCAGTATTGTAACAAATTCAATAAAGACTTTAAAAATTGTACACATCAAAAAAAAATCTTAAAAAAAAAATATGTACCGTTCAGATGCTGAATTTTAGGTGGAGTTGAGGAGAAGATAAACCTTCAAGCATTCCACAAGGTTTCCAAAACATTGCCAAAATGATTTAGAAAACGCTAGGAAATTCAGTGCATTAACTTTTTAATACTCATTTCAATGTAGTATGCATTTCCGTATATTATGATATGCTCAGGTGTAATACATGTTTTGCGTAGATTCATTGTTTTAATGTGCTATAGAAATCAGACTTTTCATTTTGTCCATGCTAAATCTTTTTAGACTTAAAAATACCACTACAAACCCACACATCTCAAAAAAAACTTGGCAAACTGTAATGAAAGCAATTGCTGTTAATTCCAAAGACTGCTAAAATATCCCAGATATTTGTCAGTTTGCCCGGGTCTATTTTGGACACACAAGGTAGAAGAGATTAATTTTCTATTGTCATATGGCCATTAGTCCTCAAAAAAAAGTAGATAATGTGTAAATGTGTATTGTTTGAAGTTACTTCAGAAAAATTTCCAGCTGTGTCTACCATTAACAGTATTCAAACATTTCTCTCACCTGTTTGGCCTTGTTTAATATTTTGGATTGTGAGGGGTTAGAGCCCAGGTTAAATGCAGTTCTCAATCCAAATGTAACTCTAAGTCTTCAGGGTAAATCTTTGTGCACCCCTGAGATCAGCATATCACTCACCAATACAGCTTGGTAGAAAAAACATCAGACAAAGGGTATTAGGAACTAGAACAGAGGGAATCTAGTTCCAGTTTAACTAATGATTCAAAGCTGATCTTGATAACTTTTTTTTGTATCAAGGAAATTATGACTAAAATATCATTAATCCACTAATATTTTTTACAGTCAGGATGTTAGATGCCATTGTACAAAAGAATAAGACTTTCTGGAGCTAATCTCAAAGTACAGAGACAGAATGTATAGGGTGGGTGCAGTATTTAATTTAGATATTGCAGTAAAAAAAAAAAAAAAAAAAAGCAATGGCCACTCATGTTATTAGCATCTGAAAGTCTATGTAGAAAATACAGAGACAGTGGAGAGTAGTGAATAAAAGAAATAGGGAAATCTACCAGGCAGCTGGCCTCTGCCAAAAGGAGTTGATTTAATATTTACACCACCATTCTTTCAGCTTGTGACCTATACGTTTTGGAATCCTCTCTGAAGCATCCCCGATGCTTACATTCTGTTTTCTTTCCTGCTTCTGTTGATCCTTCTACCTAACAAATACATATTTCTCAATGATTGATCCTTGATTCTCTTTGCCATTCTCTTTATGTTCTCCTCTGTGATCACATTTAAAATTTTCACATACGAGAAGATGACTTGATCGTCAATACTTCTGCATTTTTAAGCTCTTGTTCCCCAACCCAAAACATTGAAATCTCTACTCAGGTTTCCAGATTCCACATACACCTCAAAATCCCAAACTGAACGGTTAATGTTTCCCTCAAAAAGTCTTTCCTCAAAATTTTATACCTTTAAAAATAACAGTGTTCTTTTTGTGTTGAACTTCTGTTTCCACAGTTGTAGCCTAATTGGCCCCAAAGAAGCTAAATACATTTCTTCCGTTTCCCAAAGTGATCGTGTGTGTCGTACTGCAGATTTCAGGGGAAAGTTAGAATAGGGGATTAACTCTGTGACAAAAGTCAGGCTAAATTGAAAATTAAGCTTCCCAATTATTTAAAAGTTTTTTGACTATCCAAAAATGAGAAATTGTCCCTGGTCTCTCATTCTATCTGTTCTACGTATACGTACGACCTCGAAGTGTCTTCTTTTCTTGCTTTCCTCATACCCTCCAGAACTGCCTCAGAATTGTAATTTCATTTTACCTTGTGCAGAGTAATTCTGCTTTTCTTAGCTTGATTCCCAAACTTGTATATGTAAACCCAGTTAGATGCACAGCAGAACAAAATGCACTTCTATTTCATAGGATTTAGCGTCCTTAGGAAAAATTCATTGTTTCTAGGAATAATTTTCCGTGGTGCCAGCTACCCTTACTCTGCTTCTTCCTTATGCAGTCCCCATATTCCATTTTGTTTCAGAAATTGAAATCAACTCTTTGTCAGTCTCCCTTTTCTGTGAGGCACACACCACCTCCACCTTCATTTTTAATTTTTTCTCCAAATTTAGAGATTTATTTCATTTGCTATCAAACAAAATAATATACATTTCCTGATTTAATTAGCTAGGTGACCTTGGGCCTGTTTCTACACTATGAATACAGTGATGATAATACCTTTTAATAGGGTTATTGTGCAGTTACCTAGCACCATGCTTGGCCCTTAGCACTAAGTGATTAAATGTCATGTTCCCCTTATTTCTTCTTTGGAATTCCATATTTTATTAAGTGACTTTAGGATACTCCATTAGTCATCCTATTTAATTTTTTTTTTCCTTTTCTATTTCTCTGCATTAACCTGTAAAAATCTTGAGTGCAAGAACTGTATCTTGGTGCTCATGTATATATATCTCACAGAGCAAAGTGGAGCTGGGTAGAGAAGAATCACACACTTTTTTACCTGGATGGATTTCTGAAAATATGACTTTAAGAAGTTCCCTGTAGTATGTGGTGAGATTTTTTTGGAGGGGTTTGGGGCTTAAACTTTCAGTAAGTAGTGATAATTTTTCTTTGGGTTTCTAAGATGATTGTGAGTCTTAATTGAGAGAAAATTGTATCTGACCAAGCCTGCTTATTGCAGCCTGTTCCTTAGAAATATATCCATTAACACTATGATTCAGCTTTTTCATTTTCCTTACTTTTCTTTGTTCCTGTCTTTTGATAAGCTGCTTTCCAATGCCAGTTTATTCTTGAAGATTATTACACAGGCACACACAAACACACACTCCCACACATGGATGCTCTCTTAACAAGAGAAGAAAGAAATTAGTTGGGTTTATTCATGCTTTGATTTTTTGAAAAAAATTTCCTTTGATTTTAAAAAATACAGAATACTTTAAAAACCAAAGTTTTCCTGGATAGAAGGTGGAAATGAGTGGAAGGAAAAAACCAAGAGTTTTGTACAGGATAATATTCAAAGCAACTTGTATGCGTACTTTGAGTTTGAAGGTGGTGATTAGGTTTTCAGATTTAGAGAAGTGTGAGACAACCTAATTAAACACCTTTTTGCTGAAAAGCAGCTCAATAAATTCAGATTGCTTTGGGAAGCTCTCAAAGCCTTTATCAGTAAGCTAATATTGCAGAAGTCCTTTAAACTAATAGCTTTTGAAAAATTATTCCCCAGACTGGAAATAAATTATAAAGATATTTAAATAAATACACTTGCTAGAACCCTTACATCGAATAGGTGCAAAAATATATCTTAAGAAGTATGAAATATAGGGCTTCCCTGGTGGCGCAGTGGTTGAGAGTCTGCCTGCCGATGCAGAGGACACGGGTTCGTGCCCCGGTCCGGGAAGATCCCGCGTGCCGCGGAGCGGCTGGGCCCATGAGCCATGGCCGCTGAGCCTGCGCGTCCGGAGCCTGTGCTCTGCAACGGGAGAGGCCACAACAGTAAGAGGCCCGCGTACCGCACAAAAAAAAAAAAAAAAAAAAAGTATGAAATATAAAGTCAGTAATTGTGTAAGTACATATTTTCTAGTAATAATTAAGGCAAATTAATGTAATAACTTTTTGACCCCTTGCCTCTTAGATTTCTCTTTACAAATCCTTAGTAATTGTTTACGAAGGGGATCGTATGGAGATCAGGATGAAGAAAGAAAAGCAAATCTTTATCGATAATAGATTTATTCAAGTTGTACATAAAACCTTCATCTTCTTTAGGAGCATATTGTTTATTATTGCCCTCATTAGCAGTATTCTTATTAAATGTGAATTGTTTACCTGTAAATACAATGGATCAGATTTTGTAATTTTGTGGTATCATTCAATAGCACACCTTTCTTTCTAACAAAAATACTTTTGGGTTGCCTTGTTCAATGCCCAGACTGACAGGTCTTTATTTCATCTGTTTTGTCATCCCTCTGTGAGAGGCATGGACCCAGTGGCCTCCGAGATCCCTTCCAATCTTTCACAGCATAAGATTTTTTTTTCCTTTTTCTTTTAATTTAATTTAAATTTTTTTTATACAGAAGGTTCTTATTAGTCATCCATTTTATACACATTAGTGTATACATGTCAATCCCAATCTCCCAATTCATCACACCCCCCACCCCCCGCCGCTTTCCCCGCTTGGTGTCCATACGTTTTTTCTCTACTTATGTGTCTCAATTTCTGCTCTGCAAACTGGTTCATCTGTACCATTTCTTATATGCGTTAACATACGATATTTGTTTTTCTCTTTCTGACTTACTTCACTCTGTATGACAGTCTCTAGATCCATCCACGTCTCTACAAATGACCCAATTTCGTTCCTTTTTATGGCTGAGGAATATTCCATTGTATATATGTACCACCTCTTCTTTATCCATTCGTCTGTCCATGGGCATTTAGGTTGCTTCCATGCCCTGGCTATTGTAAATAGTGCTGCAGTGAACATTGGG
>NC_041218.1:83693235-83693470 GCF_002837175.3 Physeter macrocephalus
TATTTTTGTTTTTATTTCCATTACTCTAGGAGCTGGATCAAAAAATATCTTGCTGTGATTTATGTCAAAGAGTGTTCTTCCTATGTTTTCCTTTGAGAGATTTATAGTGCCCGGTCTTACATTTAAGTCTCTAATCCATTTTGAGTTTATTTTTGTGTATGGTGTTAGGGAGTGTTCTAATTTCATTCTTTTACATGTAGTTGTCGAGTTTTCCCAGCACCACTTATTGAAGAGA
>NC_041218.1:83693582-83694075 GCF_002837175.3 Physeter macrocephalus
TGTTCTGGTTCTGTAAAAAATGCCATTGGTAATTTAATAGGGATTGCATTGACTCTGTAGACTGCTTTGCGTGGTATAGTCACTTTCGCAATATTGATTCTTCTAATCCAAGAACATGGTATATCTCTCCGTCTCTTGGTATCATCTTTATTTCTTTCATCAGTGTCTTATAGTTTTCTGCATACAGGTCTTCTGTCTCCCCAGGGAGGTTTATTCCTAGGTATTTTATTCTTTTTGTTGCAATGGTAAATGGGAGTGTTTCCATGATTTCTCTTTCAGATTTTTCATCATTAGTGTATAGGAATGCAAGAGATTTCTGTGCATTAATTTTGTATCCTGCAACTTTACCAAATTCATTGATTAGCTCTAGTAGTTTTCTGGTGGCATTTTTAGGGTTCTCTATGTATAGTATCATGTCATCTGCAAACAGTGACAGTTTTACTTCTTCTTTTCCAATTTGTATTCCTTTTATTTCTTTTTCTTCTCTGATTGC
>NC_041218.1:83694802-83769702 GCF_002837175.3 Physeter macrocephalus
GTTGTCCATTTTATTGGCATAGAGTTGCTTGTAGTAGTCTGTTAGGATGCTTTGTATTTCTGCGGTGTCTGTGGTAACTTCTCCCTTTTCATTTCTAATTTTATTGATTTGAGTCCTCTCCCTCTTTTTCTTGATGAGTCTGGCTAATGGTTTATCAATTTTGTTTATCTCCTCAAAGAACCAGCTTTTCGTTTTATTGATCTTTGCTATTGTTTTCTTTGTTTCTATTTCATTTATCTCTGCTCTGATCTTGATGATTTCTTTCCTTTTGCTAACTTTGGGTTTTGTTTGTTCTTCTTCCTGTAGTTTCTTTAGGTGTAAGGTTAGATTGTTTATTTGAGATTTTTCTTGTTTCTTGAGGTAGGCTTGTATAGCTATCAACTTCCCTCTTAGAACTGATTTTGCTACATCCCATAGGTTTTGGATCCTCGTCTTTTCATTGTCGTTTGTCTCTAGGTATTTTTTGATTTCCTCTTTGATTTCTTCAGTGATCTCTCGGTTATTTAGTAGTGTATTGTTTAGCCTCCATGTGTTTGTGTTTTTTACGTTTCTTTCCCTGTAATTGATTTCTTATCTCATAGCATGTGGTCAGAAAAGATGCTTGATATGATTTCAATTTTCTTAAATTTACTGAGGCTTGATTTGTTACCCAGGATATGATCTGTCATATCTGGAGAATGTTCCATGCGCACTTGAGAAGAAAGTCTCATCTGCTGTTTTTGGATGGAATGTCCTATAAATATCAATTAAATCTATCTAGTCTATTGTGTCATTTAAAGCTTGTGTTTCCTTATTAATTTTCTGTTTGGATGATCTGTCCATTGGTGTAAGTGAAGTGTTAAAGTCCCCCACTATTATTGTGTTACTGTTGATTTCCTCTTTTAGAGCAGTTTAGCAGTTGCCTTATGTATTGAGGTGCTCCTATGTTGGGTGCACATATATTTTTAATTGTTATATCTTCTTCTTGGATTGATCCCTTGATCATTATGTAGTGTCCTTGCTTGTCTCTTGTAAAAGTCTTTATTTTAAAGTCTATTTTATCTGACATGAGTACTGCTACGCCAGCTTTCTTTTGATTTCCATTTGCGTGGAATATCTTTTTCCATCCCCTCACTTTCAGTCTGTATGTGTCCCTAGGTCTGAAGTGGGTCTCTTGTAGACAGCATATATATGGGTGTTGTTTTTGTATCCATTCAGCAAGCCTGTGTCTTTTGCTTGGGGCATTTAATCCGTTCACATTTAAGGTAATTATGGATATGTATGTTCCTTTGACCATTTTCTTAATTGTTTTGGGTTTGTTTTTGTGGGTCCTTTTCTTCTCTTGTGTTTCCCACTTAGAGTCGTCTGCTGAAAAATCAGCTGTTAACCTTGTGGAAGTTCCCTTGTATGTTGTTTGTCATTTTTCCCTTCCTCCTTTCAATAATTTTTCTTTATCATTAATTTTTGCCAATTTGATTACTATGTGTCTTGGCGTGTTTTTTCTTGGGTTTTTCCTGTATGGGATTCTCTGTGATTCCTGGACTTGGGTGGCTATTTCCTTTCCCATGTTAAGGAATTTTTTTACTATAATCTCTTCAAATATTTTCTTGGGTCCTTTCTCTCTCTCTTTTCCTTCTGGGACCCCTAAAATGCGAATGTTTTTGTGTTTACTGTTGTCCCACAGGTCTCTTAGGCTGTCTTCATTTCTTTTCATTCTTTTTTCTTTATTCTGTTCTGCAGCAGTGAATTCCACCTTTCTGTCTTCCACGTCACTTATCCATTCTTCTGCCACAGTTATTCTGCTATTGATTCCTTCTAGTCCATTTTTCTTTTCAGTTATTGTACTGTTCATGTCTGTTTGTTTGTTCTTTAATTCTTCTGTATCTTTGTTAAACCTTTCTTGCATCTTCTCGATCTTTGCCTCCATTCTTTTTCCAAGGTCCTGGATCATCTTCACTATCAGTATTCTGAATTCTGTTTCTGGAAGATTGCCTATCTCAGTTTCATTTAGTTGTTTTTCTGGGGTTTTATCTTGTTCCTTCATCGGGTATATAGCCGTCTGCCTTTTCATCTTGTCTGTCTTTCTGTGAATGTGGTTTTTGTTCCACAGCCTGCAGGACTGTAATTCTTCTTGCTTCTGCTGTCTGCCCTCTGATGGAGGAGGCTATCTAATAGGCTTTTGGAAGTTTCCTGATGGGAGGGACTCACAACATAAGATTTTATGACTTGATTTTTTATCATAATGCCAAGAGGACGCGGTGATGCATTTAAGGATATTGGAGGAATCCTTTTTTCAGTTGAAAACAGTCCAAAGTACTAGCAGAGAATATTTAATAGGATGATATTACAATTTGAAGAGAGCATGAGATTGCAGTTAGATAATGAGTAATGGTGGTATAAACAAATCCACACACTATTGGGTTGATTAAATTTATCTTTCTGGGAATTGAATATATGGTGGTCTTTTATATTACAAATGAGGTTTGAGGAAAGTTAATGAAGCTGAACCCTCACTAGGTGGCCATGCTTTTCTGCCTGTTTGATTGATAGCAAAGGATTGCTATTGTCTTTTAGTAATTAATCTCCTTTGTGTCATAGAACAAGTTTTTTATTTAAAACAATTTATTCAAGGTTAATACAGTTATGGATATGAAGCAATTAAACATTGGCTTACATTCAGGATAAAGAAAAACTAATTGATAAACTGAATTCTCCATGCATAGAACAAGAGCAATACAGTCTTACTGTGGAGATAATTCTTTCTGTGGATGTGAATAGCAATATTATTTTTGCTTCTAAGATTGTTACTTTTAGTTATAAAATTTTGCTTCTATGACTTAAAAATCATTCAGTCAGGAGTCCAAAAATGGCAGTTTGCCATAGTTGGTCACTTCACTGTTTGATTACAAATTCTATAACAGGGAATTTTTTTCAAGGCAAGGCAGGTTTAGCTAATAATTTCAAACAATATACTCATTTCAAATTGCTTATCTTTGAAATGTATTTGAAATAAAGTTTGTGGCTCCCATCATTCCATTTATTTACTGTAAACTTTTAATTCATTCATGATTTTAAAAAAATAATTTAAATTCTTTCTAAAGCAAAATCACATCTATCCCTTTGAGCAGCCCTAATGCAGCTATGACTCTTTTCTCATCTGTGTATTTCCAGCAACTCACTCAATAACAACTCTGTGAATGAAACCTTTCCTGTGTGTGTGCTTGTCCCTCCTATGTCCCATTTTGTAAAAATTAAGTTCTTCTCTGCTCTTTCATTTCTCTCCAGTATCTACTGCTCTGAACCTTTCCCCAGACTTGCCATAATCAGGTGGTACCTCTTAGTCTAAAGTAATGCTTTTATTCGTCTTTGCTTGTAAATCCTTGTGAAATTTCACATTTTCTGGTATCCTGTTTGTCTCCCATCTCTAAAAACAATATAATAAATGAAGTCACAGTAATTGCATGCTAAGAAAACTCATGATGACTATTCCTATGGATATTTCAGTTTAGGAGCACTTTTGGAATAAGTAATACAGGTTTAGGCCAAATGAGTAAGTCTTGGATGGAGAAACTTTAGAGCACTATTGGCCAAGTAGGGAAAAATTTAGGGACACATGCAGCCTGCAACATCTTTCTGGATTCCCAGTCACCAGTCTGTATTACTCTGCTTACCCATTAAATAATCCCATTAATACTCTTCTTATGCATTAAATAAGACCAGAACACTGCAGCCCAAATACTCCTTTCATAGTGTTGAAGTTGGTGGATTTTTAAAAACCTAATTTTCTTTACTGGTTATTTAGAAGGTAGACATCGTACCAATTTCCTACAGTGATGCTTTTCAACAACATATTACCTTATTTTCTTAGACAAATTTATGCTACATTACTTTATTTGACATACAACAAGCCAAACAAGTAAACTATTCCTTAAATATGACCACTGTATTGTTTTGTTTTTCACTGTCTTACCCACCAGGTATCATTTTCTCCCTGTCTGCTAAATTCTTGTTCTGCTTCCTACCTTTTTCACAAATCCATCTAATCAAAACTAATATTTTCTTAGTATACTTTTGGTCTATTTTATGTTTCTTTCTCTTTATGATCTTTTCCCCAGGTAGATTATGATGTGCTATGATCTGAGCATGAATTTGGCTGTCAGCTTATCACAGCATTCTACGTAGCTCCTAAAATCAAGTTCTTCAGATAGAAAGGAGGTGATTACAAATACACGTTGATTGATTTGATTAGTTAAATCATTTTTAATTTGTTGATGGCTATTAGCAATTTCCTCAGAAATCTTGGCTATTACTATCTTTTTTTCCTGTTATGTTTACCTATTTATGTGTAGATGATCTTTTGACCTTTTCTGATGTTGTAATTGAAATGATTCTCATTTATTAAGCCAGCAACAGATATTGCTGGCTTAATAAATACTACTGTACATTGTCCTTATTTCCATTGTTAATAATCTGTAGGCTACATCGTTTCAAGATTCTATGATACTTGAAAGGATTCCAATTTAATAATTTTCTATACAGTTTTTACTTTCAGATGACTAATCCTTTCAGAATGTACTCGTTTTATGGATTATTATGGTACTTACCTTCAACCTGTGAGATTGATTGAAAGTAGAAACATAGATTTCATGTGCATTCAGTTGAAAATAGGCTCATATTTTTCAGTATTCACCAAATCATTTTTTCACTATTGCCAGATTTTATATTACTGACATTTATTTAAAACTAGATATGAGTGAAGTATAGATTCATGGATTTTATAAAATCATTTATTATCATTTGTGACCTTAAAAGTGGATCAAGGGTTATGGAAGGAAAAGACAACTTTAGAGATATGATTAAGTCTTAGATGGTTTATGTCTATTGTGACATTAAATTTTCACCATAAACTTGTGAGGGTATTTGAGATCATCATCTTCTTTTTATATGAGAAGAAACTGGGGTTTAAAGATTATATATAATAAGTGGGAGAGCCACAGTTAGAATTCAGATCTGTGTCTAAATCCATCGTGCATCTTTCTTGGATGCATCATATTATCATATATGGGTATATACTCATTAGCTTTTATGATCGCTATTAGATCACTTTTCAAGGAGTCTTCCATTCTATTCCCTTTGCTTTAACATGTTCCCCAACATGTTACTCAATCTGGAGATAAAAAAGGAGTGTGATAAGCTTTTAAAAGCATAGTTGCCCAAACATATTTCTTTGAGACTGTCTCTGCATATGTCAGTAACCCTGCATCTCTGTCAGGCTGAGGTATTTTGGAGCCTGCTGGGTTGGTCACACCACAGTAACACGAATGACAGTAACACCCTGCACCCTTCACTTCACTTTGCTCTGTAACACACGTCAAAGTTGCAGTTTGGGCCATTAATCCCTTACAGAGATTTTGGTAAAATAATTTTTAGCATTTCTTTCACGAGTCCTTGGGGCCAGGGATAAGGACAACTAGAGGTATATTGAAAGCTCCTAGATACCTTGGGTAAATAAATCTCTGCAGGAACATTTCATCTGCTGTTTCAAACTTGGACAGAGTAGATACAGTCTGTGTGTCCAAACTAGGCACCATTCTTCCCCTTCACTTGCCTTTTTAATCATTAGGCATCATAGATCTCTCTTGAAGGATTGAGTTAATGGAGTTTTTGAGGAGGGAAACTTACCTCCCCAATGCATTTTTTGTTTGTTTGTTTTGAACTGATCATTTCTTCCATTCTTGATATTCATTCTTATTGATAGTAACATTGCCACTTTTGAGTTATCAGGGTGGATAACGCTTACCTAATTTTTAGCTCTGCAACTTTATCTCATTTCACCTATTGTGTTAGCCTGGAAATGCTATGGCAAAGCAATGGAGTGCATTGGAGTGGGGACAAAAATAATCAGATGTGGCAAAGCAGTGGAGTGCAGTGGGGTGGGGACAGAAAAATAATCAGATGTGAAAGAATTCTGCTACTTAGAAAATGAGCTGGGCTTCCCTCGTGGAGCAGTGGTTGAGAATCCGCCTGCCGATGCAAGGGACAGAGGCCCGAGTACCACAAAAAAAAAAAAAAAAAAAAAGAAAATGAGCAAGACATCAAATGCTGAGGGCGACTTTTTAAAAGTGCTTCATTGGTTTTTTGATACATACATACCTGAGCTCCTCTCTACTGAATATGGAATGAGAAGAAATTACTTCTTGTTCGTAGTTTGTCTTCTACTTATGTGATATTGAGGGCAAGTTGTATAACTTCTTTTAAAAGGTAGGCTAGGGGCAGGGCTCTGGAATAGGTAGCCTTATTCAAATTCCAGCTCCTCCACCATTGTCTCTTTGCTAAGCACTTTATAGGAATTATCCCATCCTACAAGCATAGTAGATACTATCATTAATTCCACGTGTAGATGAGCAAACAGACCTCAGAGTTGTTTAAGTTACCCTACATTACGGGCTCTCCGAAGTATGTCTACTCCTCTATAAAAGGTGTATCTACTAAGTTTGTAAGAAAGACAGATGGCATAATCCCTATAAGGTGCTTGGCAAAGAATAAATACCTAAATGATGTCAGCCCTTCTTATTTTTTATCTCATTATGCTGGTCAACTGAGGTGCCATCTGTAAAAGAAATTCCATAAATTGTGAAGAGCTACACACATTTTAACCATCATTATTCTTAATAACATCATGTGCCTTGTATAATGAATATACAATTTTAATCTTCTTAAAAAGGAAAAGAAAAACCTTGAACTTTCCATCTGAGAGCCCAGGGTTTAAAATTTTATCACTTCTTAGAAGTTTATACCTTAGAAATATGAGCAGGAAGTTATAGGATAATAGTGTGAGCATTATTAAGAGAAATTTGATATTATCATTTACTGGAAGCTTTTTACTCAAATTGTTAAAACTTACTTGAGGGTAAGGAGAAATAATAATGTTACTCAAGTTAAAAGTAAAAACCAAAAAATACTGAATATCAGTGCTTTCACTGTCGTGGCCTGGGTTCAGTCCCTGATCGGGGAACTGAGATCCCACAAGCTGTGTGGCACAGCCAAAAAGTAAAAGATAAAATAAAGAAAATAAATAAAAAAATAAAAAACACCTTCTCTGTCAAAGGGAGGAACAGGAATGGCATGTTTTCTGCAGATTAGTAGTGGATGATGTTTCTGATATTTGAAAAAACCTAGTAAATTGCATATTTTGCCAATTTGACTGATTTACACATCATAGTGATTTTCCAAACCCTTGAGGAGAAATTATACAAGTGGGGGAGGAGCACACAGTACACACTTTTATCTACCACAGCATGTGATACATTCACCCCCAATGTATTAGCAAAAACAAAATAAAAGGAGTATTTCCATAGCAACATTAGCAAAATAGAAAATTTGCCTACCGTCAAGATTAGATTTTTTTTTTTTCTGAGCCAACAACCCACTCACCAAGTTGGCAGCCTGTGAAGAGTTAATGAAACTCAAAGGTAAATTATTTAAAACTAAAAAGAAATGAAGATAACATGGCAGGAATGATAAATAGTTTACAGCCAGTCAGAGGGTAGCCTGAGGTAAAGGAAACAAATCTCCTTTGATAGAATAAGAATCAAAGGGAGGGTGGTTGGAGGGGAGCTGGAGATGCAAAATGGTTATTGTAAAATTGAAAGGATGGAGGGTGGCTCAAGCAGCTGTAATCTGACAGGACCTTGGACACTCTGCAATTTAGTTAGACCATAGTGACATATATTGATAGCTGTTTGATTATACCTTCAATAAAGTGAAAGAACTCCTTTTTCCCCTTCTTAATTCCTAAAAGCTAATGTTGACGAAGATGTCACTGCTGTGTTTATTTAGCAAAAATCTCATTTAATCCCTAAACAATTCTGTGAAAAGGTATTATTATCTCTGTTTTACAGATGAAGAAACAGAAGCGTAGAGAAATTAAATAAATTCTCCTCTGTTTTCAAAGTCAGTACATCTTTTATGGTTTCCAGAATTGTTGAACAAGCCCTGCACAAAATTTTAACTAAAAATAAGAGCTAACTTCAAAATTAAGTTCAGAATAGCTGAATACTTTATGTAATAACTTTAGTTACTATGTAATACTAGGAAGTTAATGCATTTACTAGTACTTTAAATTTATGTGTTGTAACTACCCTCTTAAATTACCTGCTCAAAGAGTATTCAGGGCAGTGGAAGGTAATGGATGTCTGTCTGTCTGTGAGTTGATTTAGAGGGTTAACAATTCAGGCTGTTTTAAAACTCTTGAATTATGACAAGGGAAATATGGTGATAAACACTTTAGTGATTATTATGTGCTGAAGGATACGTTACATATAAAAAAAATGATCCTTTACTGACAGGATAAACCTTTTAAGTTAGTTTTCACTTTAGGATATCAAAATAAATTTGGTAGATTTTTAAAATCTGCCCTTCCTGATAATATTTTTTTTTCACTTGTTCTCAGTTTATTACTACGTATGTAAAATCATAGGTATGCATATATGAAACTAAAGATAAATTACAAATATACGTTCTGTGACCAGGTGTATTTATTTCTATTCCTGTGTCTAGTTATGGTCTTTTAAGGGAGTTGAAGCTTTTGAACTCACCTTCTGTTTTTTCTTAAAAACAAAAGATTAGAAATAAAGTAGCAAAAAAATAATTTCAAAGGTACTTCTCATCTATTATACTACATATTTTTTTTTTTTTTTTTTTTTTTTTTTTTTTGTGGTACGCGGGCCTCCCACCGTTGTGGCCTCTCCCGCTGCGGAGCACAGGCTCCGGACAAGCAGGCCCCGCGGCCACGGCTCACGGGCCCAGCCAATCCGCGGCACGCGGGACCCTCCCGGACCGGGGCACCAACTCGTGCCCCCTGCATCGGCAGGCGGACCCCCAACCACTGCGCCACCAGGGAAGCCCTATACTACATCTTTTAAATTAATTATGTCAATTTGCATCATGTTCAGTTAAATAGTATTTTTACTCTTTTCATAGACTAATAAAACTCATGTGAACTTTGATGCATTCCTAGATTTGCAGGAAGGCAGAGCCTCACGCAAAGCATCTGACAGTGAAAAATGGTCTTAACACATCTTTTTCCTTACTTTTAAAAGTGGTTGCATACTTCCCCAGTTTTTTTTTTATTACCTGCTTCCTACAAAATTTGATCACTTTCTTATAAGTAAAGCAATTTCTCCCTTTCTAACTTACATAAAGTTTTGTGCTTTATGCTGTATTTGCCAACCAACATATGAAAAACAAAATGAAGCCTGAAGCCTGCAGATTGTGAGTAGTGGGCTCATAAGAACTGAGCAAGTTTAATCCACTTAGTATCCTGTATACAAGAAAGAAGGGAAGGAAGGAGAGAACCGTAAAGACCATAAATTAAGGCAGATTAAGGCAGTGTGTTTCAATAATATATTTCAAAGAAAAAAATTGTAAGAGAAGGTAATTTTAGACCGTGGCTAAAGATACAGATATATTGTGCATAAAGAAGATGTGGCACATATATACAAGGGAATATTTAGACTTCTGAATCGTCTCCAGTATGTCTGATTTACAAGGTTTGTTTTTTCAAAAAGAGGGCTTTAGGACAAATAGTTTGTCTCATTTTATTTCCCACAGCTTCAGGAGCTTGCTGTTAAGGTAATAGCATTGTTCTGCTTGAACAATGCTATGTATTTTTATTTTAGAGCAGTGCTTCTCAAACCTTAGTTCATATTAGAATCACAGGAAGGTCTTGTTAAAACATAGATTGATAGGACCCACCCCCAGAGCTTCTGTTTGGTAGGTCTGGGATGGGATCTAAGAATATGGGTGTCTAACCTTTTCCCAGGTGATGCTGCCCCTGCTGGTCTAGACACACTTTGAGAAGGGTGCAAAATTCACGCTCAGGAAAGAACTGAAGACAAAATAAAGATTACATCAGTTATTTGATGGTGAAAGTTTGAAGATATGGAGATGGACCAGTGAACATTTTTATGGAAGCAGGCTCAACCAGATATGGTATATCAAGTAGTGGGAAGGATCTGAGATTTTACCCTTCGTGCAAGCTAACAAGCTAGCCAACCACCATTTCACTGGTTCAGGAGCCTCCCTGAGTTGGACACAATGGATTTATATGTCCCCACACAGGAGGCAGCATGAGCTTTGTGTTCCCATGGGTAACTTCTGACCATCAAGTCTAGGGGGCTATACTGAGTAGCCCAGGTGGACAGTGCCTATGCCACGAGCTTGTGTCACAGCTGAGGAACACTGAACCCTGAACTTGGGAAACCCCACTCTTTTAAAGGGCGCCTACCAGCAAGCCTGCCTAAATTTTACCCCACAGGATTATTTTTATTTTCCTGAGCAACAAATAAATCTGTCCTCTGCCCTGCGGGGAGACACTCTCTGTCTTCCAAGGCTGTTTGCTACACAAACATTCTTGAGAAAATAATCCAGAGCAGAGGCTGCCCTGCCTCTGTTTCACATGCGGTGCAGAAACATGAGAGACCCGTGGAGAATTGTCTCCCAGATGGTGATCGGTTGTAGGATTAATTCAGAGGGAAGAGTGATGACATAATTAAAATCATTTAAGAATCAGAATGGAGGAACTATGGTTCAGGCAGCCAAAATGGACCCGGGTGGCCATTGTGGATGTGGTTTCTTGGATTTCTGAACCTGCATTGGTATTCGACATTTAAACAGTAAGGCAACTTATTATATCGATAGATTAGTTCTCGAATCCCAGAGTGGAATTACATGGATTAGTCTGGATCCCTATTACATTCACAGCCAAATTCTACTAAATTTTAAGGATCAGGTGGTGATGAATTAATCCAGCTATTTTTAAGAATTAGGTAGTGATGTATTGATTCAGGAATATGCTTGTCATGTGGGAACAAGTTTTGTGGCCTCTCAAAGTATCACGATAATGAATGGTGATAATGTAAGTGAACCTTGTTATAAATCTTGATACAACTGAGATAAAACCTTGACAGGGTTTGAAAATGATTACTTATGCATTTCTACACACAGCAATTGAGCGTCCGCTCTCTGCCGCACATTGTGTGCAATACTGGATGTGTACAGACATGAAAGAACTGTGTCCTGTGCCTAATGAACCCGCATTTAGTAGTTTATTGAAAGTGTGTGTGTGAGAGAGAGAGAGGAGAGGGAAAAGGAAATGAGGGAGCAGGAAGGGAGAGAAAAAACCAGAAAAAGATGGAGAGAGATAAATTACGTGATGGGAGTCAGGATAGTGTAAGGATAGGGAACTAGTGGGTTATTTTCGTTTCCGTCTATCAAATTGTGCTTCTATTTTGAATGGTGTTTTTCAAAGAGTAATTAAATCCATATGTCTAATATAGCTAAAAATGTTACTCTCTAGAGGAGTGTTTTCAAAGTTTAGTCCATGGAAAAGATGTATTATATTAAGCATGTAGATTTCTGGGAATGATACCAAGTATAGAATCAGAATCTTTGGATGGTTGTGGGGTTGAGTGGGTTTGTATGTGGTCCAGGTGATTTGAACAGGCTTATCTGGTGATTCTTCTCAGGTGTCAAAGTGTAGAGCTGATGTAGAAATTATATTCAGTTCAACAGTCTTTTAGTGTTGGTGCTGTAGAGCCAAGAAAAAGGTAGTGATAATTGCGAGTTGTGTGTTAATTTACTTTCACTACTGATAAGAGGAGTTTTGCTCTTCTTACCAGATGACATCTCCTTTACCTGGCTTATGTATTCCAAGAGTCTGCCAATTTATTTGGAGCTAATTACATCTCTGAATATTAGACTTGAAGCTTTGTGGTTAATTTCAAAAGCATTTCCTAAATATGGTAGATCCAGGCTGAAATCTGTACAACAAGATCCAGAAGCCATGTTCCAAAAGATTTAATTTTCCCTGGGCCACAAATAGGAGAATAAATGACGACTGGCTTGATTTCAGCAACTTTTATTTATGTTTTGCATATATTATACGCCCTTAAATCTTATACTAGAAAGAAAAATAGTATTCGTATTATAAAATTTTTATTTCATATAACCTGGAATGAAATCAATTGTAGGAAAATGATAGGCCATCTAAAAGAAATAATCTGTCACCTTACATTGTACCTTATGAGTACAGTATAAGATTTGTATATGATTTGCTTAATATAGTCAAAAATTTATGTTTCGCTATTAATCTTGATAATCCTCTACTTATGTCACGGTTCCAGTACGTACAGAAGTGTTAAAATATTTGAGTAGACATAAATAGCAAGATTACATACTTTATTTCTACTTGGTCAGTCTACAAATAATTTTAATCAAAATATGTATTAAAAGTTATATGTTATATAGTCTTTTCTCTTTCACTTGAGAAGCAATGCTCAAAAAGGCAAACTCCTTTTTTTTAACCCCTCCATAAACTCAAGTAGATGAACTGATGCTAAGTTATTTTTTTTTTTTGCGGTACGCGGGCCTCTCACTGTTGTGGCCTCTCCCGTTGCGGAGCACAGGCTCCGGACGCGCAGGCTCAGCGGCCCATGGCTCACGGGCCCAGCCGCTCCGCGGCACGTGGGATCCTCCCGGACCGGGGCACGAACCCATGTCCGCTGCATCGGCAGGCGGACTCTCAACCATTGCGCCACCAGGGAAGCCCAATGCTAAGTTATTTTACCGGGTTTGGTAGAATTCCTCAAGTCATTGGAATATATTTTTCTAAATTAAAATTGGATTTTATTTTTTAAAAAACACTTTTTCTTTGTCTTGGAGTCAATTTGGGACTACCCTGCTAGAAAAATGAAAATGATTTGAAAAAAAGAAAGATAATGATTATAATTAATGTGCTCATGTTTCATGTCATTAAAAGCAGAAAGTCTGCAAAAGTATGCTTTAGGCAAGCATAAGTAAAACATAAAAACAGAATTTAGTCATCAGTGTAAGAGTGAGCTTGCTAAGCCATGGAACCGTATTGAAAGGGGATTGTCATGTCTTTGGATAAGTTGTCTTGCTCAAGTGTTGATTTAGCATCTTTCAAACTGCATGAGTAGCGTCTATGAGAACAGAATGATGGTCTCTTGATGGAGAGATGGAATAGGTAGGACTATGTTTACAAATAAGGCCTGTTCTGTGTTCTGACGATAAGGATGCAATAAATGCATAGGCTTTTGGTGCTGAAAAGGGGGCTTAGAGATGGTTCCAGCTTTGTTTCCCTGAGGGTTCTTCCCTCCTCCATGCATTACCTTTACTTTCCAAAACAACCAGCAAACCATTTCTCGAAACTTATTGACATTAACCAAATCTCTTGTGCAATCGAAACCATCACTTGCAAGGGTGATAGGTTTCACTTTAGACAAATCATTCACCCCATGAAGCCGGTGGAGTTTCTCTTCAGTATTCAACCTGCATGCAGCCTATTAGAAAGAAGAATCAACAGCATCAATATCAGAAAACGTTCACATAATTTAAAAAAATGCAGGCCACACGATGCCAGAGGATACAGACAAATTCATTTATAGTGATTGCTGTGGGTAGGGCAATTGGTCAAGGAATGAATAAGGTGAACTTCAAGGTTATTTGTAACATTTTATTTTTCACATTAAAAGTTATAAAGCAAATTTTAATTAAAGATAGAAATGAATTCTGGGTGATGAATTCCAGATTTTTTGTTTCTATACTTGTCAGTGCTTTTAATCTCCTCCCAAATCAAACAAATAAAAAGACCTAAGGCTAAAACTTGTCATTGGCTAGCAGTCCTCATTCATTTTAGAATCCTTCCTGTTCTTTATTTTTGAGACATTGCCATTCTTGATAAAAGCAATATTTAAAAAAATTTATTCACCATGTCACTGATTCCACTGTAACTAAACTAAAACTAACAAATGTATATTGTAACCATTAACAAAGCATCTGTCAAACACTGATCCTATGTTGTTAAGTGTGTGTGTGTGAGTGTATGTTATATAGGATATGATATATGGTATATGAATGTGTGGCAGTTCCCTTTAGAAGCAGGAACTGAGTCCTGTAGTTTTTCGTAAACACTTCTATGTAGCAAGTGCTAAGTAAATGTCTGTTGAATAAGAGCAAATGCACACTGTACTTCTTATCCTCCAGTCAGGATGTATATTTACCTAGAGATCACAGTCATCAAGTGTCAAAACATGCCAAAGGTAAAACTCATCCTAGTTAGCCTATTCAATTTTTATAACTTTTCTCAAATCCCAGTTTCCAGCCTGGCTTCTTTAGCCAATAGATCTTTCTCAAAGTACCAATAATGTTCCTTTATAAAAACATTTTAAACAATATGTAAGTATAGCAGGTGTGATTTTTAAAAAAGTATAAAGCAATTTCTCTACACGTGAAGATTTTTATACTAAACTCCTTGTTCACTAGGATATAACAAGTTGTTAGAAGGCTTTGGTAGAATTCTGCTGGGTATATATATTTACATGAATTTAAAGAAACATTGTTTATACGTTGTTTTATGTGAATTTAGTGAACATTTTGCATTGTTTCCCATTATTTGGTGAAAGTTATTAGAAAGAAAAGAGTATTTTTACCTTTTAGATGGAACATTGTACTAAATATTCATGGAGTTATGATGTTATCTTTTCTATTGAGGTCTTCAAGCTTTCTATCACCTTAAGAAATGCAAAAGAAATGTCACACCTCAATCTTATTTTTTTTTAGTATTTCAGGAAATAAGGTGAGAAAGCAGGACATAATGATCTCCTCTCCTTTCTCATTTTATTTGTAGTAAAAATAAAATGAAATAAACTGAAGCACTCATTTTATTGACTAGTGTATTAAACTGCTATATTCCCTAAATTGCATTTGCTTTTGGCCCACCCTATAGTTCCATAGATAAGAGCTTTCTTGCAGAGCAAAATACAGTGAAAATGTAGGGGCCATTAAGATGTTTTCATTCATTTCACTCACTTATATACATATTGAAGTGGTCATCAGTGGTTACAGTTCTGACATATTCTGTTCTAGGTAGTTGTGTTTGTAAGATTCAAATTGAAGTAAAACTTTGAGTTTATAATGTGCTAGATATTGAGCACACCAATAGAAAATATATCAAGTAGATATTATTGTTAAATGCTGAAAAATGTTAAGTCTATTGCCTAAATCCTATAGTTAGTGAATAGCAGCACCAAAATTGTAAACCAGATCTGTCTGATTCAAAAGCGCATGCTTATTTTAACTATAGCTCCAAAGTTATTGATGGCACCTGTACACTTTTCTTCAGAACATAGAAGTCTGTTCTTTCACATAAGTTTGCTATTTTCAATAGATATTGTTAGACCATTCAAATGATTATCCTGATTCTTTTGATATGTTAACATTTGATGAGGATAGGGAAAACTTGTCAACAGAGGCATAATACAATAATTTGTTCATCCTTATTGGGTGTTAACTATTTGAACATTAATCATATAACACACGCATATTTTACTGGTAAGTCTGTTGTGGATAACTATTACCTGCTTATTAGAACGAAAAATCTTGACATCACTAGCCAAAGAAATCGTTTTGAATTAGAGATGTTTCTTTGAATGATATTTCAATTCTTGATATTATTAATATAAGTACCAACATTGTTGGAGTCTAATGGAACTATCATGTGATCCCTGAAGGTTTACTTTCAAAGCTATCAAAAGAAAATTCTTTGTAATTAAATGTTTCAGAGAACTTTATCTTTCATCTGCAATAAACATACAGTCTAGGAAGCAAGTTATTTACAGGTTTGGAAAATACTATTATTTCCAAGAAAAAAATACATTTAAGTATTGTTAAGGAGAATGATAGAATTATTTCTTTTTATACTGTACAGTTATACTGCTTTTATTAAACTTTCATATCCCTTGCCAGATGCAATGCTAGTGGAAGAGATAAAGATATGACAAAAAGGTGAAGGTTGGGAATGAATAGTCCTTCAAGGGAGCTGATCTTTCTCTGATCTGATAAAACCTCTCCCATTATCTATTTCTTTCTTTTTTCTTTTTCTTTTTTTCCTTGCAGATCACTGCATATCAAGAGCTTTTTCTCTGATTAGCAGCATTCTCTCAGGATCTGAGGGCAAGACTTATGTAAAGATAGTTTCCAAATTGACATACGACATGTGCTGTTTTTACAATTTGCCTTTAGAAAATTCTAAAAATTACTAGGAAATTTTCCATTAATCTGAAATAGTTTTCTACCAGTGTTTTTTATTTTGATACTACTATGTCTTCATGTATTCTATGAATGCCAAGTGATGTTAACACTCTGATGGGTTTAGTGGGAACTAAAGATTGGTCTTGTGGAATAAGAATAAGCTTTGGAGTCAGAAGGCTTATGTTCAAGTCCATTTTGTTAAACTTGTGAGTCCTTAAAATAGTCTTTAAAATGATTTTCTTAAAAAAATGATTTTCTATTTTAAATGCTCAAACCAGTAGGTAGGTAGGGATGTACATATTATTATTACCTTTATGACATTGTATATATACTTATCATTCCATACCCAGAGGATTTTCGTATATACATGTGCTGTTTCATTTATAATAAAGCCGTATAATTAAACTTTCTCACTTACCTTAATATGAGAAGAATTTTCAATTTTCTCTTGTAGGTATTTATGCTGAGCTGGGTTTTTTGTTTCTATCTGGTTCTCCGTCTGGTTTTAATGTTTGATACTATATTAAACTGTACTATGAATTAAATGAGAAAAGATACATTTTCTTTTTCTGAAGTAGGTTATTGTTATGGGTATATATATATATATATATATAGCTAACTGTGGAAACAAGGATGTCCTACTGAGCAAATATTCACATTTTATTAGGTAGGAATTTTATCAGTCTTAACACAATTTGCCTGTGGCATTTAATGGTAGGTCATTGGCTTTAAAAATAAAATGTCACTTGACTAGAATAGAAGTTAATTAGGGACTTGCAGTGTCCAGAAGACATGTCAGTTTTCTATGAGTCATGACTAGCTGGTCTTTTGCCACAAGAAAAAAGCACCATCAGCAACTATTTGTATCACTCCCCAAGGTAGGCTAAGTCTCTAAAGTTCTGTATTTTGCTTTGTCATGAAATCTGCTAGGTAAAAAAAAAAAAAAAAAAAAAAAAAAAAAAAATTAATTTCTTCATGAAAAAAGAAGATAATAGTAGTGCATTTTCATGATTATGTATCCCTAGATTTCCAAGCTGGGGATATAAAATTTAGCAACTTTCCAGCTCTAAACTAACCTTTTAAAATACACTTTTTTTTTTCCTTATACATAACTACAGGTCTTTAGGTTTCTAAAACTATCTCAGAATCTTGCAGTAAATATCATTTACTTGATAAAATTAGTGTTTATATATATATTAGAAATAAAGATGATTTGGACTCTCCTCCCCCTAAGAGAATTGTCTGATACTTTGTGACCATTGTTCATCCCTCTTTAACATATTTTTTCTAGAAATAATTAACTGTGATGATTACTGTCACTATGGCTTCTTAAACATGGATTAAGTTCATATTATAAGCCATGTGATTCTGAGTCAGATCATTAAGTTATACCTTCTCCTGCTTTCCAGAGTAGAGAACAGCATGGTTGAGTTAGAGCTGGTGTCTTGCAAACCACGTGTGGCCTTGTGGGTGAATGCCCCCCAATGTGTTTTGTTTGTTGGGGTGGCAGCCTCCTTCTGTGTGTCTCGTGAGGAAAACATGTTAATATCGCTCTTCAAGACATTTTAGAGTTCTAATATTTCTTAATCTAAAAAATTATTTAACTTATTTATATTTTACCCGGTATTTTGTTTAAATTCACAAAATGCTTAATTTTATTATTGGCCCCATACATATGAACAATTTAGTTGTTCTTATGTGGCCTGTTAAAAGTGAGGGAAGACTTATATTCTGGATTTTGTCAAGAATATGCCTTTGTGTTTATTTTCTCATTCTGTCTTTTCTTTTTCTATCTTCCCTACTAAAGTTTTCCTCTAAAGAAATGGCTCCCATTTCCATTTGTTTTGCCATTTTATTCACTTTCTTGCAACAGTTTCACACGGAATTTGAGTTTCCAAAAATACTGTGATAAATATTACTGAGATGTATACATTTTTCCCTTGGTTTTTCTCTGTTTAGGTTTTTGACCTTGTAGGGATAGAGAACCTTTTCTGGGTTACTCTCCCTGGTACAGTATCTTACATTTACTAGCTTCTTTTATGTTCCCTTGCTGTCTAGTAGTTGATAAACTGAAACCATTGTCATTTAAGCACACTGTAGAATTTTTTCTTTAAATTAATTCAGTTTAGGGATTCTTAAGAGATTTCCCACTAGGCAGTATTTTGTAGTCATTGGTAATAGCTATGTAAGAGTTTAGAAGAATGATTATAATATTAAATAAGAGGGAATAAAAGCCAATAGACTAATATAAAGCTAGTCGAAAGGGATGTTTCCATTCCCCAGTGTGGGCTAGACTTCCACATCAAGAGCACACACTGAAGTATAGTCCATAGTCAAAGATCAAAAACGTGAATCAAAAAACCGCTATGAGATTATACTTTTCTAAAACCTAACCTGATCATTTCTATCTCCTAATAAATGAGTTTAATACATTTATTATATTTACTGATATACTTGTCCCATTTTGCCTGTCTCCTACCTGTGTGGGGGGCAGGCTACAGGTGAACTCAGTACTCAAAGGGACACAATGTACAAATGGAATCTTAACTGTCCTTCATAGTTAGATAGCTGACATGTATATTTGCTTACTGTCTGCCAGGCACTGTTCTAAGCACTTTATATATAGTATCTCACTTAATCCTTTCAACAACCCATGAGGCAGATTTTGACATTATTCCTATTAGAAAAGGGGAGGAGAGACTTAACTTTTCCGAAGTTTGCACAGCTAGTATGCAGCAGGGTTGGTATTTAAACCCAGGCAGTCAGGTTTCAAATCTGTTCTTAATCACTAAATGTTACTGTGTCTCGTGAAAGTTTAGCACATGGAGAACATGATAATAACACTGGAAAATACAAAGAGAAAACTCTAAAAACTATTAGACAAGGGGGAAAAAAAAGAATTTATCCACAAAAAGTCATTAGCAGGCTGACAATAGGCATTTCATCTCCAGCTGAACCTAATGGAATAACATTTTAAAAGTGCTGAAGGAAAATAGGTCAGGCTAGAATTCTCTAACGACTTTGGCATATAAGAGTGAAGGGGAAATAAAGCCTTTTCAGATGTGCGGATTATGATTGTTTGTTACTCATGGGTATTTGAAAAAACTCTTAAGAATGTACTTTAGCAAGGAGAAAGTTATTACATTTTGTGACTTTTGGTAAAAAACTAAAAATGCTTTTAAGAAGGTGCCTATACAGCACTTAGCACATATTTATTGATTCTCATTGTTATTTCCTTTCCAGTTATATAGAAATATATGCTATAAAGGTATTTATGAAAAGCAAGATTCTACTAAGATTAATATAGTGCTCAAAGATTTTTTTAAAAAAAACAAATGAAATGTTAGTCATTGATAGAAAGCACTCGAAGTGGACACTACTGCCAGTGATGGCAGAGGTAGTAAACTTAACGGTATTCAAGAATACTATGCTATTTATATTACTGAAGAGTAAACACATATGTATCAACTTTAGTAAATTAAAGTATTAAATGATTTAGAATTTATGAATCACGAATAAGGAATCTCTTCTTTTTTACGTGTCTTAATAATTGATTTGATAACCCAAGCACTATGTAACAATTATGTATTCATGTGGTCATCTGAATTCTAAGATTTCTTGTTTTCTTTCCAGCGCCTGGCTTTGGAAGCCGAGAAAGTTCAAGCAGCCCACCAGTGGAGGGAGGATTTTGCAGTAAGGACCCTTTTTAACCACTTGATTTTTTTAAATAAGTACATCGATGTTTTATGTTTGGATAATTATGATTGCATTTAAAATATTTTTTTTAGTGATGGACTCTTAAGGTATTATGGGACCAAAAACAGCTAGCTATAGTTCGTTGCTTTAAAATATACCTTGAAATATTCTCATACTCAAAGGTATTTATAAAATTAATAACAGAAAAATAACATTAAATTATAGTATTTGAATAATCTTTGTAGGTATTATGAATATACTAGTTGAAAAACAAGTGACATTTTTTAACAAGTGACATGCATATTGTAGTCACTTTGACGGTGAGCAATGCAATTAAAGTTAGAACAGATACATTAAAGCCTCTTAAAATTTAATTTGCTCCACATTAGTTAGAAGTTATCCTTCGTCTGCTCTGGCCTGCTTTTAGAAACGTCAGCTGATATTAACTTCTGCACGTATTTTTTTGATAAACTGCTTTTGTGCTCCAAGATTCACTGGGCTAATTATACAAATCGCAGAAATTCTTCTTGTGATGAGTTCCTTCTCTCCTTCCTTCCTTCTTTCCTTCCTTCCTCCCTCCCTCCTTCTCATGTCTAGCTATCTGTTATATCTTCTTACATCCATGGTACACAATGAAGAAGCCTGATCTTAATAGTTAAAATACTTTTGTTACATATTTGAATTGTTTCATTTATAGTGAAAATCTCTTTAGTTTCTTTTCTTTTTTTTTAAACATCTTTATTGGAGTATAATTGCTTTACCACGTTGTGTTAGCTTCTGCTGTATAACAAAGTGAATCAGCTATATGTATACATATATCCCCATATCCCCTCCCTCTTGTGTCTCCCTCCCATCCTCCCTATCCCACCCCTCTAGGTGGTCACAAAGCCCCGGAGCTGATCTCCCTGTGCTATGCGGCTGCTTCCCACTAGCTATCTATTTTACATTTGGTAGTGTATATATGTCCATGCCACTCTCTCACTTTGTCCCAGCTTACCCTTCCTCCGCCCTGTGTCCTCCAGTCCATTCTGTATGTCTGCGTCTTTCTTCCTGTCCTCTCCCTAGGTTCTTCAGAACCATTTTTTTTTTTAGATTCCATATATATATATGTCTACAGTATTTGTTTTTCTCTTTCTGACTTATTTCACTTGTATATATGTGCCACATCTTCTTTATCCATTCATCTGTTGATGGACACTTAGGTTGCTTCCATGTCCTGGCTCTTGTAAATAGAGCTGCAATGAACATTGTGGTGCATGACTCGTTTTGAATTATGGTTTTCTCAGGGTATATGCCCAGTAGTGGGATTGCTGTGTCATATGGTAGTTCTATTTTTAGTTTTTTGAGGAACCTCCATACTGTTCTCCATAGTGGCTGTATCAATTTACATTCCCACCCACAGTTCTTTAGTTTCTGATCAAAGAAAAATTCCAGACAACTCATTTGGGGGATGTTAACCCCCCTCGCCCCATTTAAAATACGATTAGAGTTTGAGTGACAGCTTGATAATACTGTTCAATTGTCTTTGAATGTTTTGCAAGACTGCAGTCTCAGATTTGAAGGTAAGAAAGTTGTGGTTCAGTAGAACACTAAACTGAGGTTTAGGAGTTGGCACTTTTACTTTGTGTTTATGTGATTTTATTGTCTATCAAAGGAAAATATAGAAAATGATACTTCATTCACTAATAATATAGGATAACAGTTAAATAGTATTTCATGCTTGATGATTCTGATATTATTTATTTTTACTGTCTTTTCCACAAATTTATGTTTCTTAAGCAAACTCTTAGTCTACTCAGTTGAGACTCTATTTGACTGTCAGTTTGATTCTTTCACTTGAATTGATCATATTGCTTGATTTGTTGGTGTCATGTAGGTACTGGCTTAATTACACAATTGTTTGTTATAGGTATATTAAGAAAGATCAATTTGTCATCCATAATATATAAAGAAAAAATCAGTGATTAAGTTAAAAACACAACCTTTCTGAGTATAGAGGACAAGTTTTAAGCTCATCCAGTGAAGATTTTACAGTGCAGTTTGTTGCTGTTAGATGTAAGGAAAGTAAACCTGCATTTTTTTGTGTGTCTTGAATAGACCAAAAACAGCCAAAGTAATTTATCCCAATAAATATCCATTCGAGAACCAATAATTAGTGATTTACTTTTCTTCTCCATCTTAGAGGTGGCATAGTAAAAGCAGTGTAAAGGCATAATAGTTGTGAAGTTAGACGTTGTATTTTGCCTAGTCTTGGTATATAAATTGGCGCTGTTTTAGTTTAAATCCTGAGTACTTCTGAGAATCCAAAAAATCATTAAGGTCATCAAATCAGATTGCATAGTATATAGATTCTATTGCTGTTTCAAAAAGCTTTTCTCGCATTAAAGGAATTTGGTAATATTTCATGTAGTCATTTATTGGTTGTTTGTCTTTTCCAGCTTTCTAGGGAGAAATGATGTGTTAAAAGTAACTTTACAAATAGGAAGGTAGTATATACAGTTTCCTTTCCCAGATATATTGGCTCATTAACACTAAGTTAACATTTTGGCAGTGATTTATTTTTCCTTACAAAAGTAATGGGTGACCACTGTAGATGACACAGCAACTCTCAGTGTGTGCTAGCCATTACTCTATTTTACTGAATCCAAACCATCATCAATTGTAAGGCTAAGAAAGAAAAAAAGAAGCTAATTAAATTGTGATGCACCAACAATTTTAAGCAGTATTCATATTTGTCGGATGTCAAAATGTGTAAAACTTTACCTTGAAACGTAACTCCTTTTATGTATTCTCTCAGTGCCTATATCCAAACAGAAGTACTGCTAGGAAAAGTCATGCAAGAGGACAAATCAGTTCCACAGTGACACAGATACCATTACTAGATCTTCTATGGTTAAATAGAAGATAAATTGTTTACCCAGTAAATGTTAGGAGTTCTTAGCAAATAGTCGTCACCGTGTGGGAGAATTCTTGAACAAATTCTGTTCTTAATTTCCCCTTAGATCACCTCACAATTTATTTAGGACTTGTGGATGTACTGATTGACATTAGAAGAGACTGTTAAAGGGAAAACAAATTAGAGAACTTTAGAGCCCTGTCAACTCATTTCCCCAGTACCCTTCTTGATGGACTATAAATGATGTTCACAGGACACATATCTGTCACAGTTTGCATGTTGACAATTGATATTTTCCCTGAAGTCTTTACAATAGCACTTCCCTTTGAAATAGCATAGGTGATAGACAGTTGAGATAGTTGTGATTTTATATTTGAAGAATAGAACATGAATGAAGACTGCCTTCAAAAGCAAGTAAGTAAATAGTGCAAAAATAAGAGACCCTTTTTCCCTTTTTCCTTTTTTCTTTTCTGATAAACTAGATGATGCTTCAATTCATATACATATAATAAGGTTGAACACATCCTTCAAGACCATAATAAACATCAAATTCATGCATGGTTGGAAATTAGAAATCATCAACATTAAATGTCTCTTTATTTTGTGATTACATACAAAACAATCAGAAATTTTGTCAATATCTTAACCAAACATTTAAACGTTTAATTTGAAGTTAAATGCTGCCATACTCCAAAATGTCCTTCTTTTAAACTTTATAAGTCTTTTATCTTTTAAGGCATTTAACTGTATGCATCAGTGCAATACTTCTTTAATGCCACCCTTTAATAATTTAACACTATGATGATTTAGAAGGCAGAAATAATTTCCTAAAAGGTACATTAACCTTTCAAAATGAAATATAATATGCCAATTCTTCCCTCTAGTATAAGTAGGGTAGTTTCATTAGCATTACTTAGGAAAAATGTTGATTAACATTCTGTACTCTGTAGTGCAGAGAAATCTCAAGAACAACAAGAACAAAAGGCAAAGCACTAAAATGCTGGCAACAAGAAAGGGCTCCTGTAATTCACACTCTCCCTCAGCTCCACTCAATTCCCAATTGGATGTACAACTGAGGGAACAAAGGGCATACACTCTAAATGGATGAAGATTTATGCTGTCATGCATTTACAAGTTCAAACCAATATTTGTAAATAAGCTGTGTCTACCAGCTGCCTTTCAAGTCTGCATGCAACTTACTGGCATTAAAGGGCACCTCTCATGTCGCTTATGATGGACAAATTATTTTATTAAGGGCAGGTGGGAGAAGGAAAGAGGAGCTTGGAAAATTAATTGTTCTGCGTAAAATAATTGCTGTTATTTCTACTGAACAGATCTTTTCCAGTTGCTTTTGAAATCTCTTTTGATTGCATTGCAATGGTTGGTTAACTAAAGCAATTTTGTTTCCAACTAAGCCTGCGATATTAATTGTACGTACACATGTATAAACATAAGGGGTACCTAATTTGTATTTTAATAAGTAGGATCTTTATGTATGACTTATTAGCATCAGCTTGTTATTGTGAATGCTGAGTACAGACAGTCTAGAAATTGAGCAGTAAATAAAACATTTAGGGAGCCTTTTTTAGCTCCAGCTTCACAGAGAAACTAAATTAGATGGTGGGAATTTTTCTAGTGAAGTTGAACGTTATTGAGTGTTAATCAGGCTAATTTAGTTCTCCTAATTGAGTTTTAATTATATACATATATTTTTTTTAAATTACCTTACTCAAATCATATTTTGAAATGTTGCTTTAAAAGTTGTACTATGTAGAATTTTGTTTTTATATGAGTTAAATTAATAGGCACTGGCATTCTATTTTATTATTTCATCTCTCCTAATCATTTCATGAAATAACATCACCTCTGTTGATTGTAGCACAAACAATTGTGAATGTGGGATCTATGAAATCATACTGTATTTATTTTGGTTACAATGTATAAAGAGAAACACTATTCTAAATTATAATTGTTCAGGTTCAGGATACGAAAGTGCTGTCTTTTTAGGAATCAAAAGTGGGGAGTACATACAGACAATGGAATATTATTTGGCACTAAAAAGAAATGATCTATCAATATCAAGCCATGAAAACACGTGGAGGAACCTAAAATGCATATTACTAAATTAAAGAAGCCAATCTGAAAAGACTACATACTATATGATTCTAACTATGTGACAGTCTGGAAAAGGCAAAACTATTGCTAAGAAAAAAGAAAAGACAATCAGCCCCAAATGGAGACACATATGCTAAGCCCCACATCACCAAACCATGACTTAACTTACAGTTTCAACTCTCCTAGAAATGGAATCTTTAACCAATTGGTCAAGTACCTGATGAGCCCTAGTTAGGAATCTGCCTGATAGACCCCTGCCATCCTCTAAAGGACAGTAGCCTTGCAATAACCAACCTGCCTTTTTTGCCTAGTACAATTTCCTTTTCCCCACTCTCTTCTGCTGTAAAAGTCTTTCATTTGGTACAGTTCCTCAGAGATCCTTTCTATCTGATAGATTGGATGCTGCCTGATTCAAATTGATTTTTGCTCAAATAAACTCTTAAAATTAAAAAAGAAAAGTAGGCGGGGAGCGGCATTGTCTTAATGAATGAATGAATTTAACAGATTATCAAAATGATTTTAGTCTCTAGCTGGATTTAGTCTTTCTTAGTTTCTTCATTTGGTTGAATTGTCCTTTTGGAATCAAGAGCTTACATATTATGCAACAGTTCTTATGTAGAGAAACAATCAATTTTTTACTACTACTTTTTTTAAAGAGTTTTGTCAGTTTCTCCTCATCATCAGGATAGATGAAAAGGAGCCACAATGCAAAACTGATTTACCCTCAAATTGTGGGAAACCAATTTAGTAGAAAAGAGCCAGGCACATTCATGGTACCATATTCTTTTTGCTTACACATACATATAAATGCCCATGGTAAGAGCATTATAAGATAGCAGAGTAGAAAATAGTAACCGTGGGCTTTAAATTATTAATTATCCTGGATGATAACCCCTCTCTTTTGTTTCTTATGTTGAATAAAAGAAGAAGCAAAATATTTATCCAGTAATTACCTAGCCAATAATCTTGGTTTTATTTTTAATAATGTTTAATCTGTTCTAATGATCTTCCTGTTCTCATTACTTCTTTTAAAACGAAGGTCACATGATAGCACATGATGATACATTAGAACTCCCTAAGTAAGACATCATGACAGTATGTCCTGGGATAATGCAAACTTAGATCTAATTGGAGCTGGGTGAATTTCTTTCTTTCTTTTTTGTCCCGCTCTCAGGAAGGTGGAGAGGAGTTAGAAAGGGCAGGCATCTCTAACTTGGGAAATGGGGAGGTAGATGGGGTCTTTATGTTTTTCAAGTCTAATCTGCTGCCTTAGTGTCCTGGTATTGAGCTGATGAAAACATCGTTAAATTATTGGGAGATTCCAGGAATTGCTGCCAGTATTCTAAAAATTGTAGTCATGAAGAATACACAAATATCAATACCTCATTGATATTTAAGCTAGAGTTATTTATTGCCATCTGCAGGTATCAAATTGTAGTTGTCACAAGGGAGCTTTTGAACTTAGGTATTTCATTAACCTCTCTATAACTTGAGCTACATTTTATTAAAATTTTTGGACACCACTTATTTGCATTAAGGTGGGGTTTACTGTATTAAAAATGTCTCAACCACAAAAGAAATAAAAAGATGAAGAAAAATGTATAAGCATTACAAATTACTGCATAGTCTACAAAGATCTGCCCTATAAACTTTTGTCCACTTCATTTCCTTATTTAAAAATCTTCAGTTACTTTCCATTTAGCATAAATGATATACAGGCCCTTCGTGATCTGGCCCCATCTTATTTTTCATACATTTCTACTGGAACATTTCCCCAGCAGCTATTACCCTTCTCCTGAAATTCTGAGTCCCAAACAGAGTAAATTATTTGATGGTTCCCTAAGACAATATTCTTTCCTTCATCTTCAGACCTTTTGATAATCTCTGCCTACAAATCTCTCTCATCTCTCCCCAATTTCCTTTTGGCTTTGATCCACCAATCTTGGATTTGTTTTCTGTTTTATATGGCCCTCTAATGTCCAGTATATATTCATATTCAAGTACATACTCCCTGTATAATTTTCCTTTTTCCACATTTTTTTCAGCACTAAAATGTAAACTTCCTGGGGATAAGAACTTCGGCTAAAGCATTACTAAAAAAATCTGTAGTCTAGTACAATGCATAATAGACATAATACAATGCAGTAGCCTGTAAGTAATTTTTTAATTAAAAATAGTTACTTGTAGTGCTGAGGTATCTATTTTTACTCTAAACATTTATTGTCAATTTTACTGGAGAAATAATTTAAAAAAACTTGGCTTAAACTGTACTTTTCAAAAGTCTGAATATATTTGCCCATAGCTGTGACATAGTTACAGAACACTGGGCTTGGAGTTCTGCAAATCTAAACTTCAAATGTTGGCTTTGCCACTAACTTGCAATGCAATTTTAGAAAAATAACAGTCTTTTGAATATCAGCTTATGTAAAAACTCTTAGTTCCGTAGTCTCCACCAGCATACTTATTTTTGTAAGATGCTCAGTGCTTGTCCTATTTCCCTACAAGGGAAGATATTTTCTAGAAACCTTGTGGTATGTCTCAGGTGCTCACGCACAGGTTGACACAAGTCCCTGGATGGCTGTTTGCCTAGTCCAGCAAGTATCTGCCAGCTCCCATGACTGTGATGCTGGATTTGCTATCATTGCTCCAGTGAAAGAATACCACTGTGCTCAGGCGGCTGGCAACTGGTGCATCCCAAACTGCAGAGCACTTGAACTTGAGTCATAGTGTACTCTGTTCAGAAAGAGGGTGAATGACCCTATTTCCAACCATAGATTTTTTTTTCAAACCTAGATAAATCATAGTTTAATGTACTGTTTTAAAAAGTCAAGGTTCGTAAGAAAATCCACAGTGAACAAAATATTAAATTTATTTTTCTTTAAAAAAATTTCACTGTGATAAGAGCACAGCATGAGACCTACTCTCTTAACAAAGTGTACAATGCATTATTGTTGAGTACAGGTACAGTGTTGTACAGTAGATCTCCACAGCTATTTATCTTGTGTTGCTTAGTTGAAATTTTATGCCTGTTGATTACTAACTCTCATTTCTCCCTCCTCCCCAGCCCCTGGTAACCACCATCCAGTCTTTGATTTTATTAAGTTGACTATTTTAGGTAACTCATGTAAGTGGAATCATGCAGTATTTGTCCTTCTGTGTCTGCCTTAATATCACTTAGCTTAATGTCCTTGAAGTCCATGCATATTGTATTGTAGACTCATCTACTTTTTAGAGGCTGAACAATATCGTATTATATGTATGTACCGCATTTTTTTATATCCATTCATCTGTGGATGGACATTTAGGTTCTCTCCACATCTTAGCTACTGTGAATAAGGGTACAATGAAAATGGGAGTGTTAATATTTCTTCCAGATCTTGATTTTAATTCTTTTGGATATATATCCAGAAGTGGGATTGCTGGATTATATGGCAGTTCTAGTCTTAACTTTCTTGAGAAACCATACTGTTTTGTGTAGCGGGTACACCATTTTGGATTCTCACCAACAGTGTACAAGAGTTCCGGTTTCTCTACATTCTTGCCAATGCTTGTTGGTTATCGATGGATTAAAGACTTAAAGGTAAAACCTGAAACTCTAAGACTTCTAGACCAAAACATAGAAGAAAAGTTTCATGACATTGTTCTTGGCAATGATTTTATGGATATGATACCAAAAGCATAGGCAACAAAACCAAAAAGAAACAAGTGGCACTACATAAAACTAAAAAGCTTCTGCACAGCAAAGGGAACAATCAACAGAGTGCAAGGCAACCATGTATCTATCTGATCAGGGGTTAATCTCCAAAATATATAAGGCACCCATACAACCCATTAACAAAAATTACAACCCCAGACAGTTTAATCACCAGTCTCTGAAGCTAGTTCTCATATTCTCATTTATTTAATTCTTCTCTCAAACAAGGCAGAAACACCTTTCCTTAGGAGTCTGTGAAGGAGACTTATGTTTTACCTTATCCTCATTTCATTAGTGTCCCTGTGAACACTTGTTTATGTTTTTTTCCTTTTTTAGGAAACAGTCAGTCAGTCTCCAGCAAATGAATGCATGAAAACAGATTTCTGATAATTTTTCAGCTTTAATCCTGTATTGTCATAGCTCACGTTCAGCCTGGAAGGCCTCTATTGGAAGACCTCATACATTCGTATTTCCAAAAAGTTTTTTGAAATTAAGTGAGATAGTTTATGGGAATATACTTAGCACTTTGAAAGGTCTTAAAAATGATAATTTTAATAGAGGGAGACGCTATCTCCTAGATTTATTTCTTTTGAGAAGTTGACATATTGCTTTTTAATGATTAAGTGTACCTGGTTATACCTTCTTAAGAGGGAAAATATACATTGCACATAATAGGCATTGGATGAATGCTTTTTGAATTGACTTAAAACCATTTTACTTACATTCCATTTATGTATTAAGACTGCATTCATGAAGAATGACTACATTTGGAAGTGACAAGTACTCAGCATGAGACTAACAAAATTATTTGTTCTTATTGATGTTTGTCTTTATGTCTGTATGAAGTTCTGGTTTACTCGGTGCCTAAAACAGCCCTGGAAGATCTTTGCAGAAACAAATCAAAACAAAACAGCTGTATCGAAAGAGATCTTTAGGGAGTACAGACACTAATACATATTTCTATTTACTGTAGATCCTTTAGGACTGAGCCCTGGGGCAATAACTCTATTCTCAGAGATAATTTTTATCTTCAGAATAACATTAGATGTTGGAATAATTTCAACTTGATGGAATTATAGATATGTTAATGGCTTTGTTCCTATTGCTATGGGAAAGAGAATGTTTTAGGAATTGAAGAACTGGTCTAGAGAGCTTTTTTCCTAAAGGATTGACACCAAAGTGATGAAACTTGGAGCTTTAAAATAAAGCAACAAAGTGTAAGATGCAGGCAATTAATGTAGGTCATGGTGTTTAGTCACTAGCAGGATACATTTTGACTTTTGGAGCCACCTAGGAGAATTGACCATGAGAAGTGAGGGCTTAGTACACTAATTTCAGTAGAGGGATATTATATGTCCAGAATATAGGAAAGCTGTTGAAACAAGGGTATGGATAATGTTGAGAGTGTGGATATTGCAATCAAAAGCTTAGTCAAAAAAATAAGTCTCTAAGTAGATGGAAGACATTTTTAAGAGGTCTCCGATTTAAACTTAGAGGTTAAAGAAAAAAAAAGACAAGAAAACCTAGAGAATATTCATCTACAAGTTTAAAAAAGTATGTAACTAGACTTGAGTGCTGGACCTGATTACATATGATAAAAATGCTGTGGGAATTGAGGGGAATAGCCAATTCCTCCATTCATGCAAAATCACGACTTCTTTAAAGTTCATGCCTTTGGTCATCTTCTAACCTTCCAAGCCAGTCTGTTAGTGGATTTTTTCCTCATGCTATCCTCTCTCTCTAGTTAGTCAACCTTTTTGTTTTCCTTTTCCTTTCTCATGAACATACAAACTGGCTCCCATATCTTCTATCATTAAAAAAAATTTTTTGCTATCTCTTTCAGTGTTGCCACATTTCCTTGCTGTCTTATTCTGCAAACCTCAAGAGATGTAGTCCTACACCATCTCTTCATCTTCATCTTCACCTTCACCCAGTGGCCAGCCCACTCCAATCTGACTGCAAAATTCATCCGTGGTGAAATTGTTCTTAGTAGTTGCATTTACCTCCAGGTCATCAAGTCTTACGGACATTTTTTGTTTATCTTTGTACTTGGTCTTTTCCTATCTTTTTAATGTACCACTTCCTATTTCCCCTTTCTTCAAACACAAGTTTCTTCTGTTAGTTTTCAGAAAACCCCATTTTCCTATTTTCTCACCATTTAGTCCTTCTCAATCTCCTTTTTAGTACTTCTTTCTGTACTGTAGCTCTAATATTACCTAAATGTAGGGCACAGTCTTAGCCCTCTTGTCTTTAATGCCCATACTTTCTCCCAGGACACCTCATCCATTGCTTTGAAATTAAATAGAATTCCACCCAAATCTCTTTTCTGAGCTCTAGGCTCATGTATGTAACTGACCACTTGCTGTTTCCATTTAGCTGTCTCACCTGCATGGTGCTAACGTGGCCAGATGAGCCAGTGTTTCCATTCCTCCCTCTCCCAGGATCCTGATGATCTGTTAATTTCCCCATCACAAATGAGATCACCTTCTCCCAGTTCATCTAGCCAAAATTAAGGAGTAATTCTTAATTTATCCCTCTGCCATAACCCCTCATATAATCCACGTGTAAATTCTGTCAGTTCCAACTCCGTATATATCGTGCAACCATTCATTTCTCTTCGTCTTCATAACCACTGTCTTTGTTCAAACCACTGACATCCCACAGGCAGAATAATCTTGAAAATATTAACCAAATTATGAATCACAGAGTCCATTCTGCTGTCCTAGGGAATTCACAAATTTGTTTTACAGAATTGTAGTGGTCCAACACATACATAATAGTTAAATAAGATTTTCGACTGTCAATTCTATAGAAGAGAATGATGAGACTTTTTAAAAAATCAGTACACAATTTTATAAGATAGTGGGAAATGTAGCTTTGTATATCCTTCTGACACAAACGTTTTGGAGACCAAATAAGATGGACAAGTCGTAAGAATTTTAAACCAGTTAAGTCAGGCAAATATCAAAACCGAATAGTTTAAGTAACACATACCTGAATTTAGAAAGTAATGTGCTGCTTTTCTCAAACCGCCCATGAAAAAATGTGTCTATGTAGCAGCAACAATAAAATCCAGGCAGGACAAGTAACAACTAGATTAAAAAAAGAGCAAAACATTACTTTTAGTCAAAATTAGTGATACAAAATGTGAGGTTTTGTATGAATTCGGTTGTAACATAGCAGTTTCAAAGTGCCTGCTTCTGCTTTGTTAGAAGGCATATTATGGTCTGAGAGAAAAGGAAATCAAGAGAGCTTGTAATTGCTGAATGTTGTAGAAAATCAGCTATCGTGGAATTGTAGCATTGTGTGCCATGGCGTATATTATACGTTAACTAAATTATTAGATTCCAAAAATTATAAAATTACCACATTGCAAAAACTGCTTTACTTTGTTGTAATGTTTCACCACCATGTGGACAGTTCTCCTGCGGATCTTATAAGAATCACCTAGAATCCTGTTTTTCAAAGTTCTCTATTATATTCTCCCCTCAAGGTTCTCGGTGATGTCCTATGGGGGTGAAGTCAAGACATTGAGAATCCTTCTGTAGTGAGCCAGTGTGATTGGGTGGAATATGATCTCTCTCTCATGGGTGTTAAAACCGAAGAAAGCTTGACCAACACTAACTGGAGGGCTTATTAATTATGAAAATAAAAGTGACGGGTCTAAATGCAGTTCTAAAGCTTGGGAAAAAAAGGGATTGAGAGTAAATAGATTTGATGTAGAAAAGAAAATTATAATAAGCAGCCAGAGTCTCAAAAAAACCTAGTTGGGTTTAGTTAATACCAAAATAGCAATAACAACAATTAACAGGCTTAATCACTTTTCTTCTAAAATTATAATACCTTGTTTTTGTAAAAATATTTTAATATCATTAATTAAAAATTAAAATGATATAGATAACTACAAAAGAAAAATTAAAATCTCCCCTAATCTCCACAACTATGTTTATTCCTTGTTTATATTTAGTGAGTCTCATGATGTTCAATGTATCTGTTTATGCCTTTTTTCCATGTGTTTTTTTCATGATATACACACAAAATTCATAGATACAGTCATATAATAGAATGTACAAATTTATAATCAGAGAGTGTGTTCTCTTTTGAATAAATTAACATATTTCTGTGTTCTCTCACTTTCTTCATACATCCCCAAATCTTATTAAATTATTACTTTTACATTGATTTGTCTTATGTTGTGTAACCGTAGTTTCCACAGTGTTAATCCTAGTTCTAGATCCTCCATTACTCACCTTATTTTTTTGTTTTTGTTTTCTCTTTAAATTCATAATTTGATTGAGTGGATTTTGTTGTGAAGTAGTTTGATCAAGAAGAGCCGTGAGATGCTTTAATTCCTGAGTTCTTATGTGTTAGAGAATGTCTGAGTATTTCATTTTGGACTTGAAGAAAACCTTGGCTAAGTAGGCATTTTTCCCACTCAAAATTTTGGGGCATTGCTTCCCAGTCTTCTGTCATTTTTAGTGGCTGTCAAGAACTCTAAAGCTGTTCCAGTTTTAGCCCCTGGTTTCCATCCTGAATTGACTTGATTTTTTTCACTGATTCTCTAATGATATATTCTTTGTTCTTGAAGTTGAGCTAGGAATGATGCGTCTGATTGTTGACTGTTTGATGTCTTCTTACTAAAGTTGTAATTTCATTTCAGAGATGTAGATGTTTAGTTTCAGCGTAGTTTTGAATATTTCTGCATAAAGTTTTTTCATGATCTCTTTTTCAAGAATATTACTTAGTGTAAGTTGGGCCTCCTTTTCTGTTTTCCGTAACTGGTATCTTCTCTATTACAGTTTTTAAAAAATACATCTTTATTCAGTTACATTTCATTTGGCATGATTTTCTGAAGTCTGTCTGGAATGACGGCCTTTTCACCTGCGTCGATGCTTTTGTTGTTTTCTTCGCTAAATAATCTTTTTGTATCTTCCAGTTTTCTCTATGTTCTGGCAGCTTCTTTGCCAACTTATATTGGTTTATAATCGAATCTTTTGAACTCCTTTATCTTTTATTTTCTTTCATTTTTTCCCCTGGCTATCTCCCTCCACCTCCTATCTTAAAGACTAGGTCTACAATTTCTCTGGGAATCTGAAGAACCATGGATCTTAATTCTTTCTTTTATTTTAGGATTTCATATATTAAATTAGTTTTCCTTTCTTCCTTCCCTTTTCCAAAAATGGCTAGGCACAGGTTCCTGAATCTTTTTGAGTAAAGTAATGATTTGATGGAAGATGATGAAGGAAAGTTAAAGAGAACTCAAAGAAACTTTAGGGCTTCCACTAATAAAACTGTTCCACTGAGGTGAATAGTCTCAGCTGTATTCCAAAATAAGCTCTTTCCTTTGCACATTTCCAGACAGTTTTTAACATTCAAGAAGTCTGTAAGACTTATGGTAAAAACAATTAAGTCATGGCTTTTCTTGAAGCAAGATGATCATTGCCATTTCTCTTTCTTACTGGGATTTATTTTCTTTTATGTTTTTCAGCTAGAATTTATTTAGTAAAAAAATAGAAAACTGCAGGTAATAGTAGTATTAATTGCATTTTCAAAGGCAAAATAGGGGATGCCCAATGTAAGTGTTCCTGAAAATATATATGTGTAATTATCCACTTGATACCAGCTGGATATTATAAATGCCACTTTTAAACAAATTATTACGAAATATGATGAAGAAAAGAAAATACAGCGTAAACCAGTGCGAAGATAAAGCAGAAAATACTCTAAGTAGAAACGCTAGTTACCGTTTGCTCATGAGAATTATTGATTCTCAGCTTATAATGTGCTTCTGACTCCAATAGGATATTTTGTTGTCTAGTATTCAGTCTAAAATTATTTTTTGAGCCATGAAGCAAGTCAAAAGCCATGATGTTTAGAAGTGGCATTCTCTAATAGAATTGCAGACCAAGGTGCCAGAAAGAGTTTGGTTTGGTTGTTTCCTATTGTACGATTCTTAGCTATATAAGATCTAAGCCACAGTTTCTTCAACGATAAAGAGGGGATAATATTGGTACTAATAGCACAGAGTTATTTTGATACTTAATGAAAATTATGCATGGACGCCTTCACACAGGTCTTTGACAAGTAGCTTCAAGCATTTGAGGTAACTGAAATTATCTTAGCAATCAAATTTAGTTTTCTTTAAAAACTTGGCTTATATTCTTCCTGCTTGGTTTCAGGTGACCAACATCCTGCCATCATCAGACACTTTTCACATACACATAATCAGTACATTTCATTGAGATCAGTTATTCTTGCAATGTGTTGTTTCTCTTTTGAAACATGTTTGTAAAGATAAAGAAAAAACAAACCCGCTATGAAATGTTAAATAAGGAGGGCAGTACAGAATCAAAATATCCATTTTGATAAATTATATTCTTGCTTTGAGCAAAATATACATTTTTTTTCAGCACAGCTATTTTAAGCTCTTAAAATGTATGAATATTGGAATCCCATTATCTTACAGCTTACATTCTGTAAAATCTAATAAATTTTACATTTCTACCCCTTTATTTCAAAATCTTAACTATTTTTCATGTTTCTTTGTTCTGAGGGTTTTTGATTGTGGACTAAAGAGCATTCATTAAACTCAGGAGAGATCACAGAATTTAAGTTGTAATCAGTCTAAAATATATGTTTCATGGTTGCTAAATTCTTTTTTCATCTTTGTGCTGAGTGAAAATAACCAAATCATGCACTCAAGCTGACTTAAAGCCTGTTTCTTTGACTAGAAGGGAAATGAAACTACCTGTCAGAGAATATCAATGTTTCTGTTATTTTAATATCACAGATGTTAATCTTAAGGTTTCCCAGAAGTGTCTAGTTTTTACAGAGTTTTCTCTGAAATTCTGATTCATAAAGTTATTCATTTGAAAACCTAGATTTTAATCTCAGGTTTCTTCTATCTTACAGACTTTTGGTTCTAAATTCTGATTCATAATTAGTTACCAGTTTGTGGTGGCAAGGGGAAAACATGAATAATTTTAATCCATAAGTGAGTATTCACATTGTACGCCATTTTCATCAAACCCTATTTTCTCATCTGAATGAACACAGAATAAGCACCAAGAGTTGTGGAACTTTAGAACATTGGATTCTCTGGCACTGGAAGCTTTGTATGGCTTACTTGCTGTTGTTTCCTTTCTCAGTACTCTCAAATGTCAAGGATATTTCAGTGATGATTATGAATTGTCTTGAGTCATGCCATGTGACTCACAGAAAAATACAGCAATGACAAGAAAAGCCAAGGTCTCTCTACAGTACGGCTTGGCCATGTTGAAAGCTTTGTGAATTTAGCATGAAGATGGGCAATTGTACTATAATTCATAGCTCTGCTTGTGTGCCAAGGAGTCATATCTTTCAACAGCTTTCAAGTTCTTCAGGACATGTAAAATTCAAGGTTACTGTTGAACAAATGAAATTCATCAAATACTTTGACTTCAAAGGGTATAAACATCTATTGTGTGGTTTGAGAGAAAGTCTGTTGAATCATGTTAGCGCTAGTCAATTTGGTAACACAGAAACTATAAAATTTAAGGAACTTTCACAACATTATGTTTACAGAGAAAAAGTTCAAGCATATTTTCATGAAAAAGTCAAATTTAATTAGCTTTCCATTTCAGTTCCCCTCTCCATCCCACTACAAAAGAAGAAAGAACAAAAATTGTGATTAGTAGTGATGAATAGCTTGGTTATTATCTGTTACTTTAGATTGTATACATGAATCTCATTTTGGGGGAGAAAGATGGGTTTATTTACTATTATACTAAAAATCGTAGGTCTTAATTACGCTTTTTAAGAGGTACAATGAATGTAAATGGATATATATATATTTTTTTTATTAAGAAGAAGTAGGGTAGCAATATATTATTTGGGATGATAGAGTACAAGTTGATTACCCAGAAAAATTGGGAGAACTGATGTCTAAGTAGCTTGCAGATTGATTTCTGGGCTTCTGCCTCATCATATGGCAGGAGTTTAGCTGCTTTCAAGCTTCCCTGCAGCTTTATTTGTACCAGGCAGTTTGGTTACAAACAGTTTCCTGCTGGGATAGCTGATACCAAAAGTAAAACCGAAAGGGCAGCAGAACAGGTAATTAAATAGGCATTACTGGTGTTGATTGTCACTAAACTTAAAAGCACGGTTTATTGAATTAAAGCAACAGTGTGGGCAGTTGACTGCGCAGTGTGCCCACATGTCTTGTGTAAAATTATTTTTTATAATCTTGCCAGTAGATATATTGTAATGACATCTTGGTATGATTTAAATTTTAAATCTTACAGATTAGCACCAAGTCTTTAATGATATAAAATTCATTTGTTTCTAAACCTGCTTTATTTTTTTTTAATTTTTTTTTATTTTTGCGGTACGCGGGCCTCTCACTGTCGTGGCCTCTCCCGTTGCGGGGCACAGGCTCCGGACGCGTAGGCTCAGCGGCCATGGCTCACGGGCCCAGCCGCTCCGCGGCACGTGGGATCTTCCCGGACCGGGGCACGAACCCGTGTCCCCTGCATCGGCAGGCGGACTCTCAACCACTGCGCCACCAGGGAAGCCCCTGCTTTTTTTTTTTTTTTTTTTTTTAAGTAAATTGAAATGTCCTAAGAATTAGATGAGGGAGTAAATAAAGTATTACTAATACATGAATACTGACAGTGTATAAACAAATATACCATGCTGAATATATTTCTATCCAAATATAATATTTTGCTTCTGCATTTGTGTTTCTCCTTAAATTTTAGCTGTCTGTTTAGGCTGCCCTCTAGTGAAATATACAGTAATGAAGACAGTAATTTGTTACACCCTGTTTTCATGCTGGTGAAACCTTATTTTCTGTACCCTTTCCCCCTTTGATTATCATTTTCCTCTTTTTGTCATCTGCATTATACTTGAGCTTGCTGGCAATAATCAGTGAGGGAGATTTGGAGAAGCACAGAGACCAATTTGTGAAAATTCTAGCTTTGTTGAGATAATTTCCTTTTGCTAATGGCAAAAAAAATACCATTTCAGAAGCTCACCAGGAAGGAACGTTGTTATTCAGAAACTGAGAGATTAGGATTTGGTATTCCCAAACTAAAGATGTTTGTTTGGTTTATTATTATATTTATCAAACATCCACAATTTTAAAATATATAGTATACTAGTGTGAAACTAGTAAATGAAAAAATGACGTTCATTTACTCTAGACGAAAATAGGGAAGCTTTGGTGTTACATAGTTGTTGATTCCAATTCTATTTTGCGGCTCACTAAGTAACTTTGAGAAACTGGCTTACCTTCCTGAACCTCCATTTCCTCATCTGTAAGTTATAATGATATACATATCTTTTAAAAATTAAATTTATTTATTTTATTTATTTAATTTTGGCTGCATTGGGTCTTCATTGCTGCGCGCGGGCTTTCTCTAGTTGTGGTGAGCGGGGGTGGTCTTGGTTGCAGTGCGCGGGGGCTTCTCTTGTTGCAGAGCGTGGGCTCTAGGTGCGCGGGCTTTAGTAGTTGTAGCGCGTGGGCTCAGTAGTTGTGGCTCGTGGGCTCTAGAGCTCAGGCTCAGTAGTTGTGGCTCACGGGCCTACTTGCTCCACCGCGTGTGGGATCTTCCCGGACCAAGGCTCCAACCCGTGTCCCCTGCATTGGCAGGCAGATTCTTAACCACTGTGCCACCAGGGAAGCCCTACATATCTTTAATATTGGATATGAACATTTCATGAGACAGTATAGGTTTCCATACTAGATTATCAGTAAATGGACATAACATTATTATCGTTATTATTGTTTATATAATGTTTTACGAAAGATAGCTCTACGAAGATTAACTGGCATTTATTTGTTGAATCATGTTTTATACATCCTTAAATTCAGTACAAGTCTTTTCAATATTAGGTGAGCACGCATATGTGCTTTATGTGTTGTATCGTTCTTTCCTCTACTGGGATGAGAAATCAGTGCTAATAATCTTAGGTTCTCTGTTCTCCTCTGTACACGTATAAAACTCACACATTTCTTAAGAAAATATTTCACTTGAAGTTTTGTGCTGGCAAATGTACAAAAAAAATCTTGAAAGAATGATATTAGATCATTGTCTATTGTCTATATATACAAAAATATAATACTATGTATGAAGGTTATGGAAACAGAGAGATAGAGAGGGAGACAGTGACTATTTGAAGACTCTTTCTGTGTTTGTTCAGAAAACACCTTTGAAGACCTCTGCCCACTATATTTTTCAATGTTCATCAGGCTTTGGTGACAGGAAGAAACTTATGACTCAGGGCAAAATTTCATTTATCCTTTTCATCAGACAAGGAGAATGATGCAACTTTCTTTCTCCCAGTCTGTCAAGAAATTCATGGCTAAATTTCATGGTTAATTACAGGATTATGGGGTTCTATAACGGTTATCCTTTTTCTCCTTCTAAGTTTTTAAAAATTATTATTGTTGAAATATTTATTTTAACTGGCCTATTGAATAGGTGTTTTGTAATTTGCTCTAAGAATGGAATTATATGTCTTAAAACAATGATGCTTAATGGGGTTTGGGGATGGAGAGAGGAATTCAGAAAAATCTCCATCAGAGCATTTCAAATACAACTTTCTTGATATCCCTACACAAAATCCAGTTGTAAATCAATGGCTGGTTAATTAAAAATCTATAAGTGGTCATACAAACATAGTTGAAAGCTGTGGTTAAAAGTTTTAAGGCACTGGAATTTGTGAAAGTGATGTTTTGCCACAAATAAGTTTATATTATACAGGTAGAGACCCAATGGTCTATTATACTCTTTTACATAATCTGTCATTTTTATTTTTTTTAATTTTTATTTATTTTTAATTAAAAAAATTTTTTGGCTGCATTGGATCTTCGTTGCTGTGCGCAGGCTTTCTCTAGTTGCGGGGAGCGGGGGCTACTCTTTGTTGCGGTGCGCGGGCTTCCCATTGCGGTGGCTTCTCTTGTTGTGGAGCACGGGTTCTAGGCGCACAGGCTTCAGTAGTTGCAATACTCGGGCTCAGTAGTTGTGGCTCACAGGCTCTCGAGCGCAGCCTCAGTAGTTATGGTGCACGGGCTTAGTTGTTCCGCAGCATCTGGGATCTTCCCAGACCAGGAATCAAACCCATGTTCCCTGCATTGGCAGGTGGATTCTTAACCACTGCGCCAGCACGGAAGTCCAATCTGTCATTTTTAGAAACTGCTATATGTTCGAGTCATTTAAATGAAGAGTGAGGAAAAATGGTAAAATGAGCAAAGTTCAGTTGTGTTATTGAACAATTGTCTTTTCCTTACAGAGACTGGAGTTTATCTTCAATGAGTAAATTATAGGAAATAAAATCTTAAAAATAGATTTATATTTATTTTATTAATTATGGTAATTTATTACTTAGTTTTTTCCAACTCACTTTGTTTTTTTATACATGACTAGTTTGCCTTTAGTTTAGAAATTGTGTCCAGAATTTTTATGGCAGATGGTCCTGAGTCCTTTTCATAGACTAGCTAGCTTCCTAATGATCTCAATGAAATGACCAGTGGTAACAAGATGAGCTTTGCTTAGGCGTGACTTAAAACACTTAGTTTATAGGTTCTAACAAGGTGTCAGCCTTTTGTGTACTTTTGATAACAGAAATGTCCTCGGTCTGGGAAAGTTATACCATTTGACCTAGTGTGGGAGTTTGGAAGGTCAAATAAACTATAGTTTGAATGTGTATAAATACCTGACTGGTCAGGTCATGGATATCAATGTAGGTGATCTGTGGGATTGTAGCTATGACAGCCATCTTTCTCTAACCATCAAAAATTAACATACTACTGCTGTTACGAATGCAGCTGTCTTGATGATGCCTTAATGTATTTCAAAATGAGAATTAAATGAACGATGCCAGGTAAATATATATGCAAAGTTGAGAATATCATTGAAGCATACAATGCATTTGATTAAGAATTTATTCCACTCTGCAGAACAAACATTTCTTGGCCTTCCTGGGTAGTTAAGTTTTCCAAAGTCTGGAGCAGTTTGTAATTTTGATGTCACTCCTTTGAGATCATTGTTCCAAATTTCATTTCAAAGCTAGTGTTCAATGATACAGCATCCTTCTCCCCTCCAAAAAAACTCCTGCAACAACATTTACTTTTTAAATTGTTGGTAATAATATAAAATATACTTAAATGATATTATAGTATCTTACAAATTAGGGTTGCCAGATTTAGCACATAAAAAGACAGCATGCCCAGTTACATTTGAATTTCAGATAAACAAAATATATATCTCTTTTGTATAAGTTTGGAACATTGTTTTACTAAAAAAATCCATCATCAGAAATTCAAATTTAATTGATCTCTATTTTATCTGGAAAACTATATTTTAAATACTAACATTAAGTTCTTAAATGAAAATTCTTAGCTCAACCTTTCCTCAACTTCCTATGTTTATTATTTCTTTTTTTGCACAATCTCCGAGCAATTTCTAAACAATACTAGTCCAATCATATAACTGTAACTTTTGTATCATTTATTTGTTGACGAATGGAAAGGACATTATGTATATTAATATTTATCAGTTTGATTAGTCATTTGTAGGTTTATCTTGCACTCTGTTGATATATAGGTTGACAAATTAACCTTAAAATATAAAATATAGAGGATAATTTCACTTGATCTGCTTTCAGTTTACTTGTTCCTCTTCGGTGTTTTAGAGCTGCTATTTTTACCAAACAAATAATCCATGAAAGTGGCCAAAATATACAATAGATTGGAGGAAAAAACACAGCCTTCTAATTTTTTAGGGAGGAAATTGTGTCTGTAAAGGTTAATTGGCTGCTAATATATTCCATTCGTACTTCTCACCTGGGTAGTGACTTTGAAATGTCTTTATTCTTTAAATGTAAAATATTTTTCATACTGAGTTTCTTATGTACTGGGAGAGAAGTCATTTTGATCAAAAGATGAGTATGTCGATGTGTTCCTTTGTTCGGTAACACATCTGGAAGCATAGTTTAAAATGTAGACAACTCTATAATTGGCTTGGCTTTTCTGCAGGATTTCTGCTCTCCATTGAAGTGACACCAGCATCTTATGATTGAAGTAACTTCAGTTAGCCAAGTCCTTTAGCTGGTCAATCTATCTTTTTCCTCAACTTTTTGTTTAAAAACTATCTAAATTTTATTATTTACACTTAACCAAGATGAATGCCTTTTAAAATTTTTAGGACATTTTTATTTGCTATTTCAACCTTCTCTTATACTATTCTATTTATATAATTACATCACTGAAACAGATATACTTTGGGTACTTAAGTAATGGCCTTGATTATAGTTGTATAAAATAGTCTTAGAATAATTTGAATACTACAAAGTAATATTATATATTATATATTATCTATATACATCCTTAAAATTTCAAAGTTCTTTCAGATAAATCATAACATTAAATTATCATTGCAACCCTTTGAAGTTGGAGTTCTTTGGCTAGCTGAAACTGAGAAGACAAACCAACTTTGGCCATATTAATTTATTTGTTTGCTGCCACAGGGTAAGAATTGGACCAAGGAATAGAATTCTGAAAGTATGTCTGAGGAACGTTGCATGATCCGCAGAATTCCCTTTCCCTGTTCCTCCTTTTAAAAATTTTGGACAACAGAGGAAATGCAGTATACAACTTAACTAGGACTATGTTGAGAGTCTTTTGGATTACTTGAGAATCTCTTGGATTGTGGCTTTCATAAATTAACACTTTAACGTGTTTTAATTAGAGACAAGTTATACCTGAATCAGTGAACAGTTTGAATTTAAAAAGCTCTTTGAAATATGACTTAATTAAATACAATTACTGAAACTAGGCTAATGAAGTATAGGCTACTAGGAATTTTTTTGTTTCTTTCCAAAGCAATGATATATTATTCAGATGGAATGGAGTGCTTCTAAAATGTCAGAAATTATTCCATTTATTTCTTCTACAGTAACCTTTCTTTCTTTGTACTGTGAGCAAAATTATTTTCACACAAAGGTAGTTCGAATTATTTAAACTGTCATCTGTCCCCTAGAAAAAACACTTTCATTTCTACTCCAGTTACATGCAAATGAATGGCATTCCATTATATTAATGAAAGGTAACAGCGGTTGATCTGGAGCAGTTCATTTCTGCCATAATGGAGAGATTGCCAGACTTTGTGTGGTAGGAGGGAAAGGGTTGATTTAAGCTAGTTTGAGGATGCTGCTTTCTCAACACATCCCTCCTCAGAAGCACAGTTACTATTTTTCAGAGATGAATGAATATACTTTGAGTTGACATTTCAAGACATAAAGAAAAATAATGATGTTGCAATTCTTCTTTTACATGTTTCTACAGAAATATGTCAGAGACATTTCCAGTGGTGCGGCGGGGTGGGGAGTGGGGAGAAACAGCTTTGCCTTTGTTTTTTAGAATTGAAAGATGTCTCTCTGAGTTCTGTTGGATGTTCACATGAGAAGAGAAGCAAATCTATCAAAGATTCACTGAGAAAAATAGATGAGCACTCCTAGGTCTTATGTGACCTAAAGAAAAACAGTTACTTAGTGGAAACATCAAAATATGTAGATGGAAGAATTCTAGAGACCAAAGTTGTCAAATGACTCAGCATTTTACAGATGAAGAACCGAAGCCTCAGGAAGTCACACTGCCAACTAGTCAGTGCTTAAAATCATTTGTTGATTTAGCCACATGCTCGGTAAAACACTCACGTTTAGCCACATTTCTAAAACACTTACTATGTGACTCTGGTAGAGGTTGCTTCCCTGCCCACAACTACTCAGCGCACACACACAGTTGTATAGCTTCCTACTCTAAGCATCTGCAGATATTTGCTTGAGGGCTTTCTGTGGTGGCAGGAATTTGCAGAACACTTCCAACCAGTGATGCCTGGTGTGGGTGAAAACTACCAATCTTCTCACTCTTTGGATCTAACGATGTTGAGACATGTTGTAAAGCCTCCCAGCAGTTCTTGGAGGAACTTGGTTGCCCATCTGTTTTTTAGCACACCTTGTTTTGAATTTCTTCAACTCCATGTCTCACTTCTCCACTTCGCTAGTGGTATTTGCTGGGATCAGCTCCCCAATAAAACCTAGTCTTAGGTTTTGTCTGCTTCTGGAGAACCAAACCTAAGGCAGTGCTAGAAACCTGTCCATAAAGACCTCATCTGTGGAGGATAAAGATCATTAAGCAGAGGAGGGCAGGCTTGTCCAATAGTCCCTGGCACCTAACTGTGATGGGCCTGTAGCCACATGTTGAACACAAAGATGAGGGAAATTGTCTGTCCCCTCATAGGGCTCAGACATGTGGACAGAATATAGTGTGGCAAGTGTAAGGACTGCAGAAGGGGTTGTAGCTGATCTTTGGATCAAACTTTCACTGCTTAATTCCATGCAACAAACCAGTAAGGTAGCTACTGTTGTTCTCCCTGATTTATAGAGGAGAAAAATATCAGAAGGTGCTGTGAAAAGCATTAACAGGGATACCTAATTTTGACTTGAAGTGGGAAAGCTGGGGAAGTTTTCCACAACAAGGAAAGCTTCCTGGATGTAATTTAGGTATGGAAAAAATTTATTCCAGAGTCCCAGATAGGAAGGACGGCATGTTCTGGTCTGCTCTAGAATTTCTCCCAAACACATCTTCCCTTTCCCACTGTGTTTTCTACCTGTAAGGGGAGCCAGGTCCTGTACATTTCATTTCACTCTTAGATCTCCCCTTTAGCATTTTTCAGTGTTTAGACTTCCTCGTTTCATCTTTCTATATAAAGTTATCCATTTTTGCAGTTTGTAAATCTCCTTTCTACTTTAACAAGCCACCTGGCTTTTAAGAATATTGCCTCATAGAGACTTAATCCTAATACAATATCCAGGCTATACAATGATGTGTTTGTATTAGCCAAAATTTTTACTGTCTGAAAATAGTAAGGAGTTGGGATGGAGGGGAAAGAAGGGTGGGAAATCCAACAAGAAATATGATACTGGGATACAAGGTTAATGAAATTTTTACCAATTTATTATTTTCAAGAAGATCACAGCTATTGTATATCCAAGGAATTTTGTAAGGTTTAAATGATATATGTAAATGCCTGTCCCATAATGGACGCATGACAAATATCTCTTCTTCTCCTCCTTCTTTCCCATCCTACATAGCCCCTCAAATTCAGTGAAAGATGAGTTAAATTGATGTAGTGATTACCAATTTACTGTTCTTTGAAGGTCTGATTTTAGCCAAATTATTTTATATTCAGTAATTCAATGGCCATAGTGTAAGTCTGTATATTTTGCTTTAGCATGATAATATTCTGAAGTTGATAATGATTAATTTGGAAAGGGAGTGCTAATATTACCTTTGGAAAAATTAATACAACTCTATTACTAGGACATCATATATTGTTATGATCAAGTGCTGTTAACTTTGATCATGAGTCAAGAAAATCGGTGAGTTGTCTAAATCAATAGGAAGAAGCATAGAAAATGGAATATTTTGGCGGATTAAATTTTAATGTTTTAGTTGATTATACCCCAAGCTTCATTAGAAACACAGATAAAGGAGATTAAAGCAAGGTCCTCAGAATTAGAGATATGTTTGTTCAATTCTGGACTGAGTTTCCTGGGAGATTTGGTGGATGAAAATAACATATTTATCTTCTTATATTCTACTTTGGCTTTTGTCCTATAGTTTAAATAATATATTTATCGATATCCTTTGGAACACTCAAAAAGCTTACAGGCAGATTCTTATTAAAGTTTATCAGATGAAGAAATAAATTGCTATAGCTCTTAATGTTTAATAGGAATTGATCTCCTCTCAAGTTCAAGAACACGGAACTCTGAGATCACAGTTCACTTGGAATTCCTCCTTGGTTTCTTACAAGAGTGAAAGTGCTCTATGTTTTAACTTATTTGAAGCTTTTTAAAGGCTATATACTTTTTCTCTACTCTGATGCATTGTGTGTGTGTGTGCGTTTTGTTGTTATTTTTACTCTAGAATTTCTAGAATAGTTCCTTATAAGCTCACGATGGTCATTTATCCATTTATCTGTCCATTCAGTGGTAGTTCATACAGTTCAGACGATAGCATCGAATATACACATAATAGAACGTGTCTCTACTTAAAACAATTTTTCTCTCCTTTTTTAAAAAAAATTCTTATTTTATGTAGAAGTAATGAACATTTTATGTAGAAGAAATGAATTTGGTGAATATTATGTGTCTTTTTCAACTAGGATGATAGTTCCAATTGTGTCATGAGCCTCATAATAAGTATAGCTTGGGGCTTGAGTACGTGAGCATGTTTGTGATTAGGTCATTAAACATAGTAAGACACCTGAATCTCTCTTGCTTTGGTGGCTCTTAGAGGGCCTTGCTTGTTGATTGGTTAATGTGGTGGGCCAGGTATTACGTAGTGCTTCAATTAACGAGCACCATAATGGCAACTTAAAAAACAACAACAACTGTATTGCAAATATATACTGGCAATTAACTGATAAATACATGTAAGATGGTGTTGGCTTAAAGTAACAGAAGCAAGCTTTTTTAAAGGAAGGCCAAAATTAGTTTCTAGTTTTTTCTTCCAGTAAGCTAAAGAAATTAGTATTAAATTCAATTCACATTTTAAAACAAATGGTAAGGCAATGTTAAAAGAACAGCTAAGACGACTGAATGTGCCTCAAAGATTATTAGCCATTCTCTTTATTGTTAGGTGGACACTGAGTATATAAGGAACTCACTGTCTCTAAGAAGTAGATCATTCCGCGTTCATAGCAGCAGGATATGGGAGGAGTAAGTACTCGATTAGGGATAAGAAGACCTCTGTTAGTCTCGGATTGACTACTGTTAGTCTTGGCTTTCGAATATACAAAATTGAGATTGATGATATCTTACTCACTGATTTAATTTTAACAGTCGGGTTCTCAAAAAAGCACATGTATTTAGGTATCTAGCACAGAGCTTGGCATGTATACAAAGCTCAATATATATTTATTCTTCTGAATGAACACTGAGAGTTCAGAGAAGGTATAGATTATTCGTATTTTTTCATTATAATCATTGATCATTGAGCAGCCTCTTAGCAATAGCATTCTACTTTCATCTTCTTTGATAGAAACTGTGATACTCAAGCATATAATCAAAATTTATGTAGTCATTCCATGCTGTATTGTGCAACTAATTTCTAAAGACTAGTGAGTTGAGGTAAAGAAATTGATAGAAATTATTTTTTTAAATGGTAATTATTTGCTGATTTACTACTCACAAAATATTAACTTGACACTAAGAGATTTTTGACCTTTGGTTCATTAGAGAAGTGTTAGAAAAAATATTAATGGTTTCTCTTTATATATGAGCTAAGAAAATTTTCATCTCTTGGCTTCTTTGATATTTTGTTCTAATCTTCTACTAGAATTTTAAATTTTAGACAAAAAAAGATGCCACAGCACATCTGGATTTTTATCCTACAAATCTTCTTCTTTGCAAACCACTGAATGTGATTAAAGAGAAGATGGACACACAGGAAAGACAAGGGATGAAGGAATGGGATCTTTCAGGATGCAGGAGGGGCTGACATCCAGGACACAGAGAGGGGAGTTCGTTCTAGAACAGTTATAGTCTAATAATGCCACCAACAGAAATTAAAGTTCAAGCAAATACTACTGACTGTTAGTAACAGGAAATTAGAATGGAAAAACACATTGTAGGTAGTGTGGTATTTGCATTAGTACTATCAGTTGTAGGAGTTAGCACCTTCTGACAAGCTTAAGAAAAAAAAAATTATTGGTTCTGTCGTTAAGAAGCCAACAGATAGAGGTAGCCTCTGACACAAGGTTCAGGTTTTAAGCAGTACAGCGTTTGCAACCATAACCACTCCTGGAAAATTTTGCTGAAAAAGGAATAGGGAGATGAGATGCTGTTTTTGGATAGATCTAGGCGCCTGTTAATTTATGTGGTCAGAGAAATAAGGTGGCTTGATTTGCCAGCCATCAGAATCATGTGATTGGAAGAAACAGTTTCCCAAAGGTAGGAGGGTTTCTGAATTTAAAAAAAAAAATTACGAAACAAAGTTTACTACAGTTTTTAAAACAGAGAACCACTGACTTACTCTACGTGAGGGCTGCATGTGTAATTTTCTCCAGCAAGATTCCACAGTTTGGGTGTTAGGATGGACAAACAAATTTTGGGTTTAATACAAAGTTGGAGTTTTTCCAGGCAGGAGTGGATGAGGATGGATGTTTAAAGGATATGTGGGGTTGGAAACAGTGTGCTTAGAATCACAGAGGAGTTTGGAGAATAGCAACATATTTAATGGACAGGTTGCATATAGAAGCAACACTTAATTACCATTTTACTAGACTTTCTTATAAATTACCTCATTTAATTTATCAGAATAAAAATAGCAATAGCAGCTATAATACCATTTCTTCTCCACTGTGCTGTATGGAATCTTTGAAGAAAGGACTTTAAATGATTAAATAGACTCCTAGCATAGTAACTGATCTAAGAAAATAAAATTGTAAGCATTTTACTTTAATTCCTATGTAAGTACCAGATAAAGCTAATAGATAAATTCTATGGATATTTCTGATTTTTCTTTTTCAGTATATAAAATAACAGGCCCTGTGCTCAACACTTTACGTCAATTATCTTCTTTATTATCTCTTGTCACATAATATGAATGCATGTAGGTTTATCACATGCCTTCAGTCCAGTAATCTGGTAACATTGATCTCTAGATGGACCTGTGCCCATCTTTATTTTCCCTTTTTATCTTCATAAGCAATATTGCATGCATTCCAAACCCCAAAACAGATAGAATGGCATAAAAAATATCTTTTTTCAAGAACCACTGTCTTTACTGCTTCAGCTACTTTCAGCTATCTTTGGAAAGTTCACTTACATTCACACCCCCTCTCTGACACACACATGGATGTATACACACAGCCCCTCCCCCAACACCTTGCTAAGTTGTTTTATTCACACAGTGCTATAATCAGTACTGCTGGTTAACCCATGTCATGTAGCATGGTTGACTTGGGCACAGTCAATAGTGGTGCTGTGCCTGGTTACCGGGACAAATTGTTACAAAGATATAATAATCAAAAAATTTGAATTTTAAATGATTTGAGCTAAACAGTGTGGATCTTGGTTGGCAGGAAACATTAACGCAACTCATTTATAACAAAGAGTATCCTTAATGTTCATCCTATTGACAGCATATTTGGAACTAAAGAAGAATAAGATGACAGTAAGAATGAGTTTGTTTTTTTAAGGTCATTTAACAGGCAATAGAGTTGCCCAGAATTTGTCATGCTGTGGATCATATGCAGAGTCAAGTGTATAACAAAGAAAAGAGAATTAGTAAATTGGACAGGAAGTTAATGTCTGTTTGAGTTTTGAATGTGTCATATATTTCAGATGTTACCTGTAAAATCCTAATTTTCAGTTCCATTATTTAAATCTTATCCTTGGCAACATCTTACTCCCACATCTTACTCCCAGGTTGAAGCTTTGTACTTATGCTTCAGATTTTTAACATAAACTGTTCATCAGAGGCCACGTTTTACAGGAAAGTGGCTTGCAAGGGACTGTCACTCACAGTATACATTTTTAAGATGGAATGGTCTATTTTGTCCAGATTTAATTTTTGACTCCCAGGAGACACTGGGAAACTAAAGTCATTCATCTCTCAACTTGCTAGGGGATGTTTTAAATTTCAGTAAACAGCAGCATTGTATTAGCATGAACCATTTGGGTAAATTTGTTTCAAGGAGATAATAAATAACTAAACTACTCGGTTAAAAATCAGAAATGAAACAATTTGTTCTTGTCATCTAGTGGTGCTTAAATTATGAAAAATTGCTCTCTAAAGGTTTGACTAATCTATGAATCTCGTTTGAGGCTGTTGCTAGCTTTAGCCTATCAAACTGCACATAATGCACTGAAATCCACTGAAAACCTCTGCTTGGAGGTAAAATACCTTCTAAGATGATGTTGTTTAATAATTTGCATGAAAATGTTTACCTAGAAGGATAGGAGGGAAAGAAGATTACTCAGTTCCGATCTGTGCCTGCGATAATGAGTTTATATGCTATCGTTTTAAAGTCTCAAATGATAATGATATAACTAACTATGTACTTTCTGGAAAAGGGACTGAGGGAATTTTGAGTGATAGGGTAGGTAAATGATTCAGAAAGAAACACACACACACATTTTCAAACACACATCCTTGGATTGATCAGTAGAGGAGGAACGTCTCAAATATCTGAAATTCTTAACTCTTGCCTATTTTGAAACCTGGGAAGGTTTTGGCTTATGTGGTCCTACCATCCAAGGATAGTAAGAGATCTTCTTCAGTTACAGCAGATTTGGGGCAGCTGGCCCGGCTGCCTGCTCATCTTGTCATGTGTGAATCAGCAGGGCAAGAACTTGCCTCTTAGGTCCATAGTCTTCATCTCCGTTTCTCCAACACTTAGCACAGAGTGAGGGCGCCAGAGTACTGTTGAATGAATGGGGTGTGGCTCCCCCTGTTGGTCGTGAGACCCCCAGCACCTCCCTGTACAAAGTCTAGGTGAGATGGGGGCAGGGGCAGGACAAAGGGAGAAGGAATTCAGCTGATACCCCCACTCAGATCATTTAACTGTTTTTCTACAGTATCCTCTCCTAATTTTCTTTAAACACAGAGTTAATTTTAGTCAAAAGTCATCCCTGTAAAAACATCAGGACATAGAAGTAGGGCTGATTCAGTGTGCGTTGTCTTTCATTCCTGAGAACTGTCCTTTAACCCAATTCTCTTAAGATTGTTTCTGGATATATTTTGGTGATGCAGTGATTTACGTGATTTGATTTCAGGCTAATATAGTTTAATGTAGCTGCACACATCTGAATATATATATATATATGTATATATTTTATAATAGAGCTAATATGTATTTCCATAAAGCAGAAGAAATGGCTCTAAATGAATGCGATAGGAAAGAGAATTATGACCACCAAATTATGATTTTTCTCAAGCCTACTTTCAAAATTATTTCTGAACAAAATAATTCTGAAACGATATAAACAAGAGCCACAATAAGGCCAATCACTGCAATTTTCCACAAGAAATTATGATCAACTGAGACAAAAAATGTTTTTATATAATTATACAAATTAAAGGTCCTATGAATGTTTGCCATTTATTTTAGCGTCATGCTGCCATGTAGGTGGACTAGGTTGACAGATTAAATGCAGAATTACAGTTTCCCCAAATCCTGATGCCCTATAGAGATTTATCTTTACAAAAATTGATCACTTGAGCCTTTCTGCTAGATAGAGTAAGGGAATAATGAAATGGGCGTGCTATCAATGCACAGTCTGAGGATTGCGAAAGTGTATTTATAAAAAATGAGGTTAAAAAAAAGCTTCTGAGTCAAAAGCAATGTCATTTATTGGAGGGAAGAAATTTTGTTTTAAGACAGTGGATGTAATCAGTTGCACATTCTGCTAAGGTCTGTGTTCTCTTATTGAAACATGACCACCTGTCTAAGCACACATGTTTGATTAAGTGCTTCCTAGGTATGTTGTTTTTCTGTAAAAAAGACACACTTTTGTTTTCCTTTGCATTTATATTTTGACCATGTAAGAAATGGATGTTGTATAAGCAAAGAGCTTCTTAAAAGTAGAAATATAAAATACCTAGTCACAAGGAGTACCAATGTTTGGCCTGCAGTATTATTTTATGACTAATGTATTTTGTTTCCAGTTTGCTTAAAAAAGCCAGGTTTTGGAATTATACGTCTTCCAAAGTCCAGAAAATTTTGTGCAAGTGCATCAAAGTTAAATAAACTTGGCAATACACATTTTCCATGACAGTTTTAGAAGCAATGTAGACCTTCTAAAAGAAGAGGCAAGTAGTGGGGCTTTATGTAAAATATAATACAGTAACAAAGAAAAAAAACATTTGGAAATTCTCAAATAAACTTAGGTTTTCTCCATTTTAATTTTTATTTTAACTTCAATCACAGTTTATCTTAGTAGAGTCAAAATAGTTTGAGTGAAAACTAGCATTTCTCATACTTTACCCTGTTCTGACACTGTATGTGATACTCTTCATCTTAGGTTTAATAAGTAAATTCTCTTTGTTAACGTGACCATGTGTCACACATAAGAAGAAAATTTGACTAATCAGTTTAGTCCATTAGCTCTGGCACCATGGGCCAATTGTAATCCTAGACAAATACATTGTTTATATAGTCATCTGAGCATGTTATTTTACCTAAAAATAGGGGTAGATGTGTTTAACTTATTTTGTGTCTTTTTTGGCACAGAAATATATACAAATAGGTATTGAATGAATGTTGAAAATGATGCTGCTGAACCGCTTGAAATTTAATGCAGTTTCACCTTGTTTTCCACCCGTTTCAATTCTGTAAACGTAAGCAATCGGTTGGCAGACATAATATCTAAAATGAAGTAAACTTTTTCAGTGTTTTAACTTGTGATGGAATCCACATTCTAAATTGAAAATTGTCTCCTGAGTATAAATTACAGGGTTCCATGAGGGATCAATAAACTGGTAATTGGATTTGGATCTCAGGGGAATTCAGAAGAGTCTCTTTCTTCCTGTATGTGATGAGTTCTGACATTGTATTTTAACTTTGTTACAAAACTGTCTTCCAGGAAGTAGAACTTTTATGTATGTGAAAATTCTCTAGCGACTTAGTTCTTTTTAAAAAAACAATTAAATGGTAATTTTAAAAGTTTTAATGATTCTAAATGAAATAAATGGAAACTCATGGATTTCATTCAGTATTACAAATCATATGTTCTTATATTTATCTATGTAGTTTTTGGTTTGGTTATTTGGTCTTTAGAGATACCTGTATTTTACAGATCTTCATTATCATGGTATGTTTCGCAAATCAAAAAACGGGGACAGAATCTGTGGCAAAAATTTGGAAACGAAACAAGATCTCTTTTCCTCTTGGAGATTTATAATGTGCATTTCATACAATGAGGCTGTATGAATTCTTGCTGAAAAGACACAATTTTAACTTTATTGTTTATTCTAAAATCATGACCACAGAATACTTTTGCCTATATAAGATCTATTATATCTTCAAGAACTAGTGCTTCTCTTTGGAACATACTTTGAGAAGCACTAATTTAGTCTATTTTTCCCAAGCGATTTTTAAACATTTTTGTGAATTGTGTTTTCTTTTAACAAAATTTTATATTGTCCATGTCTGTAAATGTTTAAGACACAGAAAAATACACTTTTACATGGTACCCAAGTGACTACTAAAGATGTACAGAAGATGGGTAATACATATCTTCAAACAGTTCAGGAGGAGAAGAAAGAAAAAAGATATCAGTATATGCAGATTATTTTTATATTGCATAGAACTAGCCTTGTAGACAGAATAGGAATTTAAAATTCATTGATAATTGTTTTATCCATTTTTTCCTTTCCATTTTTCCTCTGTAACACAATTTATATCCATACTTTATATTTATGGCATATTCAGCAACATTGATGGCTAGCAGAAATGTCCACACACTTTCATTCTTGAAAAGCCAGCACTCACTCGATACTTCGGTAGAATATGAGACCATTAGTGTGTTGGATTATCTGATATTCTTTGCTATCTAAATTCACAGATACTCTTAATCCCTTATCTGAATCTCCTGAAGGAATTCCTGCCAGTATAGTGCAGATATACCTTTCTTCAAGAATAATTTCAACATTCGATATATATTTTTTAAAAGTCATGGTTTCAGCAAACTCTTAAGCAGCCACTTACAGCATTCACTTTTCTTGAATTATCCTATTTATCATTTCATTATTTAGGTGTGTGTGTTTGTGTGTATGTGTGTGTGTGTATATATAGCTTATTTGCATTAGGAATTAAAAATGTTTATTCTTACAAATTGTTCTCAGACCTATACTGAGAAGTTTTCCTGCAGTGCAAGATGTGCTTTCCTAATATCACTGCTATAGTGTTTGAATATGTTCTTAGAAAATATTGGCTAATATTTTTGATCTTTGTGGAATATATTGTAAAAGGAATACTATGAGAGGTTTATTATTTAAAATATGAATAAAATGTATTCAGTGTTTGATCCAGTATATTATTATGTTTTTAATCAAATCACTAAAGCATTCTTTTTTTTTCTTTTTTTCTAGAGCAATGAAGTTGTCTACTACAATGCAAAGGATGATCTCGATGTGAGTATTAAAAGTTTTACATTAAATTCCAGGGTAAACTTAGGTATACTAGGGTGATTGGCTTTACAAACAAGCTGACCTAGCAGGTTTAGTTGGTTTCATGCACCAGTCCAGTCTTAAAATTGTAGTTGCCTAAGGGCATTGAAACATATTTAAATTCAAGCTGTTTTTCTCTCAACTAAGACATGCTACAGTTGACTCAGTGATCCATAAATTTCATTTTAGTTCTGCATATTCTTGAAATCCTGCTAACTTTGTCAAGTTTGCTGGAGTTGGACTATTTCATATAAAATTTTTGAGAATTTATAAAGAAATATAAGATAATACATTTATACTTCACTAAAACTTTTTATTGGGGAAGTTCACAGTCCTTTAGATATGTTAATACTATTGCTCTTGTAAACCCTTAGATAGTGAATAAAAATGAATCATGTTTTATGATTAGTATATTGGTTTGGCTATTACAGAGTCTTAAAGTAAAAGTGCTAAGACAAGACAAAAGATTATTCCTCTCTCATGTCATATTCTGTGTACAAGGCCTAATATAACAACTCTCCATCGTCCAGGCCCTACAGTCCTTCTCTCATGTTTTTTGCTCTCCTCAGTGTAGCTTTTCCATATTGTGGTCCAAAATGGATGCTCCAATATCCACAATGATTTTTGCATTCTATACATCAGGGAGGAGGCAGATGGCACTGAAGGACACACCCTTTGCCTTTAAGGGCATGTTCTGGAAATTGCACACAGCATTTCTATCTGCACCCGTTGTCCACAACTTAGTGACTAGTCTTGCCTAGATGCAAGAAGATACGGAACATAATTTTCTTTCCCCTTGGATAAGCATGTACCGAAATAAAATAAAGGGCTCCATTACTGAAGAGAGAATAGGGAGAATACTAGTTGGGAGTTAATTAGCAGTTTGTGCACTTAATTTTGCTCTTCTTGGCATATCAAAGTTAATGCCCAGACTCTACCCGCTTGTCTGAGTGACTTCTATCAATTAAGTATCATCAAATTCTTCAACTTGGAACTGAGGGAAAAATTCTCTTTTACAGGAAAATGATTATAAAATTATGTGCTGTGTTGAGTATTATTTAGTCCTTAAAGCATGTGTTTTGATCATTACAATCAAATTGTTTTCTGCAATGGAAATATTCACTATCTTAGAATGAAAGAAAGTTAAGAAATGTAAGTAAATGTTGAACTTTGATATTCACCTTAGGATTTTTAGTGGTTGTAGCTTTTTTTGAAGATTGTTGCTTATCAGATGAAGTTGGACTTACATGGATGATGAGATTTATTCATCCTTACCAAAAGTTTTGCTGTATATAATCGGATTTAATTGGTTGCTGTACTGCAACTTTACACACATAGTGCTTGATGTTTTATTTATCAAATATTTGTATAATCATAATGCCATCTTGTTTTGATTAGAGTTGGCTTACCTTCACTGTTCTTTGTTGTACTTTTCTATATTCCAATTTAGCTGCATATTTTTATTGCTCAAATTCCACAAAGCCATATTCATTATGAAAAATTGGTGAACGGAGATTATATAATGTGGGTTTATAATCTCATACATTAATATCTAATATCTAATGAACACAGGAACTAATTGGAATACTAAATATTGAAACAATATTATCATTTAATACATTTATCCTCATATGTTTGAATGGGGATATAAATATCTGAGATATAAATAAATTTTCTATTTTCTAGAATAGTTCTATATTTAGCCTATGAGTGGACTTTGAAAACAAGTGGCTGAAATCTTCCCAGCAAGCGTGAATCTATAGAAATAGGAAGCCCAGATTTAACTACAGATGTGTTTTGGTGTGCCGACACAGAAACAAAGGGAGTTTGATTGCCTTTGGATGTGATGCATTCTCCAGCTTGCTGCAATTCCCCTGCTCCTTGTTGTCTTATTCTCTGCCTACATCACAAATCTACACACATAAAGAAAAGAAAAATGCCTTAAGATAGTATAGGGTAGAATCTTCATCACACCAACATTTAAGGAAGGTGAGGGCAGGGGTAAGGTGTGTAGGATATGAGTAGATGGAAATGAAGGAAAAGTAGCTTTCATAATAGAAGTAAATCATACGAAAAGTCCATAACTTTAGTTTATGTTGGATTCAGGATTAAATTTAGAATCTCCTGGTTCCTATTATTCTCCCATGTTAAATATGCTGGTCCATCACCAAGTTAAGATTTGCATATAAAGAATGACATAGTCAAGTGTAATCTATTGATTTTGTTCATTATAATGATGATACATGGCCTCACTTAAAGGTAAAACAAGTATTTAAAGTGCTTTTTAATCTCATCAGTTACCTCTCAGTGAAGCTCAACAGCTCTCTCTTTGGGGTGTAACTTTCTATGAGCTACGTCTGAATTAGCTAGTTTGTGGGGAGCCGTCAGGTTGTAAGCATTTCAAGGACTTTGATACCAGACAGTCCCTCAGCGGCATTTTATAATATCTGTGCTGCTCAGATCGATGCTGTTTGTATTCACCTTCTGGGTATAAAAATAAATACCTAGTGACAGCCAGATTTAGCTAAAGCAGTGACTGAAATAAGGGGTAAAGTCAGTGTCCCTTAGGATTACGTAATATGATTTAAAAATTATGACTCTAGTCATTTACACAAATGTTTACTTTGGAATTAAAAAATGCACGTATAACTTGGCTAAATTATTTCGTGAGCCACAATTCTCACGCAAGGTATAAGGTACATAGCCATGCTGGAAATTTAAGACAATCATTCCTGTCCCCGTGCTAGTTCATGTTAACATATTCTCTCCTCTAATTACCTGATTTTGATATCCTACAATTTTTCCAATCAGATGCCAAGTACTCTTTAAAAACGAATTCAAATACTACTTCCTCTTGAAGCCTGCCTTGCTTTTCCTAAGTAGCAAATGGTATTTCCTTCCTCTGGGTGCTCAGAATAACTTGTTACACGTTTCTGGTTTCAGTGGTGTAATATCTTATACTATGGTATTTTTATACAGGGATAATCTTCTCTATTAAAATTTTAGTGTCTTGAGGTAAGGGTCTTACTCGTTTTCTCTGTTTAATGATTTAGAGTAATTGCTGAGATCATGCTTGTTAAGTTGGGTAGCTATTTGTGTGTTTCAGTCCCCCTATTGCTTACATAGCATTTGTGGAAATTGTTCGCTTTTTAAAGTGGTGCCGTATTTGCAAAGTAAACAGGAAACCCTTTGCAAATATGGTGGAAATGAAAATGTTTGTTTTGTTTCAAGGCTGAGTGGAAACACTATTAAGAGAGGAATGGCAAGACTGACTTTGACTGTGGACTGTATTTGAATTAATTTTTTAATATAGACATTCGTTTCCTTTTGTTCATACAACGGGGCAGGCTGCAGAAGATGGGAGTGGAGTGGAACTTTTTCCTTCTTCTTCTCTCATCTGTCCCTTCCTCTCATTAGCCCCTGGTTCAGTCATGAGAACTAAGTAAAGTCAGACAGACAACGTGCTTTCCCCTGTGTCTAAAACTGATTCAAGCTGAGAGTAAGCAGCAGAGTTAGAATATTTGTTTGCGATACTAAAAGCAATATAAGGATCAGGATTTTTGGGTTCCAAGTCTGGAGAGATCTGATAATCTAAGTTTTTATGAATCTCTGTGAAGCGTGAAATCAAGCTTATTTTATTAGTCCATCGAACTAAAGTTTTGTCTCATTCTACATGTAATTAGAATAAGTAAGTTGTTGAATTTCATTTCCAGAGAGACCACAGCATTAACGTGGGTGCAATGTTTTAATGTAAGATTAGTTTTTAACTTTTTATCAGGAAAAATATTTTAAATATAAAGAAGAGAGAACAGTAAACTGAGTCGCCATAGTTGCTGTATGTATTGTTTGCTAATTTTTTTTTTTTTTTTTTTTTTTTTTTTTTTTTTTTTTTTTTTTGGCCGACTCGGGCCCCTCGCTGGTGGGATCTTCCCGGACGGGGGCACGAACCCGTGTCCCCTGCATCGGCAGGCGGACTCTCAACCACTGCGCCACCAGGGAAGCCCTGCTAAATATTTTAAGATAAATTAGAGATGTGACATTTCACTCCTAAATACTTAAATAGGAAACTTTTATCCCTAATTAATAACAAGACATACATGTATAAGTGCTGTGCACATTGTTATGCGGAGGAAGAAGCAGAGTTTGATGATTAAGACGTTATACTCTGGAGTGTCCCCAATGCCTGCATCTGAGGCCCAGCTCTGCCATTTTCTAGCTTTGTGATATCGGCAGAGTCACCTCACGCCTCTGCGCTTCACTCTTTTGGTCTGAAAAATCAAGGTAATGTGATACCTACCTCATACTGTCACTGTGAAAATTAAATTAGTTAACACATATAAAGCATTTAGAACATTCCCTGTCTTACAGTAGGCAATCCAGAAATGTTAGTGAGTATAATTTTAAAAATAATAATTATTAATATTACTACAATACATTTAATATAGATTTGAAGTGATTTTAGTTCCAAATGGAGCACGTTTATATGTGTGGATGTGTTAACAATAATTGAAGGGCACTAGTTTGAACTCTTTCATTTTATTGTTACGAATATCCTTACATTTGTGTAAAAAACTTAAGAAAATGCGTAACAAAATAAAAACCAGAACAGAACCTTCAGAAAACGTTTAGAAATAAATGTGACCTCAATGCAAAACTTTGTCTTGAAATCATTGTAGGTTTTATATATCTGGGTTTGAAAAGATAATTAAATGTCAAAATAAAATGAAAAAAAAAGCTAATAATGCAACAATTATTTATGAAATTCCACCTTAAGGTTCTCTTTAGTTTTGAAATTTATTTAGGTTCTTGTTTAGGTTTTTAGAGACATCTGTCCCAATAAATCCTTAACTTCCCTAAAGATGTAGTGAAGCAGATTCCCCAGAAGATTTCAGTTGTGCCAGCAAGCAGCACTATTTTCTTAATTCCCAAAGCAAGCAAAGAGAAAGCAGATCATTACAAACTCTTATTAACCTACTTCCAAGACCTATGTTTCAGACTGGAATCCAAATGAAATAAATTCAGCCCAGAATTCCCATGTCAATAACTTGAGTTGATTTATTTTCTACGTTTTATTATATTGATCATGTTAAAAATTTGACCTGTCTGGGACATTTGGCTAGTCTGCTGATTTCCCTTGCATATTTATGTTGCTATTTATTTTCTTACCAGTCTTGTCTACCTTAAAATTAATTCCAACATAATGTCCTATCTAAATGTCTTCTTAAAAGCCTAATCATTCATGATTTGATGTGATTTTATAGAAATAAATCAGTCTGCTTCTAGAATGAACCAATAGGGATATGTATCAGACAGCGATGACTCTGTTCTAATTATTAAAGAAAGAAAGTCTAGGTTTCTTTTGCAGCTTTTTAAAAAAACTATCTAATAGTATACAGCCTTTATTTCAGGCTCTGCTAGTGACTGTTGTTGAATCCTCAAATAGGAGATGGCATAGAGATAGAATATTAATTGCTTCTGTATAGTAAATGGTACAATCAGAGTTACCTTTTTGTGTGTGTGCATCTAAAATAAGTGGTGTAAATATTTTCAACGCTATATGTTTGGATTGGATTATAATAGTAATTAACATATGTGTACTTATTCTATACTAGAAAGTAAATGCTCAGCAGGTAATGTTATCGTTTAAAGTTCACACTCATCCTTTGTGGCAATACTATTATTTTAATGATATCCAGAAAAGACAAGTAAAATTTAGTGAACTTAAGTGACTTGTCCGCTGTCACACATGTGGTATTTGGTAGTGCAGGGAACTGAATGCAGTGCAGTCCGTGTGATCCACAGCAGGAGCCGTGTGTCCCTGTGCTGTGCTACACTGCCTATTCCATGGGCCCCCATGGGGGACAGGAGAAGGCCATGTGATGGAACTGTTGTAAATCAAGGCTTAAGATTAAAAGCTTTGAAGATGGTTTTGGTTTAAAATTTTAATTTATTATACCTATCCATCATTCTGTCCGTATTTAATTTTGATGCATGTGGCTTGTACTTATCCAACCAGCTTCATCATTGACGGTTGTTGGTTGACAGTGACTTGCAGTAGGTAAAATAAAATCTCTGTGATTAAAAAGATTGTTAGACTTTAAATCATAAATCGTCAGTGAGCTGATCCATCATTCCTAGTGATATTTACCATGGATACCTTAAAATTAATGCACGCACCCTTGTGTGAAATATAGCCATATTAGGATTCACTGAGGGGAAAAAACTGTTAAAACTAATAAAAAGGAAGATAAGATTAGATTCCATTTCTTCTAGGAATAGCGCCGTACGTTTTTTGGGCCTTCTTCCAAAAATTTTGAGTCTATTTTGATATTTTTGTAATGCTTTGTGCGCTTGGGCATGTGCTGCTTTTGCAAAGATAGTTAAAACGTTGGTCCTCAGCTGCTTTGGGGTGGTGGCATGCATAATTCTCTTTTAGATTCCACATCCAGTTCTTCCTTTCCAGAGGCTAGTGTATGGTGTATTTATTTAGAACTCACTGAATATTCACCGTTTGGAAAGTTCGGTGGCATTATGTGGGCATTATCAACTCACTCTATGTACAGCACTGGGTAAACAGAGATATGGGGACTGGATTGTTTTGAATGGTATCCTCAACCTTTTTTTGCTTGCACATGCATGTCAGTTAAAAAAATGCACCTCTCGGGCTTCCCTGGTGGCGCAGTGGTTGAGAGTCCGCCTGCCAATGCAGGGGACACGGGTTCGTGCCCCGGTCCCTGAGCCTGCGCGTCCGGAGCCTGTGCTCCGCAACGGGAGAGGCCACAACAGTGAGAGGCCCGAGTACCGCAAAAAAAAAAAAAAAAAAAAAATGCACCTATCAATATAACAATATTTACTTATAAATTCTCCCTGTATACTACTGAACTAATATGCTGAGAAACCTCCCAAGAGACTTCTAAATTTTTAAGATAAGTGAAATTTTATGAAGTATTGATTTAAGTGGCATTTGACATTAAAAATCACCAGAAAAAAGTATAGTTTCTTTCTAGATGCTTAGTTATTAAATGCTTTTAATTATGATGACTTCATAATACCATAGGAAATATCTCAACAGCCCATATGAACACAGGACATTGTTACTGATATAGTAAATCTAAATCCATATTTATGATAGTCTTCTTGATAATATTAACTTTTTCGACCAACTTGCTGGTTGAACTAATTGAATCTCTTTTGTATCTGGTAATGAGACTGAGGAAGAGCTAGTTCTGGGAATAGAAGCATCGTCTCTGTCATTCTCTTCTTGTTCAGTGCAACTTCCATTACTAGAATTTCAACTTCAGTCATTCTTAATTTCAGAAATCTTTTAAAGCTGGTAGCACGTATGGAGTAGGTTAAACCCAAGAAGATAATAAGTAAATTTACATATAAAGTGAAGAATAGTCCATTGAAAGGGACTGTGTAAGGGAGAAGGTGGCTTATTATCAGTATGTGGGGTTTCCACTTTCTCCTTGTGGTACCTGGAGGATGACAGATGACTTGAGACCAACCCACACACAGTAAGGCCAGGGGAGAGGGAATGCTAATGTCACTCTTTTTGGTAAATATTAGTAAACTTTAATTTTTTTCTTATTTCATTTGCTAGAAATGGGTATAACTGTAAGTTCTAATGTTTTCTTCCACCCTTCCAGTGAATTCCTTTGGAGACCACTGATGCATGGTGTGTTCATTTTTATTTAAGTTCTTCTCAAAAAGATGGCCTTGACTGTCACTTGAGGGAAGTAATCGAAATAATTCAACTCGTGAAGTTGAGGTGAAAAGCCCAATTAATGTTCTAACCCATGTTCACCTACAAATTGTCTGTTTGATTGATATCTGTAGCTCTGTGCTTTGAATGCATTGCCCTAAATTAAAATGTAAATTCTCAGGGTCAAGGGGTTTGGATACCAAAAGAGTGTTTTGGTCAGTGGTCTCCAAAGGAATTCACTGGAAGGGTGGAAGAAAACATTAGAACTTACAGTTATACCCATTTCTAGCAAATGAAATAAGAAAAAAATTAAAGTGTACTAATATTTACCAAAAAGAGTCTTTATACCAGCCTTTCATCATTTACATGTTCTTGCAGTTACTTGGCATTAAAAAAAAAAAAAGCCTTGGAAACAATTTGCTTTTAAGTTCATAGATTTCAGAATGAGAATTTTCAGAGCTAGAAGGGGGCTTACAGATCTTGTTACCCTCTGTTTCTTAAAAAAAAAAAAAAAAAAATCTGAGGAGCCGTAGCAAGGACACACAGAGTTGTACACACAGAGTTGAAATGAGAATCAGAAGCTGGATTCCTGACTGAGGCGCTGTCTGTCCATTCACCGGACTGCTTCCAGTGTTTGTCCTTGCTTCATGCTGAAGTAGAAAAAGCATGAGTTTGGGGACTAGGAAGCAGTGATTCAAGTTTATTTATTCACTCAACAAATATTATAAATAGGGCAAGCAGATACAGTTCTAACCGATTTGCTAGGTGCTAGGGCCACAACCGAATGATGTCAATGAGGCCTCTTGCCCTCGTGGTGATTATATTTTAGTGTAGTGAGATAGCAACCGTGGGGCAAATAAAAAATTCGATAGCGTTTTTATGCATCCATAAATCCTTAAACACCATTTAGAATATCAAAGTGTTGATGCCAAATTTCTGATTTTAATAAAGAGAATTCTGATCATTTAATGAGCATTGTTGCATTTACAGTACCGATTTTTAAAAGATACCTGAAAAAAAAGTAGTAAAATTATTGCTTCCAAAGTTAAGTTGGCACACAATCTGTACAAGACAGAATTGAAACAAAAGTCAACCGCACCAAAGCAGTTACATAACAAATCTTTATCCCTTCCTTTGACATTTTATACAAAATTATTATTTTATAGTCTTTATCTTGAAAGGGATGTCCTACCATCTAGATGCATAAATTCTATCAATGTTAAGATATATCCTAGGGATATATCTTAACATTGATAGAATTTATGCATCTAGATGGTATCCTAGGGTAAGATATAACCTAAGATATATCCTAGGGATATATCTTAGGTTATGACTTAAATTTTGCATGTTAAGCAGTACAGTAAATGTTTGACAAACCTTAATGTGAAATTCTATAAAATCAGTTATATCTACATTTCTCTGAATGTAATAAATGAAATGTAATGTTTTCAATATTCAGTGGGGGATAATTTAGATGGGAGAATCTCCAAGAGAGTATTTTTCAACTGCGATCTGAAGAATGAACTGATACTGTGAAAAAAGACCAGGGAACAACCAACCAGACAAAAGGAACAGCAGACCCAAGGACATTAAACCAGGAAGAGGATAATGTGTGCAAGAAGCAGAAAACAGTCCAATGTGGCGGGAGCGTGATGATCAAGGGAAGGCAGGGCAGGAGATCTGGATGAGGAGTCAGGCTGGAAATAGATCATTCGGAGTCTTATAGGCCATAGAGAGATTTTCATTTCTTTGTAAGTATGGTGGGATCTTGGCGTCCTGGAGTCCAGGCTTTTTTTTTTTTTTTTTTTTTAACTGTATATTAGGTGTAAGGTGTTAGTCAGTCTTTGCTTCAGGTGTCAAGGGAAAATAATTGATCTTTCTACCTTACAAAGTTATTTTGTTTAACCTGTTTTGTCCTGACAGTATTTTTTAAAGTATATTTGTCTGTCATAATCTTCATAATATGAAAATTTGCTTTTAATTTTTTAAGAAATAGATTGGCCCCCTTGAAATGTTTTCCTTTCCTAATATAATATATACCACTATATAGTTTCTGGGGTGGGGGTGGTGAACTTTCAGACTATCTGAAATCACATATTGCTTTTTTTTTTTTTTTTTTTTTGCGGTACGCGGGCCTCTCACTGTTGTGGCCTCTCCCGTTGCGGAGCACAGGCTCCGGACGCGCAGGCTCAGCGGCGATGGCTCACGGGCCCAGCCGCTCCGCGACATGTGGGGTCTTCCCGGACCGGGGCACGAACCCGTGTCTCCTGCATCGGCAGGCGGACTCTCAACCACTGCGCCACCAGGGAAGCCCCACATTGTGCTTTTCATAGGCAAGACACCATTTCACAGTCCCTTAGTAGAGAAAATACCCTATCAGCCACTCCCCCAAATTTAGGTTACATATTTATATATTAAAAAAAGATATGTATATATATGTTCAGAGTATTACATCCCTTTCTAATGATGATACTTCGAAATTTTCATACTACTCGTAGAGTTTAAACCAGCCCTCAGTCCTTGTCATCACACTTACCTGTATTGTGATATTGTGACATCTCTCATGCTCATTGAGGGCTAGATCCTGGGATAGATGATTCACACGCATTCACCCATCATGCAAACTAAAAATTCATCAGTTTTATTTTGAGGATGTCCTCAGATTCTGTATGCCAGCTTATTAAAACGTTATTGTAATCCTTATCAGCAGCCTCAATACGTTTTATTTAAGGCGTGCCTCTTTTTGCTTTTAAAATTTAGTGAACAAGTTCTTGCGGTGATCAGTATCCGTTTTTGACTTAATTTAGTTGTTTTATGTGTTTCAAATTCATAGTTGTCTTTGATTCACTTCGTCATGTTAGAAAATGTATATTTTTTTGCTTTAATATCCCCTATGTATTTTTTAACTTGCTATCTTTCTCTGTGTATTGCACAGTTTCAGTTGCTTACTGTTCTCCCTACCTTCGAAGTCTGCTTATTTCAGACTGTTTCTTCCTTCTGTTTTATATGTCATAATTAATAGTAGAAGAAAATGCAGAGACTTAACAGTAGGTCTAATTTTAAGAAATAGAATTATTTCTTCAAGTTTCTTCTGACCACTAATGTTATGTTTATTTTTCATGTTAACTGTAAAACATTCTTAGTATATTGAGTAAATTGCCTCTGAGGAATTAATGCTATAGTTTTTCCTTAGGGTAAATCTAAGCAGCTAAAACATTTTAACTACTTGAAGAACTGGAGAAATCTTTTCAGTTCATAAAAAAAATCTCTTATTTCCTCATCAGATATATTACGATTAGCTGAACTCATGTTTTTTCAAAGGACAATATGTCTATTCAGTAAATTATAATTTAAAATTTTTATTTTCTTATTGTTATGATTCAGTAAAGCAAATGGACAGATATTATATTTAAGCCCTTAGTGTCATGTATTCAGTGTCATCCGACTCATATTTCCTTTTCAGTTCTATTCATCCACTCAGTCTGTCTCTGAGTCACAGCATCTCCTCAAGGAGAAAAATAGCAGCTTAAACCAGTTAACTCAGGACACTCAACAGTGCTCTTATTGCCACTGTAACTGGATTCATTATTTACCATTCAGCCTGGCCTCACACCCTGACCAGAACAACTATAATTGGCTGAAGGCTCAGCACCTTTTTCTCTATTATTCATTAATTGGGCATGGACAGCTGCAGCTGCTTTGATGAATCTCCACTTCTAATTGATGCATGTGATTTACTAAAAAGGAGGCTTTCCTATGTGTGGGTCAGAACTGGTAACAGCTTACATTCCAGTGGTGAACTAGTGGCCACGGAAGCAACCTTATTTTTTAATCCATAGAGTAGATACCAACATGTTCAGTATAGCAGCCTTTTCCGCCTTGCTGGCTGTATGAAAGTCTATTGTAAATATAATACATCCACGATAGTTATTTACATTGGATGACAATATCATGCCTGAAAGCATATTGTGTATTCAAAATTTTATTTGATATTGGGAATACAATTGAGACTAAAAATTTCAAGAATCAATAATGTGTATCTTGTGAAAGTTGTAAGGCCCTCTTGTAAACAACATCTGTGAAATAGTTGTAAAAAAGAAAAGGGTGTATTTGGAGGTGGAAGTTTTAAAATATACTCATATACACTGGAGAATTGTATACAAGTCTGTAGTCTCTGGTTATTGAAGTGTTTGTTTCATTACACAAGAACACGTTCATTTAGCCCCTTCACTAGTGGTATAGAAATACCAATTGTGATGCCTCTGTAGGGGGTCTCAGCTCTTATTTAGTATCAACTAATTTTCCTCACAGTTTTGTGAGATACACAAAAATTAGAGAGCAGGGGGAGGTAAACCTAACCATAATGTGATTGTGAACAAAGTTTCTCAGTGAGCATGTTCAGCCTGAATTGTGCACAGTAATTAAGCTAATTTTTATTGTAATTTAAGTGAAATATATAAACTTCTAATTTCTGAACATTTTACTGTTGGTAGAAATAGTTTTAGCATGAAAAAGATAAAACATATTAAAAACAAATGTTCTATTATGAAATCAATTCTAAGAGTGTTTCATTTGAGATAAGTATATTAAATATGCAAAAGTCTTTTGTGTCTGTCATAGACTCATCATTGTGACTTTCCAAATGAAATTTGCGAATAGGTACTGCTTGCAAAATCGAATGACCCATCCAGCATTAGCTGGTACCTCTGTCTCTGAGTGATCTAATCTATTATTTAATAACTCAAATTATGTTGAGATGAATAGTCAGAGGAACATGCTTCTCATGTTTCACTTATGTGTTTTACCAGATACATTTGAATACATTTTGGAATTTACCTCCTCAGCGTCTCTGTACACATTTATATAGGGTAGTCGGGAGAATTCAGAAGAGATGTTTTGGGGAAAAAAATTGGCAAGAGACATGCTGACTTAATTTTTCTTGTATGTGGTCTGGCAAACAATGAAATCTTAATTCCAGGGGGACAATTTATTTGAAATTTTTAACGCACTAAACAATATGTGTTAAGTAGCTTTTCTCCACATTCCTTTTCTCAGTCAGTTCCTTTGTGTCTAGTATTTGCTGTATGTTAATTTTACTATATAATGCCATAATATATCAAGAAAAGTAAAGATGGATTATGATGCTATCAGGAACAATAATTTCAGAAGTTTAAGGAAATGAGTTGCATTTGGAAATTTTAATCTTTTCATGAAATGACTTCAATTTATGGAGAGCATAATAAAGGCGGGGACCATGGGCAACAGCTATATTATTTTTTCTTAATATATTTAGCAGCTGCATATTAAAAGTAGACTTGATACATGATTATACAAGTTGAGAAGTACATTACTTTAAATTATTCCTAAAAGCCCTTTATATGGCTATTTATTTATTTATTGGCTGCACCATGCAGCTTGCAGGATCTTATTTCCCGGACCAGGGATTGAACCGGCCCCAGTAGTGGAAGCACTGAGTCCTAACCACTAGACCTCCTGGGAATTCCCTCTATGGCAATTGAAAAGTGAAAGAATCTCTATTAAAATAAAATACATTTAAAACATAATTTTTAAGTGTGAGAGGGTTCAGAGGAAATAGAAGCAACTTTCACCTTAGTAAGATAATCGTATAGTGCTTGATAGCACTCTAGAAAGGACTTAAAACAAAAATTAATATTTTTAATTGCAAATATAATACATGTTTATTGTATTACATTGGAAACAACAAGAAAGCACAAAGATGAATACCATTAAAACTATCAAAACCCGTGATAGTGCTAATAGTGTTTGCTATGTACTCATCCCCAGATTTCTCTCTTTACCTCTCTTTCCTCTAAAAATATAGGCTGATTTTCTCTTCTTTCTTTGTGCTTAACTTCTACATTTAAGCTTAAAACCATTTTAAAACAAATACAGCATATATGTACATTCCCAATGTAATTACCCTTTTATATTCCTTAATAACAATATAAAATTGTATTTGTCATACTTACTGTGACTATTTTACTATTGTTGCACATTTGTTTCAAGATTTAGATATTAAATGACATGTCTATAAATGTTATCATTAAATCCTCCACTCTACCAATAAATTATTTCTTGAGTGAGTGAATGAATGAAATATTTGCACTTATCCACATAGTCCTAACCCTAATTCTTACGTATAGTTCACTCTCTGTCTCTTATCTATCATCAAATCTTTCTACTTTTCATATATCTAAATTTTGCTAGAGATAGATATAAATAGGATTTCTGGAAAAGATATGCTTACAGAAACTAATGTAATATTTTCTAAAATTATAGAAATAGGACTATAATTTTTTCATAACTGAAAATAACATAGATTCTTTAGTTTGAGTCTTCTTAATTTAAGCAGGAGAGGATATTAGAACCAACTGAGAGATTCTTTCCAAAGATGTCCTCCCCGTTGTGATTCACTGCTTTATTGGTGGGGGGGAGAGGGCTCCCCAGGTGATTCTGATATGCCCCAGGGAATAAGGACCACACCTGCAGCCCAGCGTTATTTATAAGTCAGAAAGCTGAAGCCCAAGGAACAGCGACTGGCCCTAGTCTGAGGTGTTATTAATATGACTGAGTAGAACCAAATCTCCTGATGTCTTTACTTTCCACTATGCCTTTCCACAGTTTTTTGTAAGTATGTTCTTTGTACTAGGTTTTGTATGGAAAAAAAAAAAAATTCCAGGGTCACATAAGCTTGAGAACACTGGGTTAAACATGGTTTTCTTTAGTGACGCTTATTTCAGAGCTTTTGATGGGCCAACGTGCTTTGTTATTCTCTTAACAGAAGAGTTGAAGAATATTTCCCCAAGTTATTTCAGGTTGGAGTTAAGCCTTAGAGTATCTTGAGAAACTACTGTCTTTTGAAATATCCTTTGACAGATATTACTGGCCATCTTACCATGTGCACACATCTATTATTCAGTAATAATAAAAGTGTTTCTACCCTATGGAGGGTAGAAAAATTCAGACACCATTAATATGCTTATTACTAATCCTAACTTTTTCATGAGTAGTTCTAAACAAAAACGTGTGTCCAGTTTAAACCACTGATATTTTAAAGCAGTGGACTTGCAGTTTTAGTGTGTATCACAATCACCTGGAGGGTTTGTTGAACTACTTGCTGGATCCCTCTCCTGACGGTTCTGATTGACTAGGTCTGGGGTGGGGCCTGAGAGCCTGCACTCTAAAAAGTTTCAGTGGTTGCTGATGCTGCTTCTTTAAGGACCACTCTTTGAGAAACCTCTGCTTTAAAATAAATATTGAGGCTTTTCACTAATTCACGATGTTTGCAGTTGAGAAGAAAAATGACATCATTTATTAGGTGAGACCCTCTTTACATTCTTGTTATTAATGAAAGTAGTTTGTTTTAATGATACCTTCTCTTATTCAAGTCAATTGTGCCCGGGAACAGAGAGCCATAGAATAGAGGATGAATTTTAAAATATGTTAAAATTCACGGTTGAATCCAAGACCGAATCCCAGTTATTATTTTTATGTTTTCCTTTATTAGCAGTTGGAATGCTGGTAGATGTGTTAGGTTACATGTTCTTTGGCGCTATGGTGTCTCTTTTTCTTATCATCTTTCTCCTTTCTTTTCTTATCCTGCATGCTGTACACACCTAACCTCTGTTTCAGAAAAGAGTATGAATTAGTGATTCCTGCGTGTAGGTATTTTGCCAAATTTTAGACTTTCAACACTACTGTTTCATTATTTTGTATATTTAATTAATGGGGGAGCAGTCATATCTTTGTGGCTTTCACATGGATAAAAAACAGTGATCGGTCTTCAAATATTATTTTTTTTATATTCAGCACATTAAATTAACTCATAAAAACTTTCTAAAAATGTAGTATATCCTTTTCAACAAAGTATAATAAAACATAAAAACCCCCAAAACATAATCCTAAACCACAGTTTCCAAATATAGTCCTTCCCCTTATTATAGAGTATTTTCATATTTTCTTTTAACATTGTTTCATTTGAAAAATAATTTGGTCATGACCTATTAAATTGATTTCATTATATAATGAGTTGGACTTGCAGCTTTAGAAGTCATTGATATTAAAAAAAAAAGCCCTTTTGCTAATATTTGTGTCTAAATAATCTTTCCAGTGTTGCAACTTCCTTAGGGAAACACAACACACACGTGTGTGTGTGTGTGTGTGTGTGTGTGTGTGTGTGTTTTTAAATATCTTGGGATGCTGGTGGGTTATTTGGTTATAGAAATTTTCAGAGCCATCTAGAAAGTTGGACACTATCACTTCTTTGTAGACTTCGTGTTGCCACATTCTACCAGCCTTCTTATGAAATTTTCTGATTGTCCGTTTAAGTCTTTTCTCTTGCTTATCAGTTGCATTACTGCAGTGTGCTGGGAAAATAGTCAAATGTTGTGATTCTTTTTTCAGTTTTGTTTTGAGGAAATTACCTTGGGAATATGGAATACATTAGTCCCTAAAGTGGAGTTGATAATACAGGTCTGAATTTAATTAAAAAATGTTTAGTTAGGAAAGAGTTAACTATATTTGAACTGGGGGAATAAAAAGTTTAACATAATTAGCCAAAAACAATTGTTAGAAAGATGCATTTTGGATAAATGAGTGAGATTCTTAGTTTCTTGCCAGACGAGAAACTGGATTACCTTGCCAGGGTAATTCAGTATCACAAGCATAGTTCAAATAGGTAGAAAATTAATCTTCAACCTGAAACTCTTGTGGGATTTTCTGGAATCGTTATTGATTGGATCTTTTCTCCTACCTCGGGAGACAAATTGGTTGAAGTTAGGATTCGATTGTACTAAGAGTTACAATAGATCTCTTCTTTCCTAGTATTTGTACTTACTTTTTCAAAACAAAAATTGATACACCTGGAAAACTTGCAGAAATCAAGGGAATATGACATAAAATAATCCTTCATTGCTATTATTATTTTTACACAAAGGTCATGTGTACCTTTGGTTATCAAACTAAGAATTATAGAAATTTGGTAACGTAAGTAGTGAAATTTATTTCAAGGGGAAACTTTTAATTTGGTTGTATTTAAAGGTACTTAGGCTATTCTTTAAATGTACATTCTAATAAGTACTGGCTGTGGGAAAGCTCTGGTCCTCTCAGGATGATCCCGAGTGATTCCAATGTTGAGGAAATTAGGAGAGAAGTTAGGTTATAATGTGAAAGCTAATACCTGAATGGAAATTTGTGTGTCTGATGTCATCATGGGACTATATTTTAAAATATTCTTGTAGATCTGTTTTTTAAAGACTATGCATTTGGCAAATGAAGAAGTGAATGTGAGAATACCTGTGTTAGCATAGGTTGTAATATTCTGTTTTTTGTCTATGTTTTCTTTATAGCCGGAAAAGAACGATAGTGAGCCAGGCAGCCAGAGGATAAAACCTGTTTTCATCGATGATGCTAATTTTGGGCGACAAATATCCTATCAGCATGCAGCAGTCCATATTCCCACTGACATCTATGAGGGCTGTAAGTAAAAGAATGTGAACAACTCTTGGAATACCATGTTCTCATCTATCTTAAATATCTAATATTTGAAAAAAAAAAGGAGCAACTGTGATAGTGTTTTGTTCACATGTCATTTAAGAGTCTGTGGTAAACTTTGATTTATGCAAAAGAAGGAACTTGATTTTCATGAGCAATATATTGTTCATAGGCTCTCACTCCGTGAATATTTGCAGGAGAGACTGTATCCATGGAGGTGTCTTTCTGCTCTGTTGTTTAACAAATAATTCTGCCTTTCCAATTGATATCAATAACTTAAAAAGTAATAGATGTATTTTTTTAAAAATCAAAACTATGTAGCATTAGTACAGACCCACCAACTGCTAAAGGAAGTGAGAAGTACATTGTAGACTCTCTAGTTCTTATCACATCTTACTGTGTTTTACTGTCTCTCTTTGTCTCTCTCTGTGTATCTCTGCCTTACTCTAGGATATAAGAAAAAATAACCTCTGTCTTAGTATATTGTGGACTCAAGATAAAAAGTGTTGGTTAAAGGAATAAATGATACACCTAAAGAAATAGAAAAACATCAACGGGAAGACTTGATTGAGAAGGCTTCACTGTGAGGAAGGGAGGGGAATAAGTTATTTAGGAAGATACAGGGGAGGAAGCTCGTGCCAGTGGTATTTCTTAGAGACACCCTATATATTAATAAGGGCAGTGGTATTTCTTAGAGACACCCTATATACTAATAAGGGCAGAGCCTGACAATTCTAAGTAGGAATTCTTTTAAGTGCAGCCTAATCATCTGTGAAGACCAGCTGTGACCCAGAAAGCAGGGTCTTTGCCCATTCACAGCTCTGGTCTTAGATGTTATCCATTTTCTAACTCGTTCCCACTTTTCCCCCTTGTACCCTGCCTTTCACATAAGTAAATGGTAAGGAGAAAGAACAACTTGAGAATTTAAAAAGTATATTTCTCATAGTTCCCTTAATTAAAAAGGCTGTAAAGTGTACTGGGTATCCAGAGTGTATCCAGAACTGCCTGGATTCTGGATGCAGACAGCCTGGGTTAAATTAAATTTCAAATCTAAATTTTAGCAGTATTTCCTTTGGCAAATTTATTAACTTTATGGGCTAGCATTGCTCACCCATAAAATGGGGTTAAGATTACTAACCAAAAAGTTCATTTGAGGGTAAAGTAAGTTAGTATGTTTGAGTTTGCATAAGAGTGCCAGGCTTATAGTAATAATTATATAAATGTTTGCTGTTATTATTAATTACAATTGAAGTTTATTTACACAAAAAGGGTTAAATACAAGGATTAATATAAAAAATTAGCCTTAAATTTTTGGATTCATTCCGAGATTGTTGTTTAAAAGGGCATTTTTAAGTACATGTCTTATTCTTTCCATAATATAAATTTCATCTTCTGTCAAATTATTTTATTCATTCTTTTTGTTTCACCTTTTTAATATTTTTAAAAGTACATGTTGTTTTCATCATATCAAGTCTTTAAAGATATTAAACATATTATTTTTCTCTATAATAGAAACAGTGGTGTATGTAAGTAGATTCTGATGTTACATGAGAATTAAACGTAATCTGACTTCTTTACAACTCACCCTATTAATTCTAAGTCCTTTTAGGAATTACTGGGATGTAGGTTCAGTTTTGTTTTTTTTATTTTTTGTTTTTTACTTTGTCTATTGCATTCTTTTTTCAAGAATTATTTTTGATGTTTGCAATTAAATTTTGCAACTATTATAACAACAATTAATCAGATAATATGGAGCTGTATGGTTGTGTTTCTCATTTTTTTAAAAACTATTTCATCCATTTTATTTCCTTTCGAAATTGTTATCACCTGTTGTTGTCGGGTATGTCAACAGGATGATAATCTTATTACTCTACAATTATATCTTTCTTTTGAACTTACTTTAGAAGAAAAAACCGGCTGGATATAGAAGTTTGGAGTCAAAACATTTTTATGTCAGTACTCTGGCTATCATGTCACTGTTACCTGATCTGTAGTACTATGTTGAACAAACTTGAGGCCAGCTTGAGTGTTTTTAATTTGTTAGCAAGCTTTCATGATTGTGTTTCTGTTTTGTTGCTGATAGTGATTATCCAGAAATCCTCAAATTTTCCATTAAATTCCCAAGGAAGGATATCAGAACTTTGTCCAGGGAGGGGGAGATTCCACGGCCCCCCCCCCCCCCCGCCCCCGCCTCCCCAAAGATTAATTAAAAAAATTAATTTGTATGCATGTAAGTCATAAAAATGGGACCCCCCCCCCCCCGCCAAAGTGTCCAGAGCAGGCCAATAATATATCATGTTTAGACAAAGAAACAACTATTTGAAGAGAGGTAACAAAACAAGGGGGCTTGTGTTTGGGGTAGCAGACTAATGAAGTAACAAACTTCGTCTCTACAGCTTGCTTAGCCTTGAATTCCCTAACTTTGGTGATAGGGATGCTTTCTAATCTCCTGGTATAGGGAGGGTACCTTCACATGGGAGATTTATTTCCCACTTTTAGGGGGAAAAAGGGGCATCAGAGTTTTTTTTAATCATTTATTTTCCATTGGTTGTTTCTCACATAACTTTATTCAAAATAATCAATATGCCATTGAGGCGCATTTTGGGGTCGGTTGCCCTGGGCCCCAACAACCTCACACACTTAAAAACAGATTTCTTTCTCTTTCTAAAAGCCATGTACCACAGTAGCAGAAATTTTATAATAGTGCATGCATATTTAAGATAGAAGATGAAAGTCTCCAACTGTAACACCTACTGAAGCTAATCATGACTAACAGTTTGGGGCACAGTCCTATAAAATATATATTTAAATGTGAACACTAACGAATGAAATAACCCAAATGGGATTTTTCATATTGCTTTTCAACTTGCTTGCTCCTTCCCCCACCCACCTCACTTATAGTAGAGACTTTCTGTTCTTGTCATTGTTGAACTATTAAAAAGCTGAAAATAGAGAGGAGGAAGGTATCTTTTCAGGAGTAGGTTACCCAGGAATATCAAAACAAAATAACTTTGCTTAATTTTTCAATGGGCTGATGTTTAAGAAATCAATGAAAAATGCATTTTTCCCTAGATTATTAGAACCTAAAATAATAACCTAATTCACCAGTCTAGTAAATTATAATATCTCATTTATTTAAATAACTTTGCTCAATAATTTTGAAGAAGGAGAAATTGCAGCTGAGTCTTTAATGAAAGGCCACATCATTGGTAAGAAATGGGGTCAAATTTCATATAAATTTTAATGCTAAACTTTATACTTTTAAGTACTACAATAGATAAAATTATTTTTTAACATCTTTATTGGAGTATAATTGCTTTACAATGGTGTGTTAGTTTCTGCTTTATAACAAAGTGAATCAGCTATACATATACATATATCCCAGTATCTCCTCCCTCTTGTGTCTCCCTCCCACCCTCCCTATCCCACCCCTCTAGGTGGTCACAAGCACCGAGCTGATCTCCCTGTGCTATGCGGCTGCTTACTACTAGCTATCTATTTTACGTTTGGTAGTGTATATGTGTCCATGCCACTCTCTCACTTTGTCCCAGCATACCCTTCCCCCTCCCCGTGTCCTCAACTTTCTCCTCTAGGTCTGCGTCTTTATTCCTGTCTTGCCCCTAGGTTCTTCATGACCATTTTTTTCTTTTCTTTTTTTTTTTTAGATTCCATATGCATGTGTTAGCATACGGTATTTGTTTTTCTCTTTCTGACTTACTTCACTCTGTATGACAGACTCTAGGTCCATCCATCTCACGACAAGTAACTCAATTTCGTTTCTTTTTATGGCTGAGTGATATTCCATTGTATATATGTGCCACATCTTCTTTATCCATTCATCTGTTGATGGACACTTAGGTTGCTTCCATGTCCTGGCTATTGTAAATAGAGCTGCAATGAACATTTTGGTACATGACTCTTTTTGAATTATGGTTTTCTCAGGGTATATGCCCAGTAGTGGGATTGC
>NC_041218.1:83770775-83772443 GCF_002837175.3 Physeter macrocephalus
AGATTGCTTTTGCTATTTGGGGTCTTTTGTGTTTCCATACAAATTGTGAAATTTTTTTTTCTAGTTCTGTAAAAAATGCTAGTGGTAGTTTGATAGGGATTGCATTGAATCTGTAGATTGCTTTGGGTAGTAGAGTCATTTTCACAATGTTGATTCTTCCAATCCAAGAACATGGTATATTTCTCCACCTATTTGTATCATCTTTAATTTCTTTCATCAGTGTCTTATAGTTTTCTGCATACAAGTTTTTTGTCTCCTTAGGTAGGTTTATTCCTAGATATTTTATTCTTTTTGTTGCCGTGGTAAATGGGAGTGTTTTCTTAATTTCACTCTCAGATTTTTCATCATTAGTGTATAAGAATGCCAGAGATTTCTGTGCATTAATTTTGTATCCTGCTACTTTACCAAATTCATTGATTAGCTCTAGTAGTTTTCTGGTAGCCTCCTTAGGATTCTCTATGTATAGTATCTTGTCATCTGCAAACAGTGACAGCTTTACTTCTTCTTTTCCTATTTGGATTCCTTTTATTTCTTTTTCTTCTCTGATTGCTGTGGCTAGAACTTCCAAAACTATGTTGAATAAGAGTGGTGAGAGTGGGCAACCTTGTCTTGTTCCTGATCTTAGTGGAAGTGGTTTCATTTTTTCACCATCGAGGACAGTGTTGGCTGTGGGTTTGTCATATATGGCCTTTATTATGTTGAGGAAAGTTCCCTCTATGCCTACTTTCTGCAGGGTTTTTATCATAAATGGGTGTTGAATTTTGTCAAAAGCTTTCTCTGCATCTATTGAGATGATCATATAGTTTTTCTCCTTCAGTTTGTTGATATGGTGTATCACGTTGATTGATTTGCATATATTGAAGAATCCTTGCATTCCTGGGATAAACCCCACTTGATCATGGTATATGATCCTTTTAATGTGCTGTTGGATTCTGTTTGCTAGCATTTTGCTGAGCATTTTTGCACTTATGTTCATAAGCGATTTTGGCCTGTAGTTTTCTTTCTTTGTGACATCTTTGTCTGGTTTTGGTATCAGGGTGATGGTGGCCTCGTAGAATGAGTTTGGGAGTGTTCCTACCTCTGCTACATTTTGGAAGAGTTTGAGAAGGTGAGGTGTTAGCTCTTCTCTAAATATTTGTTAGAATTAGCCTGTGAAGCCATCTGGTCCTGAGCTTTTGTTTGTTGGAAGATTTTTTTTTTTTTTTTTTTTTTTTGTGGTACGCGGGCCTCTCACTGTTGTGGCCCCTCCCGTTGCGGAGCACAGGCTCAGCGGCCATGGCTCACGGGCCTAGCCACTCCGTGGCATGTGGGATCTTCCCGGACCGGGGCACGAACCCGTGTCCCCTGCATCGGCAGGCGGACTCTCAACCACTGCGCCACCAGGGAAGCCCTGGAAGATTTTTAATCGCAGTTTCAACTTCAGCGCTTGTGATTGGTCTGTTCATATTTTCTGTTTCTTCTTGGTTCAGTCTCGGAAGGTTGTGCATTTCTAAGAATTTGTCCATTTCTTCCAGGTTGTCCATTTTATTGGAATATAATTGCTTGTAGTAATCTGTCATGATCCTTTGTATTTCTGCAGTATCAGTTGTTACTTTTCCTTTTTCATTTCTAATTCTAGTGATTTGAGTCTTCTCCCTCGTTTTCTTGATGAGTCTGGCTAATGGTTTA
>NC_041218.1:83773171-83773689 GCF_002837175.3 Physeter macrocephalus
TGTTTATTTGAGATGTTTCTTGTTTCTTAAGGTAGGATTGTATTGCTCTAAACTTCCCTCTTAGAACTGCTTTTGCTGCATCCCATAGGTTTTGGGTCGTGGTGTTTTCATTGTCATTTGTTTCTAGGTATTTTTTTATTTTCTCTTTGATTTCCTCAGTGATCTCTTGGTTATTAAGTAGTGTATTGTTTAGCCTCCATGTGGTTGTATTTTTTACAGAGTTTTTCCTGTAATTGATATCTAGTCTCCAAGCATTGTGGTCGGTAACGATACTTGATACGATTTCAATTTTATTAAGTTTACCAAGGCTTCATTTGTGACCCAAGATATGAGCTATCCTGGAGAATGTTCCATGAGCACTTGAGAAGAACGTGTATTCTGTTGTTTTTGGATGGAATGTCCTATAAATATCAATTAAGTCCATCTTGTTTAATGTGTCATTTAAAGCTTGTGTTTCCTTATTTATTTTCATCTTGGATCATCTGTCCATTGGTGAAAGTGGGGTGTTAAAGTCCCCT
>NC_041218.1:83774690-83794069 GCF_002837175.3 Physeter macrocephalus
TTGTGTTGCTCATCGTTGCTTGCTTCCTCTTTATTTCTTCTAGGTCCTTGTTAACTGTTTCTTGCAATTTGTCTATTCTATTTCCAAGATTTTGGATCATCTTTACTATCATTATTCTGAATTCTTTTTCAGGTAGACTGCCTATTTATTCTTCATTTGTTAGGTCTGGTGGGTTTTTGCCTTGCTCCTTCATCTGCTGTTTGTTTTTCTTTTTTCTCATTTTGCTTAGCTTACTGTGTTTGGTGTTTCCTCTTTGCAGGCTGCAGGTGCGTCGTTCCCGTTGTTTTTGGTGTCTGTCCCCAGTGGCTAAGGTTGGTTCAGTGTGTGTGTAGGCTTCCTGGTGGAGGGGACTAGTGCCTGTATTCTGGTGCATTGAGGCTGGATCTTATCTTTCTGGTGGGCAGGTCCATGTCTGGTGGTGTGTTTTGGGGTGTCTGTGGCCTTATTATGATTTTAGGCAGCCTGTCTGCTAATGGATGGGGTTCTGTTCCTGTCTTGCTAGTTGGTTAGCATCGGGTGTCCAGCAGTGTAGCTTGCTGGTCGTTGAGTGGAGCTGGTTCTTGGCGTTGAGATGGAGATCTCTGGGAGATTTTTGCCATTTGATATTACGTGGACTTGGGAGGTCTCTTGTGGACCAGTGTCTTGAACTTGGCTCTCCCACCTCAGAGGGACAGCCCTTATGCCTGGCTGGAGCACCAAGAGCCTGTCATCCACACGGCTCAGAATAAAAGGGAGAAGAAAAAGACAGTAAGAAAGAAGACAATAAAATAAAGTAAAATAGTTATTAAAATAAAAAATAATTATTAAAAAAATTTTTAAGGTAATTTAAAAAAAGAAAGAAGAGAGCAACCAAACCAAAACACAAATCCACCAATGATAACAAGTGCTAAAAACTATACTGAAAAAAACAACAACAACAAAAAACGGACAGACAGAACCCTAGGACAAATGGTAAAAGCAAAGCTATACAGACAGAATCACGCACAGATGCATGTACATACACACTCACAAAAAGAGAAAAAGGGAAAAAATATATATATTTCGTTGCTCCCAAAGTCCACCACCTCAATTTGGGATGATTCGTTGTGTATTCAGGTATTCCACAGATGTTGATTGTGGAGATTTAATCTGCTGCTCCTGAGGCTGCTGGGAGAGATTTCCTTTTCTCTTCTTTGTTCGCACAGCTCCCGGGGTTCAGCTTTGGATTTGGCCCCACCTCTGCGTGTAGGTTGCCTGAGGGGGCTGCACAGGCTCCCGGGAGGGGAGGTGTGGAGAGTGACCTGGGCTTGCACACAGGCTTCTTGGTGGCGCACCAGCGCCCTTAGCATCTCATGCCCGTCTCTGGGGTCCGCGCTGATCGCCGCGGCTCGCGCCCATCTCTGGAGCTCCTTTAAGCGGCGCTCTGAATCCCCTCTCCTCACGCACCAGGAAATAAAGAGGTGAGAAAATGTCTCTTGTCTCTTCGGCAGCTCCAGACCTTTTCCCGGACTCCCTCCCGGCTAGCCGTGTTCACGCCGTGTTCAGGCTGTGTTCACGCCGCCAACCCCAGTCCTCTCCCTGGGATCCGACCGAAGCCCGAGCCTCAGCTCCCCTCCCCCGCCCGCCCCCGTGGGTGAGCAGACAAGCCTCTCGGGCTGGTGAGTGCTGGTCGGCATCGATCTCTGTGCGGGAATCTCTCCGCTTTGCCCTCCGCACCCCTGTTACTGCGCTCTCCTCCGCGGCTCTGAAGCTCCCCCGTCCGCCACCCGCAGTCTCCGCCCGCGAAGGGGCTTCTAGTGTTTGGAAACCTTTCCTCCTCACAGCTTCCTCCCACTGGGGCAGGTCCCTTCCCTATTCTTTTGTCTGTTTTTTCTTTTTTCTTTTCCCCTACCCTGGTACGTGGGGAGTTTCTTTCCTTTTGGGAGGTCTGAGGTCTTCTGCCAGCGTTCAGTAGGTGTTCTGTAGGAGTTGTTCCACATGTAGGTGTATTTTTGATGTATTTGTGGGGACAAAGGTGATCTCTACGTCCTACTCCTCCACCATCTTGAAGCTCCTCCTCAGATAAAATTTCTGATATTTTACTTTAGAGTTAATTTTGACTCAGGTATATTCCTTGGGAACCAGGATTGTCCACAGGAGTTAGTAAGATACTTACTTTGTATAAGAATCTTCAGTTTCTTATTTCTTTTGCTCTTTTGTTTTTTCTCATTGAAATCACGTTCATGAAAGTCTTCATCTACTTTATGCTGGAACAGACATAAAGTATGGCACATAAAGTAAATCCGAACATGTTATTTTCAGATTGGTGTCAGGTAGTATACACATCTTTTTTTCAGTATCCTACAGAAGAGTCTTAACTTGGTGTAAATGTTTTTCTTTCTAATTTAGAATAAACTGTGAATATTTACAAAGGATGATTTTAATAGTCTCAGAGAATAAAAAGTATTACTCTGATTACTTTGAAAGTCAATAAGATAAAATATTGAAATAGATGTTTTCAGAAGTTGTAAGACACTTTGGTATATGGCATAATTTAAAAAAACAAAGGAAAAGAAGCTCTGTCTTTGGATTATTTATTTAGTCCCATTTATGTTAATATTCGCTTCTCCTTCCTTGCTGAGATCTCATCAGTAAGCCTCTGACCTTGCCTGGCCTGTGCCACTTTAAAATTCATATCCTGTGTTACTGGCTGTGTGGGTAAATGACACAGGAGTAAAATCAGAAATGTCAACAAGATCTTGAAAAGTTAATAATTACCGGCATTTTTCATGCAGCTCATCAGAACATATCAAATATCCAGGATCGTTCTAGGTTTCTGAATTTAATAAATGGGAAAGCATACTCTAATTGAAGGCGTAACTGAAGGAAACAGCCTCTTCTTTTACTCAGTTTGTGTCTCTGAATTCTCATAAGATACCTTGTGTTCTAATTTTACAAAGGCGATTACTTTCGAAAGTCTCTTGAATTCAAATGTGATTATTTTTCTCCATGATGTATTTAAAGTTTTCAGATAGTATATTTAATTAAAATCCTATCTGAAAGTTTCTACTTTTGAGGATTTCACTGGTTGGTATTTCAGAGGGTACCCAAACCACACTTAATTTTCAGATCTAATTTATCTGTTTAAGAGTATAAAAAAACGAGCAATGAACTCAGTAAAAATGGCTGAATATTCCGACTTAATTTGTTTTAATCACAGAACTTTATTAATTTGTTATGTCTTCATGGAATGTGTTCATAGAATTTTCTTGTCATTTGTCATTAGAAATTTATGTTGATATTTATTTGTAGAATTATTATAGTTATATAAGAATATGCTAAGAGAAAATAATAAGGAACCCCAACTTGCCTAACTTTCAGGTACTAGATACTTTTGTCCTTACACTTACCTTGTATTGTAAGCAAGGCAATTTATAATTTCTATTTTAGAAATTTAAAAATGAACATACTTCTATCACAAAGGTACATTGATTTTGCTGAAAGAAGACAGGAGAATTTTCAGGAGTTGTATTAATATCCTTGGAGGTCTCATATGCCTTAACAAAAATACTTGCTTTTTATAAATTGAACTGTCTATAATACTGTGTTGTAATTTATCATTTTTTAAATTGAGGTATAGTTAATATACAGTATTATATACAGTATAGTGTACAGTATAGTGAGTCACAATTTTTAAAGGTTATACTCCATTTATAATTATTATAAAATATTGCCTGTATTCCCTGTGCTGTATAATATATCCTTGTAGCTTATTTATTCTATAAATAGTAGTTTCTATCCCTTAATCCCCTACCCCTGTCTTTCCTCTCTCAATGTTCGTTTGTTTTATTACAGAAAATATAGCTACTGTACCTCAAATGATGTTAGTATAGAAATTATAGAGGAAAAAGCTGCTTGGCCTTTACTGATTGATTATGTGATCATCTTTCATAAGCAATTAATCTGTTCCAAGGCATGGCCAATATTGAATTAGAGAGTGCTAATAGTTTACATTTACTGTTTTAAAAAAGTTTATAATGGGAATATAGCACTGAACAAATAGATAAAAGCCCCTGTACTCATGGAGCTTACATTCTGATGGAAATAGCACATAAAATAAACAAATAAACAATTAAAATAATGGGATATATTGTAGCATAATAAATGTTTGAGATAAAAATAAAATAGGGAAGGGTTGTAGGTAGTTCCTGTGTTAGGAGTTGGGGAGTTGATTTTCAAAATATGTGGATAAGGAAGGCTTTGTGGATAAGGCAGCATTGTGGCAAAAGTCTATAGTTGGTGAGCATGAGAGTCATGAAATCATTGAGTGAAAAGGTTGCAGGCAGAGGTAACCGAAAGTACCAAGATCCTGAGCCCGGAGCATAGTGGGTGCATAAAGAACAGGAAAACTGTGTGGGCAGAGCTGAGGGAGCAGCGGAGGGTAGCAGCCGAGGCCTCCTTTTGTACAGCCTTGTGGATAATTACAGTTGATTTTTATTTTGAGATTGTCTAAGTCAATTTGGGCTGCTGTAACAAAATACCATAGACAGGGTGGCTTAAACAACAGATATTTAGTTTTACAGTTCTGGACCCTGGGAAGTCCAAGATTAAGGTTTTGGGAAGATTTGACTCCTGGTGAAGTCTCTCTTCCTGTTTTGCAGATGGCTGCCATCTTGCTATGTACTCACATGACCTCTTCTTTGTACACATGCAGAGAGAGTGAAATCTGATATTTTCCCCTCTTTTTATATGGATAGCAATCCGATTATGAAGGCAGGACACTAATTCCAGTACTGAGGCGCTACCCTCATGACCTCATCTGTGCCTAATTACCTTCCAAAGTCCCCATTTCCCAATACCATCACATTGGGAGTTAGGCCTTCAAAATATGAATTTCGTGAAAACTCAAACATTAAGTCCATAACAGAGGTGGAAGGGGACTTTGTTTTTCTGAAGGGGAATTACATAATCTGCCTTACTTTCATTAAAAAGTAGATACTGGATACTTTGTTGAGAACAGACAAAAAGACAAGAACGGAGGGGGGATGATGGGGCCTTGGATCAAGGTTGTAGCCCAGGGAAGTATTCCTATTAAAATGTGTAATTCTAGTATATTTTTGAGGTCTAGATTCTTCCTTTAATTTTATATGATGAAGACATTCTGTTCAGTTGACTTAAGTATCTGAAAGTACTGTGACATAAAATTTAATCCTCAAACTTTATAAAAGCACTTTTAATTGACAGCTAATGAGCTAAGATAAAATTACTGAGATCTTTAAAAAGTAGTGAATCAATTCAAACTACATTTCAGTAGAATATCAAAAGGGTCTCTATGTCTTTCTCTACAACTTTTAAATTTTCTTTTCAAGTTAAAGGAATTTCATGCAAGTTAGTTTCCTTCTGATCATTCAGTGATACAAGGAACAGGGGGTAGTAAACCTAGAGGAAAACAGAGGGAAAATATGCAGAGAAATTTCTTCATTTTTCCTGTTTACCTAAATCCTTACACATTGGTGCAAATTCTTGAGCTCCTTTTTGGGCGTGCCTGGCATATTTCCTGTGATAGACTTCTGGTTTGGGATTTACATCTCAGTATGTACATTGTAGTGTTTTAGCTGTTGTTTTTTATACAAAACAAATAATCTTGAGTTAATGCCATGCTCTATTTCTTAGAAGTAAAAATATTAAGTGGGTTGTTCCACTTACCAGAATCTTGGTTGAAATAGCATGTTTTCCTGCTGAACATCTTACGATTTTTAAAATTGCTTTTCACATAAATGCAACATTAAAATGGTTTTTTCTCACTATAAAGGAAACACATGATGATTTTATGAAATACAAACTAGTGTGAAGGAAAAAAATCTTGATACTATACATGTGTGTATGTTCATTCAATATATTAATAGCAAGTATATACCAAACTAAACAAATATACAAATACTGAAACACTACAAAGTTTATACCTGACATTTTAACTTGCCAGGAAGCTTTATCATATATTTAATAACACTTTTTGAGAATAATATTTTAATATTATATGTTCCAAACTAATTTACATTTAGATTGTTACCATTTTATCATGGTAAATAAATAGATCTCTGCATTTCTCATTATCACCTTAAGATAAAATACAAAAACTGGTATTAAAAGGTCAAAACTATTGATAAATTTCCTTGATCTTGTAGGTTAGTACCAATTTAGATCATACCTTCAATGGATTAGTGCCTTTCTAACTCCACCTTTGTCAGCACCAATATTATAATGTTTTATCGATTGTGTAGATTATTGATAATATGTTGGAATAGTTTACTGCTAATTTTTTTTGCAGCTTTAATATCATACGTTTCTTTTTTCTGCACTGGGTTCCGATGCTGTGTGAAATAAAATACAAGGGCACTATGAAAAGTAGCAGCAGTTTGTCTAAGGGATGATAGCAAACTCCTTTAGAAATTACCCTGATTTTCCTGCATGCCAGATCTTTCACAACGTTTATTGTAGAGTTTTCGCGTTTACCTCAATAGCCTGAATTTAATGATTATGTTTAATTGAACTTTGATAAATAAGCAAATTTAAACTTTCAAAATAGCAAATGTGTTAAAGTATACTTTAGCAATAAAATCACAAGCTTTAAAAAATTGTCATGGCTGTTGAAAATGAGAGAAAAATATTAAAATTAAGTATAACTCCAGATAAAATGGAGATTAAAATCATAAAAGAGCATTTTGTACAATTTTACAATAAAGTGTTATAATGTGTAAGAAGAGTGGATGGTTTATTATAAAATATAAATAATCAAATCAACTCAATGTTAGGTCAGTAATCATAGAATAAATTGGAAACATATTTATATTTCTGGCCAAAGAAAGTACCTCATGCTGAGTCATTTCTATAAAATTTTCAAATAAATACTTTTAAGTTTTAAAAATTTTACAAGAACACATGAAAATGTGAAAAGTTAATTAACTCATATTACTTCTTTTATAAGAAAGATATAACACAAAAAAGGGGAAAAAAAGAAAACCATAGGCCAATTTCACCTTACGAATAATGTTGAAAAATTAAAAAGAAAACATTTGCCAAGTGAAGCATCAATGAAAGAATAATGCCTGATAACAAAATAACTGACTTAATAATTGAGTTTAGATGTCTAATAATGCTTTTATATTCTGTATCAATTGATGCAAATTAAGCATTCACCTATTTTTTTCCAGTTTTATTGAGATATAATTGACATACAGCACTGTATAATTTTAAGGTGTACAATATAATAATTTGACTTTTATGTACATCATGAAATGATTGCCACAATAGATTTAGTGAACATCCATCATCTCATATAGATTTAGTATTAAAGAAATAGAAAAAAATAATTTTACACTCATTTTTTAAATTAAAATCTTATCAAAATACTGCTACCAACAATAAAAACTGCTCTGATGATTAAGGATGCTGAGAAATCCCACTACTTCTAACTTATTTTTTTCAGAGTAGTTATTGTCTTTGCTGTTATTTATTACAAATATGAATTTGGCTTAAGATACAATAATATAAAATGTTTTCAGCATTAGTGCATTTTGAAGTTTTGTGTTAATTTTTTTTAACCAGATAATCTACCAAAAAAAGTTTTTGCAATTCTGGATGATGCATCATTCCATGCTATAGAGTTGTGTGTTTAATAACTAAAAAGTGAATGACTTTAAAATGTTATCATGGTTATGATATTAACAGAGTAGCTTTTCTTTCTTCTTTTAAGATGCTATTTAAATTATAAAGCCTTGATTCTAAATCATGGCACCAGAAATCTGATAAGTGCTAGAAAAGGACACTTTTAAGAAATAAAATGAATTCTGTAACAAAATGATCATCCTTTGTGTGTGTGTGTGTGTGTGTGTGTGTGTGTGTGTGTGTGTTTAAAGGATTAGCATAACTAATTAGCATCACTCCTCATTAGGAGCAGAGCAATGAAATAGTACGAACATGAAAAGATATCGAAAAGATATCGAGGACAGTCCTGAGGTACAAATTATAAATTTTTAGGATAGGGTAATTTGATCATGTTTAATAAGTATGAGACAAAGAGAAGCAGTTCCACTTCTGAGGGAAAGTTTGCACCTCTTTTCGTTGCTCTTGTCTGATGGTGTTTCTCGAATACATTCATGTCATAGATCACAATATAGTATTTATTTTCTGATAGGAAAATGTTGACCACAAGTAAACCCAAATGCCAAAGATACAGTATTCTTCTGATCTTACAGGTACTAGTTCTTTAATTCATTCAGAATGATAGAATAACAGACCAATTAATAGCAACAGTTTTATGGGTTTTGTAAACTGCTATGGACTGAATTGTGTCCCACCTGGATTCTCATGTTGGAGCCTTAACCCTCAGTGTGACTTGATTATATTTGGATAGGGCCTTTAGGAGGCAATTAAGGTTAAATGAGGTCATTAGGATGGGGCCCTGATCTGGTAGGATTGGTGGTTTTATAAGAAGAGGTACACATACACACAGAGGAAAGGCCGTATGAGGAGACAGCAGGAAGGCAGCTGTCTGCAAACAGGAAAGAGTGCTCTCACCAGGAACCAAATTGTTGTTCACCTTGATCTTGGACTTCTCAGCCTCTAGAACTATGAGAAAATACCTGGTCTGTGGTATTTTGTTATGGCAACCTGAGCTGGCTAAGACACAAATTTGTTTCCAGAGACAACTTGGTATAGGCTTAAACTCAGGTTTAAAAGAATAAATATAAAATGAGCTATGAAAAAGTTAAGTTGGATATTTCATGCTTTATACTGAAATGTATGGTTTAGAAATATTTGGCTGTTTAAATTTGGATTTGCAAGACCCTTTTTTGCATTTTAATTTAGAATCTTAATTTCTGTACTTCCCCTTACAGTGGTTGTGCTGTGGAAATCGGTTAATGCTCACCAACTCAATAGATAAATAGAGTTGAATTGGAGAGACATTTAATTTGCAATTTTAGGCATATATAGCAATAATAATTAGATTGATTGTTTTCTTGGAGCATTCCCTAAGTTTTAGTTCCCTAAATTCGTGGGTCCATAGGCTCTGCAGATGTAGAGCCTGAAATTTATAGTTACTGAAGCATGGTTTTGTTTGTTATTTTTTAAGAGAGGACAGAAGAATATTGTAACAACCTGACTGATTGTCCAGTCATTTGATCATGGTGTCCTGTGTTCAAGATGGTGCCAGAGTCACACTGACAAGTTTTTTGTTACTAGTCTGTGCAGATAACATTGTCCTGTGTACATTACAAAGTGATTATACTTTAGAATACTCTTCCCTGGTTGAATCTGTGAAGGATCCCAGTCCCTTATTTGAAATTTGAGAGATATTTTAGACCACAGTTATATTTAAGATTATAAAAACCTCTAGATCTCATGGAAAATAAAGTTGTAAATTAGCTCTTGAGATAGCTTCTACTGCAAGATCGACTCATCTCTTGTATATAGACATCTATCATGGTGGTTGTATCTGTCTTCTGTATCAACTACCATGTTATTGACAACTGTTCATTCGAACATGCCATGTTTTCTCAATTCTGGTATAGGCAATAAAATTATGTCAGGATTCTTAAGTGGGATAATGGTTTGCTGGCCAAATAAACTTGGGAAATGTGTTTTATAGCTCCGTTTTTGGAGATTCGTGGATACATTAATCTTTAAAAGCTCAGAGAAATTATGCTAGGAATAAATAAAATTTAAATTGTTTTACTGATAATTGTTCATATTTCTCTATGTAACATTAACATACTACAAATGTGTATTTCATTTAATTCACATAATAACTTTATCCAGAAATTTTTATATTATTGACAAGTGGGCACAATACTTTTGATAAAATTTACAACTCATTTTGTTGTCTCTGTGAATCACCTTGTCCAAGTGTGACATGCAGTTTGTTGTAAGGATCTAACTTTATTTTTAGACTCAAATTTTTTCAATGAATGACCGCATAAAGATGATTTTCTTGGTGACAAATAATAAAATGGCCTTGGTCCCTTTTAGACATAAAAACAGTCTATAAAAAGAAGTCTCAATTCCAAATTTGAGTTAGTATTAACCCCTGTCCCCCCACCCCCCTGCACCCTAGATTAGGGCTAATGGAGGCCTACAGTGGAAAAGGGGCAAAAAGGATGGGGTACTTCCTAGCTGTGTGTATTTTGCCCCCACCAGGTAGAAGTGCTAAGGGCAAGGGAGGGCAGAAAATGGTTGGTATCTGGCTGGATGACTTTGGCAGGGCTAGGTAGATGTAATTATCTTGTAAATAATTTAAACTAACTTTTTCTCTTGGGGAGAGATTTTATGGGTTATTTAGAAATTTCTTACTGGACTATCCTCTTCTGTAGTTCCTTTGACCCAGCAGACACACATCTCTATACTATGTGAAGACTTTCTGTTACTTGTTTCTATGGCCTTGGGTGACATTTTGGATTTGTCTCCTCAGAACTACCTAAGGTACTATAGGAGAATAGTGCATCCTTCATGCTGCGTGCCAGCCTTAGCAGATGCTACCAAATCGGACAAAATTTGGGCATAAAATGTCGCATCATTCTTAATGTTTTATAGGATGTCTTGTACTGTATTTCATTGCAAAGTTTATCCCATATTGTTGCATATTTGGCCAAATGTATAAGAAAGAACCACTGGAAAGTCTTTTGTTCTTAGGAGCCTCACGAAGAGTATTCAGTGAGTCCAGAGGACTTAGAAAAGTTTTTTAAGAATATCTGTCAACATATATGGTTACTCTTGATATTGCATTGGTGTTTCTTATCTAAGATTAATGCCCATATGTAGGTCACCTAGGTCCCACCCCTCTGTCTAGTGTATATATAACTCACTAATGAAAATCACGGATCTTTCCGTAACTTCTCAGAGATGAAATATATTTCTCAGTTTCCTTTCTAAGGAGGGGGGCCCTCAGATATTGTATAACATGTTTATTAAACTTCTTTAATTTCTATTCATTTTTCATATTTTATTAGGAGTTGTGAAAAAATATTCTGTCAATTTTTTAAGTCTGTTACCGAACAAGAATATTCAGGGGTTTGTTAAAGGTCCAGTTATTGCTATACTTAAAAAAAATTGTTTAGAGGGGGAATACAAATAAAAATTCATCGTTTCTTTGTTTTTAAAAAGAAATTAAAAAGGGAACATAGAGGGAAGACATCAAAAAGAATGTGTGCACAATTCAATGCCTCTATAAATTGATAGCTGGAGATCAGAAGTGTACTTGTCTAGCTCTTTATGATGGCTATAACAAGTGACAGGCCATTCAAAGGCTGAAGAAGAGAGATAATGAAATATTAAATTAGAATAGCTTCCAAAACAGACTGACAGTACTGTTGGCAGAAAATTAAAAAGGGATTGACAATTGGAGAGAAAATAGAGGTCTGGAATTTGAGATGAGAATTTTTTAATCATCTGGCATTTTGCTTCATGGATAAGATCTTACTCAGATTTCTCCCTAGAGATAAAGAGGCATTTAAAAGATATTTCTAAGATCCAGTTATTAAAAGAGAACTATTTTAAATGGGCTAGATATTTCAAAACTGTTTTGTCTCAGATACAAAGATCGGACTTTTAAAGTATGGGGCTATGAGTTATGCTTGTATTGAGATGGAATTTAGTCGATATTTTTGTCATTAGAGCAGATCAAGTCATATACAGTTTTAACCTAATGAATAATACATGATACTTAAAAAATACGGCAGGCCTTGCTAATTGTTTCAGTCTTACATAAAAATCGTTTTGTTTTTAATTGTGTCTTGCAAATGATAGCAACTGGAAGCTATGAGGAAGTTCATGGTAGGCGCCCATGAACATGGGGCCCTTTGGTACCTTACATTAATCCAGACTGGAGCATGACTGAGGAAATAGCCCATTACTATCCTTCCAGGTCTGTGAAGACCAGTTGTTGTTCTTGTACTTTCTTGGTAATCACTACCCATCATATAAAAAATACATCAGCAATAATTATTGCGTACAGAGCTTATGTCCCCAGGAGAATTACACAAGTAGTGGAAGACTTATTTTTGAAAGAAATGATTGTATGGGGATGGTCTCTTTCAAACTGAAGATGGCTTCTTTATTTAATCTTCATCTTTAGTAAATCACAGGGCTTCTTTGACTCATAGAAAAACATCCTCATTCCAGAATAATTTAATTCCTTCATCCTCTTCAGTTATCAGCTCTACCCCAAAGCTGAAAAAACAAACAAACAAACAAACCCACAAATAAATAACAAGAAAAACTGTTTACAATCATTTTTCAATAAATATATCTGATGTTTTCCCATTTCTAGTAGAATTAATGGAAAAAAATCAATTATCCCCTGTATTTTATTTGTCGTTATTATTTGAAGTTTCTGTAGTCTCAAATTTTTTAAAAAATGTCTTTTTAATATAAAAATGTTTTTTCTTTTTCTAAATGTGAACAAGTTTTATTCAAAAATTTTGCATATACGTTTTAGTTATTTTTGGTATTTTGACTTTACAGCTCCTTTTTGTATTCCTATTACCAACTCCTATTACCTTCCTGCTACCAATTCCAACTCCTATTACATTCAATACCAGTGTTCCAGTTCTAGGAAAAAAATGAAATAATTACCATATTTTAAAATAGAACAAATAAATAATAAAACAGCTAGACTTTTTCATCACACTTAATTCTAAAGGAGTTACAGCTATTTGAAAAATAAAATACCTCATGAAAGGGCCAAAATATTTGTCATCAATTTAAAATGTAATTCAAGATAAGGATTTCTAAAAATGTTTGAGGGAAAGGAGGTTCCCACAAGTGTAATTGGTGTAATTGAATGGTAACCATCTATAATTTAAAAGATCATACAAGTGTTACGTTTATAATCATTTTGATGCAGAATGCTTTTTATTTATTTTGGTTTCAGTAAAGTCAGTGATCGTATTTGTTTATTAGTATTTCACTTCCATGACATCTTGTTTTTTTAACCCAAGTCCTGTTAAAATCTTGTCATAGGTGTCCAAATTTATTCAATTTATTGTCTAACATTTGTTATTTTCAAAAGGATCCTGTGGGTTGTTTTTGTACATTATTGAAAGATTTTCCAAAGTAGAAAAAGTCAAGGAAGAAGTTATACAGTATATTGAGTACATTAGATAGCCTTTGAGAATGGTACCAAAAATTAAAAATTAAGGGATAAGAATTAAAATATAAAATTATAGAAGGAAAGTTGGTGATATGTCAGTGAATTTTCTTTTTTTTACTATTTTTGGCTGAGTTGGGTCTTCATTGCTGCACGCGGGCTTTCTCTAGTTGTGGCGAGCGGAGGATACTCTTTGTCGCAGTACGCAGACTTCTTGTTGCAGTGGCTTCTCTTGTTACAGAGCACGGGCTCTAGGCACACGGGCTTCAGTAGTTGTGGTGTGCGGGCTCAGTAGTTGTGGCTCGCGGTCTCTAGAGCACAGGCTCAGTAGTTGTGACGCATAGGCTTAGTCGCTCTGCGGCATGTGAGATCTTCCCGGACCAGGGTTCGAACCTGTGTTCCCTGCATTGGCAGGCGGATTCTTAACCACTGTGCCAGTAGGGAAGCCCTGTCAGTGAATATTTAAACAGACCTTTAGCAAAATATGACAAAGTTGCCATTTGTAAGACTAATCTAATACATATCATACTTGTCACAAAGGACTATTATGAAAATTTTAAAAACATATAAATTAATTAGACTACTCCTAGATTAATGTTAAACTAAAATCTATTTTGTATATCAGCAGGTTTTATTTTCCTAAGAAAATGTATTATTTTTGTATAAATTATTTTTCTCTAAGTCTAATGAAAATATTGTCATCTACTGAAGTTCTTAATATGGAATTGTGTACATATATACTTTTTTTTCATTCATCGAGTTAAGAAAAATCAATGTTTCAATAAATATTAATGAATTATAGAATTAAATTTTAATCCAAATTAAGTAAGTTAGAAATATTTATATTGATTAGTTTCTTTTCATAGCTCTTTGGTCAGGGTCATTATGGTATCATAGTAAGTAGCTTGGGAACATGAATTTTTGTTGCTAGTTTTGAGATACATTTTAATATTTTAATGAATAGATTGTGAATCTGAAAATTTGAATATGAAAGCATATTTACTTTAAAGATCATTAAGTTACTAATTTACAGTCTCCTTTTGTGTAATAAATTAATATATTTTAGAGTTCATAGGGTTTCAATCTTTCAAGTTCAGTTAAGTTTACTATACATACGATAATAAAAACAAAACATTCCTTTGCTACCATAAAGCCAATTCTTATGAATGAGTAGAATTTACTATACATATCTGGGATTAAGTATGTTTTACTCATAGGGCATTAAGTATATTCTTTTTTTTTTTTTTTTTTTTTGCGGTACGTGGGCCTCCCACTGTTGTGGTCTCTCCCGTTGTGGAGCACAGGCTCCGGACGCGCAGGCTCAGTGGCCATGGCTCACGGGCCCAGCCGCTCTGCGGCATGTGGGATCTTCCCGGACCGGGGCACGAACCCGTGTCCCCTGCATCGGCAGGCAGATTCTCAACCACTGCGCCACCAGAGAAGCCCAAGTATATTCTTCCTATCTCTCTCAAAAAGGATGGCTGAGGTTAGAAGTGATCTCTATTTTTAAGTATTCTAAAAAAGTCTGAAAATATGTATACAAAGGCCTAAATTATGACGATATAATTGTGTAACTAGCATTAATTTATACAGCAAATATAAGAAAATCAGAATATAAAAATAAAGACAAGGCTGTTGAGTAATTGGAGTTCGTGTATTTTAGTGTATTATGGTATTGTAACAGACTATATATAGTATAAATTATATATAGTAAACATTAAGAACTAGGGACAAAGACTCTATGTCACATAGTAGCGTAATCATAATATTCGTTCTGCCTTTCAAGAATTTCAGTATGTGGCCAACCTTTTCTCTGCTCTTGATCAAAACCAGCCTTCTGCTCCATTCAGAACAGTCTTCTCCATGGAACCTTGTTCTACAGATCATTCCAAAGCATTCCTGACTGTCTGTCTTTTATTAGGTTGTTCCTCTTGTGTTATTCTACATAAATTATTATTAAAAGAGAAGCCATTACTGTCTAGTTTAATGTTTTTCTTTTTTAATGAAATTAAAAACCGTCGTTCTACCAATACACCTTCCTCATTGTGGTGTGCTATATGACAAGGATTAGTACAGACTGCGTTGCTCAACTGTATCTGAATCTCTCTTTCAGACACGTAGGAGAATTACACATCTTTTCCCACCTGCAACAGGGTAGCGTGACATGGCTAGTGCTATCCAATGGGTTATGGTGGAAGTGATATTTGTGACTTTCAACCTGGTGGATTTAAAATTGCCAGAATTAGACTCTCTGGAACTCTCTTCCTGCCCCAGGATCAGATGGGCAGAACCACATAGAAGGAACCTCCATCAGTCTACATCCCTGGTTGAATGAGCAAATACTACAGACACTACCCCCTCTTCCACACTTGGATTCCACCATTGATAAGCTATGGGTTTGTAGGATGAGTGAGAAAAAGATACAGACAAACAAACTACTTTGATGTTTAACCCACTGAAATCTTATGCATGTGCATATATATAATATGCATATAAATACACACACACACACCCTTACTCACAGAACAAATAATATTCTAATAGTTCTACCTAACAATTCTTCCTAAAATACCGCTATTCATCTATTTATCTTATGTCATCGTTCTATTTATAAAATGACTAATATAGCTTTCTCTCTTTCTCAGGATTTTTTCCCAAAATACTTAAAACTGAAAATTTCAATCTAAGTTTTGTCTCCAGAATGAAAGTAAAGACTTAATATTTGCCAAGTCATAAAGCTTTTATCAAACAGATTTATTAAGAGCTACAAAATAAATCTCACTTCCATTTGCTTATTCTCAATCTTTCATTCTTTTTCTCTTTCTCTTTAATCCAGATTTAAAGAATATGACAGTTTAGGGAAAACAAAAACTCACTGCTTAACTCTCCTAGGAGGTTGCATGTTAGATTGATTTTAGACTCTGACACTTTAAAATTTACATTTTTGCTCATATCCAAGTCAGCAGTCAAAGTATTATAAAAATTCATAAATCTTACATGTTGAAATGTTATTTTCTCCAATTTATCAGTTTGTTTTATAAAACTCAAAAGTAAACCATTATCCACAATATTTAATGTTAACTACCCTCCCACTGATACAACTGTACTGCTTATCATTTATGAGAAAATAAAATTGGCTAGGCTAGAGTACATACTCAAATGAGGAGATCTGAATTTAACCTGGGTTAGTAGGCTATAAAGTATATACATATATATATAAACTGTATATGGTCAATAAAATATAACATTTTTACATTACAGGGAACCATATATTATAATACCATTACTATAATTATGGCATTGCTATACTCACCTTAATTTAAATATTTTCCATTAATTCTTATGATGAAGCATAAAATTCTAGTGAAAATTGAAAAAACTACAGGCTTGCAGTCAAATAGGAATATTATACACCTTGCTGATTTTCAATTTAACAATAAGGTACCTTATTTAGAAATTTTATTTTGGAACTTATAGATTTTCATTTGTGTTAGGAGTTCAGTCTCTCATTTGGCATTTTACTGGTGCTCATTTGTTGAATTTCTGGGTAAATAATTTAGAACTTCTGTGTGGCCCATCATCTGATCTGCCTCCCTTATATTTTGGCCATATTTAGTTCAGACCTTCTCTAGTAGTAAGGACATGGGAGATCTTAACAGTGAAAGTTAAGAATTCTGTTCTGACCAAGACAGTCTTAATTTCCAACTTCAAATTCTTTTGGTAACATACAGTGGTACACGTGCATAGTTGTTTTCTCCTTTTTGATTTTCAAAAGTTATGTTAGCATATAGTTACTACAACTTTAATCTATTTATGTAATGTTATATACTTAAGAATCCCCCATGTTAGGAGTCTATAAAGGAATATTATATTTACACATTTATTCTGTCTGCATCTACATTTGTGTGTTTGGTATAAATAGTGAGGTCTACATTTCAATGTAAAATAGTGCCAAATAGTTTAATTCTGCTTTACTTCAAAAACTTATCCACAAACCCGTGGTCTTGACTATGATTTATACATATCAAAAATCATAATTACAAGTTGTCTACGTTTCAAAAATTAAAATCATGAGCTCTTCTTAGAAAATGACAATAAAGCATTTGTGAGAAAAAATGTAAAAAAGGTTAAGGACATGAATCTTGATACAAAATAAAAACAGTAATTTGAAAAAAAACACCTTTGTGTGAAGTATTCTGAAAATTCAAATATTTAGAATACCATTTCAAATCCCCACTTAATCCCCATTTTACTTTGCATAAATGTACAAATACATACGTTTCATATATGTCTATCAATCAAATATAGAACTCTTTCCAGTAAGCTGTTCATTGAATCAAATTTCAGATAAAAATATGCTTCCATAGTCTATATTTTGATGTTAATAGCATAAATTTCAACTTATTCTGACCTAAGGGAAAAAAGAAAGTTGTTTAGAAATGGGCATAAACAATGTTCATGGGTTTCAGAGAAGTTTGCATTTTAATGAACACACCTTTATGCTCCAAAAAACTGATAATACCCATGAAAGATTTATTAACTTTAATAAAAGATACTAAATTCTAGACAATAAGATGAGATTTTTTAATGGTTTTTTAAAAAGAAAATTTTCTAGGAAATGATTAGTAAGATAGGTTCCAATAGTAGAAAAGATCACCAGGCATACCTTTGGAAGCAAGGGAATAAATGTGCACCTAGGGGAAATTTCAGAATATTACAAAGAAACATAAAATTCAGTCTTAATCTCATCATATTTGCACTTTCCAAAAGCATAAAAAGTTATTTGTCCTCACTAAAAAATAGTTATGTGAAGTTTTTGCAGTGTCCACAAGAGCTATTATAACTAAATGCTTTTAAAAGAATTAATTGGATTTTATTGGTTAAGTGTAGCATAAACATGTATCATTTTTTTTTTAAAACATCTTTATTGGAGTATAATTGCTTTACAATGGTGTGTTAGTTTCTGCTTTATAACAAAGTGAATCAGCTATACATATACATATGTCCCCATAACATGTATCATTTTAAATAGAGAATTGAATAATATGATCTGGTGCCCATAGTGATTCACACACACACATCCGTACATTCTTGTCTAAGAAGGTATTGCTACCTTGTTTAAGGGTAGGCAATTTTAAAAATGGAAAAAAAAAAAGTACAAAAATAGTTAAACAATAAAATGCACAGGCTTTTGGTTTTAAAAAATGTTGCAGATGTCACATTTAGGAATAGGAGATGAAAGGGCAAGAAATGGGGAGATTGATACTTTAGTAGAATAAATATAAAAGAATTTAACTAAGAAAAAAAGAGAAAAGGCTTTACTTCAAATTTATTTGGAAGGCCAGAGAAACACAAATGTAAAAGATTCTGGCTACTATGCATTTGATGCGGAACACAAAGTGACAAGAAAGTAAAATCTTGTTTCAAAATTGTGAAAACGATTAATGTTAAAGAAAACACTGCAAAGAATGGTAAAATTCATTTCAATAAACCATCCATGTTTATATTAGAGAATGGTAACTATGTGTTTAAAATTAAATTGAGTTTATTACCTCTTAACATTGATGTTTTATGAAATAGAAGACTTAAGGTCTTTATCTGTATGTTACCTTCTGATGTTAAATTTTATTGAAAGGCCAATTGAAGTTTCGTTTTTAGGAATAAATATCTAAGATGTTTCTAAGTAATTAAATCTTGTCACTCTTGTACTTCTGATGAATGAGGGTGGTTGGCATTCGTGCTTTTAGAGCTACTGATGCAGGTTTAAATTATTTCTGAAAGTCAAAGGTGCAAGCGAATTGCAGAAGAGAGCCACACAGTGATGGAAAGAAGTGCATGGTTGGCAATTTGAAGTGTTTTTTTTAATACATATACGACTCCTGTGGTAGAACTTTATGGTCTTATAAGACCATGTAATCGTCGAGCTTCAGTCTTGTGGGGCTCTGTGTAAGTGTAAAGGCACAATAGATTACCTCATCATTCTAACCGAGCAGAAGGGAAATTGCTTATTCTCCAAGTACACAGCAAGCATTAGTTAAAGTGCTCTACATGCAAGTTTCAGGCATTGTATCCCTGGGTACTTGATTTAAGTCAGTAACTTTTAAAAAGGCAAAATTCAAAACAATGCATTAGAAGATAATGGGTTGTTTTTTTTTTGTTTGTTTGTTTTTTTTTGCGGTACGCGGGCCTCTCACTGTTGTGTCCTCTCCCGTTGCGGAGCGCAGCCTCAGCGGCCATGGCTCACGGGCCCAGCCGCTCCGCGGCACGTGGGATCCTC
>NC_041218.1:83798924-83840191 GCF_002837175.3 Physeter macrocephalus
GAAATCAATATATGCGTTTGTTTTTTTTTTGTTTGTTTGTTTTTTTTTGCGGTACGCGGGCCTCTCACTGTTGTGTCCTCTCCCGTTGCGGAGCGCAGCCTCAGCGGCCATGGCTCACGGGCCCAGCCGCTCCGCGGCACGTGGGATCCTCCCAGACCGGGGCGCGAACCCGTGTCCCCCGCATCGGCAGGCGGACTCTCAACCACTGCGCCACCAGGGAAGCCCGATAATGGGTTTTTATTGGTTCCAATATCTTTTCATATTATCTCTTCTTGATGGACTGTGAGTCAGGCATAGATAACCTGAATTTGTATTCAGTGTATTTATTTTAATGCACTTGTGAAAATTATATTCGAAAGGCACATTTTGCTGTTTTTGTTAAATGAAAACAGTAGGTGCATATTAAAGCATGCTATGCTGATTACTTCTCAGGGGAAAAGGTGTTCTTGTTTATGAGATTTAGGTCCACATTATTTCCTTTTGGCAGTGTTTCTCAGAGAAGTAAAGCCGCTTCAGTACTTAAGGAGTTAAAGTGCTCTACATGCAAGTTTCAGGCATTGTATCCCTGGGTACTTGATTTAAGTCAGTAACTTTTAAAAAGGCAAAATTCAAAACAATGCATTAGAAGATAATGGGTTGTTTTTTTTTTGTTTGTTTGTTTTTTTTTGCGGTACGCGGGCCTCTCACTGTTGTGTCCTCTCCCGTTGCGGGGCGCAGCCCTTTTGGCAGTGTTTCTCAGAGAAGTAAAGCCGCTTCAGTACTTAAGGATCTGTGGAACTTATTAATGTCAATACCGTGAACATCCTTCAAACAGTTAGTTTCGACTGTCACTGAAACAATGACTTCCAAATCCGATTCGTCCATATGGATTCATGGCTAAGCTGCAGATTCATTTCTCTAATTACCTTTTGGATAACCTTTTTCAATGGATTAAATGGCACAGGCACCACTCATTATGACACTGATATCTTCAAATATGTCCCTCCTCCAATGTTCATATCTTTGTTAATAGTATCGTCCAGGCCCCAGCCAGAAAACCAGGGCTCCTCTTTTTCCCTTCCCGCCATCTGTCACTATGGTCTGTAGATTATTTCTCCCCAACATCTTTTTAATCTCCTTCCACTCGCCACGTCCAGCACTGCTTTTTTAGTTCAGACCATTGTCATTCCTCGCCAGCCTGACCGTACTAGTTTTCTGTCTTGTCTTCCCCATTCACATCTGGCTTGTTTCCAATCTACTTTCAGTATTTTTCCATGCTGGCTTCTGAGTGAAGCCTCAAGAGAAAATATGATTATTTCATACTTTAGCTTATATGGCCTTTTGTAATTCTCAGAATAAAATTATTTTGTGTTTAGTACTGCTGGATCATCATAGCAGTGTGTCTCTAATCTTATCTTGGCTGCCTTATTCCATATTCCTCTTTCATTCAACCATTTTGAAGAACATCGAGCTCCTGAAATGCCTTGTGCCTTTTTTTTTTTTTTTTCCCCTCTTTGTTCTGCACAGGACATTCACTGAATTAGTCATCCAGCTCTCCTACCACTTCTCCACTCTTCTTTAAAACTGTCTGGGTCTTCCCTCGTGGCGCAGTGGTTGAGAGTATTCCTTTTGTGCCATATGTTTCTGTTTGGATATTTTGGTGTGGCAGGAAAACTGTGTGAGATTCTGTCCTTGAAATATCACACTAGATCCTACAGCCGTTCTGTTGATAAGGAGAGCAGGGGGAGAGGAGGTTGGAAGATGGGCTAGAAGCAATCATAAAAGACCAACTTTTATGGAGTCTAACTGAAGACTTTTCGTTAGGGAGGGCATTTGCCAAGTAGAATTCTGTGGCAGTAGTGGGAAGAATGGCTGAAAGTGAGCTGAAGTTGGAGGGGGAGACTATTTAAAGGTTGTTGTGAGAGACCTAAGTGAGTTTGGCCTTGGAGTGAGAGAAGATAGACACAGAGCTAGAACCAACGTGACCTGGTCACTTACCATCTCTTATGATATTTCATCAGATCAAAAACCTTTAAGCCAGTTTTAAAAGCTTGTGTGCAGAGTATTTGTTTTGACCAGGTATTGAATCCTTTATAATATTTTAAAGCTATGTCAGAATAACTTGAGCTTCTTCAAACAAATTGAGTGATACATTTAAACTTTTATGGGATATTAAGCTATGAATGAAAATTAAAAATACATGATTTATTAGAATAGAAAAAGAATTATTTCTTTACTAAGGTCTTTGTTGAACTGGGCAGTAGCTAGGACTGTTAAATATAAATTTAACATGTCAATAACTGTAATAAATACGTTAAAACCTGAACGAATCATGCTCACTATGTTGTAAGCATCCTGAAAACTGAAATAGTTGATGTATTTGTTTTTTCTTTTTATATGTAGATGTCTATCTGTAAAAATAATAAAATAAGTTATGAGTGCTCTGCATGCATGTATGCTTATAGGCATATGACAATTCTTTATTCATGTGCAAGTAGAGATGTAAGGATACTAACCTCATGTTGTCTTAGATATGGTGTTAGATTTCATCCATACCTTTATGGAACATGACTCTGTAAGTAACAACCTGTAGTTCAATTTCTTAGATTTATTTTGTGTTTAGTTTCACTCTGAAGCAGTGCCTGGTGTTTAAACCAAGCGATTGTTCTTCTTGATTATAGCTATCTGCTATGTACTGTGTTTCAGTGCATCTGATCTTTCCATCTTAAAATCACCAGGCAACTCTTTGTTCCAAAACTAGTTGACGCAAACCCTTAAGTACTAAGCAGTGTGTGCCTCACTGACAGTATCACCCTTGCCCCCAGGAGCCTTGTTATCCTGCAGCCGTATCTCATTAGTCAGCTCCAATACTTTTTGATCCTTCTTTATGAATTCAGCAGTCCAGATTTGTATGTAGACACTAAATTCCCTATGCAGTTAGGCAGTCTCAGAGCAAAGGCAAGAGATTTCCCATATCTAATTTGGTCTGTAATTCTCGGCCAGAGTTTCCTCTCTGCTTTAACAGAACTGTGTGTGCACCATTCTGTGTGTGTGCGTGCATGTGCCTGTGTTGTGTCTGATATGTATGTTAGGTCTTATATAATTTAATATCTTCTCCCAGAATTTTAGTGTGTCTGTGCTTTATTCAGGGCCACAGTCACCAGCGTGGTTTGATTTCAGGAGTGCTGAGAATATTCCATAGTAAAAATTATCTCTACTGAAATTATACAGTACATTAAATGCTATCATTAGAGAAATTTGTTTTTTCATTTTTGCCTTCTCTTGAAACAGTGTATCAATAAATGGTTTGGAAAGGTTAACATGCTATTTTCTTCGTGCGATATATAATAAGAAAATTAAGTAGTGTTGTTGAACATTAACTTAGGACCGAGGTAAGAGCAAAGGTTCCTTGAGGAAAGAGAGGCTGCTAGATTTACATCACTCATCCTAGCATTTTAGCAGCGCAATCAGAACGGCTCTATTAAGATGTTTAAAAATATATATTTTAAATGCTGAGTATTAAGAGGTAAATAAGAAAATAATGATAATGATAAGGGCAGGTAGCATTTATTGTGCAGTTACTAAGTGACAAAAGATGTTCTAAGTACCTGTAATCCTCAGCACAGATCTGTGAGGCAGACACTATTATTATTATCCCCATTGTGCAGGTGAGGAAAATGAGGTTTAGAGAAAATAAATGCTTTCCCAAGGTCAAATGGATACTTCTGGCACAAAGACATGCGGCCTTTCGGTGGGAGGGCAGTAAGAAAGAATAGTCTTTGCTTATACTACATATATGCATATACTGAATTCTTAAATGGCAATTACTTAAAGGAAAAAGAATCACCAGCATGATAATTAGGCATTTTAAAAAACAAACAAACCTCAGTTTGGAGTCTTTTATATTTGGGCTTAATTGCATATTTATTCTTATATGGCTTCCAACTTCATTTCTATGTTCTCATAGTTTCTGATTTCTTTTTTAAACTCGTGTATTTTATTTCCCTTTTTAAAGTTTAAATTTTAAAAATGTTTAGAGCATTTTTGGCTATTTTTCATTTGTTCAGAATTTAGTGGGCTCTGTGTTTACTGAAGTATTGCTCTAATATATAGAAGTAGATGTTTAACAATTTTTCTTTTAACAATTTAATTACAAATAGTCACACTTATGATGAAAGTGACTTTGTGAAGTAGTATCAGTGGAAAAAATTGTATTGTCTTCCTCAGGTAATCACTGTAAAGTTCAGCCTTATGTTTACAAATTATACAGTGTATACTCTAGTTCCTGTATATAAAAGAAACGTGTTATTGTTCAAGTAAAAGAAAATAACTGACAAAATAATATGCCAAGATGTAAAAAGAAACTGTTTTTCTATGTAAGGCATCTAAAGGAGATGTGCGTCTTACAATTTTGTAATCCAGCTAAGGAAAGGACTATAATAAAATCACGCTCACTGATGTCCTTTTATTCGTAAGCTTATTTGACATTCATGCTAACCCTATCTAACATCCTTAGTGTGTTTATGTTTATTTTTTTAGATGAAAGGACAACAGAAGTACGAGACATTATAAGTGAATAGCTTTAAGTAGCAGGTTGTGCCAGTGAGAGAGACTCTTGGCCATCAAAGTTACTAATCATTTACTTGTTTATCTGGTTTTGATAATACTGAGAACAGAAAAACTTAAAATACTTGAAAGATAAACTTTTTCTTTTGCCTCCTATTCTTAGGACATTTCTTATGCATAAACCTTACACCCCTTCAAGAAAAATCTTACAAGTAATTGTCATTTTATTGAAAGTGACTTTAAAAATCCTTCAATTAATAAATATGACATTGGGTCCTAGTGTCTCCTATTCCCCTTGCATTATTCTTATTTTCTGTAATAATAAAGTGGTTTCTCCTGAGCTCCTTTTATGTGCTGGGAAACTAAAGACATAGGGAGTGAGGCCAGATATCTCAGTAATAGGAGCCTGAGAGAATTGACAAGGACCATGGCTTTTTATTATTTGTACCGAATTAATGGTAGGAATGAGGCTTATCTCCTCATCAGGACCCACATGTGCCCTGGAGCCTTGTCTTCTCCCGTCCTCAATGGGAGGTGGATGCTGGTGCCAAAGTCATGATTAGAGAGATTAGATTCGGTCTTCCCATCTCCCTGTACTTTATTAATCTTGCATTTACACTGGGATTAGGTGAGATTCCTTTAGCCAAATCCACTGAAAAGATTCATTCATATTAATATTTATGCACAGTGTCTAGTCCTTAAAGTGGCTTCTTTTTGTCTGTGCGCTTAATTGGATCAGTGGGTTTCTTCTTATTAACATTTTTCTTTTTCGAGATTAAGGTTGATGAATAAAGTTAGTGACATCTGGCTCAGCTCACCGGCTAAATGCAACTCCTTTAATGACTGCCTTATATACTATGGGATAAAATGAACATTTGCTATAAAGATAAAATTTAGTTTAGAATCGTACAGTGTTGAATCATTTAAAAAAAAAAAAAGGCAAAACTCTAATATTCTATGAATGTCCTAAAGCAGGAGGTGGGGAGGGATGACATTTAATGGCACTAAAAAAGTAGCTTTGAAATCCTACTTACTCGCTCAGGTATGAGAATAACGTGTTAGAATTTCTGGGACTAAAATGAAAATTTGCTCCACCCATAGGGTGTCAAAATGTAGCCTGAAATATTGACATAATTGAATATGAAACAATAATATTTTAAAAATGTATCAACTTTCGGTTTGAAGTTTTGTTGTGGCTTTTTGTTGACAGTATTCGTTTGGAATATTGCTTTTTACAAAGCAGATTAATTGTCTTGTGTTTATAGTTGTACTTGAGCAGAGTTTGTAAACCTGGGCACTATTGACATTTTGAACTGGGTGATTCTTTGTTGTGGAGATTGTCCTGTTCATTGTAGGATATTTAGAGCCTCTCGGGCCTCTGCCTGCCACATGCCAATAGTCTCCCACCAGTCTTGATAATCAAAAATGTCTCTAGACATTGCTGAATGTCCCCTGGGAAGGAATCTCTCTCTCGGTTGAGAAACACTGTGTTACAAAGGCATAGGTGATTTTTACTTTTTTCAGATTTAAAATTCTAAATCAGAGCTACACATATAATGAAAGCTTAGAAATAATAAATAGCTCATAAACAGTAAGAATCTTGGAATCTGACTTATTTGGGTGCTCTCTCTACAGCTCTCACTGTATGATTTTTGACAAATTACATGCCCTTTTATTTTTAGCATCTAAAAATTGGTTTTGTTTTTGTCATCTAAAAAAAAAATAGTATGAGTAGCTCACTCAAAGTGTCATATTTAGTTAAGTGAGAAAATGCATACAAAATGGTTAACACACCTGCTGGCACACAGTAAGTTCTTAAAAAATCCGTGACTTCATTCGTTATCAGTGACAATAGTTTAGCTAGTTTTATCTTAATGAAAGGCTATGATAATAGAATGGTATTATTAATGGAAATAGCGTAGTAAACATTTTGGACAATCCTCTTGTTTTAATTATTTAATTGTATCATATTTCTTTTAAAAATAATTTTTAGTATCCTGTCCCTTTACATAGCTTTAAGATTTACAGAGCTTATCAAAGACCTGTCAAAGCTACTTTATGTTGTGTAAAATGTATTTTTGATGCAGACTTGTCAAAGTTATTTTATATTTTAAGTAAATCATAAAAAATATGTTTCTCTTCTTTTTTCTAGCATATTTCCACTTCATTTCAAAGCCGTAGTTGACGTTATAAATAAACTTAAGGTTTTTCAAATAGTTGTATAGAGCCTTCAATGCATGGTGAGGCCCAGAACCCTGAATAAGTCAACAAAATGTACTCAAACTTAAAAGGGAGCAACAGTGCAACACTTCATGGCTGAAATTTACAGGAGAAAATTGGATTCTGAACTTGTCAGCAATTCTGTATTCATGTTATAAACGAGATACAGATATGTCACGTATTTTAGAAGAATTAGCAGCAAATGTAAGGTGCTTCTTTTGTGCTGTTACAAATTAGATTTTTCTTTCTTCCCTTGAGAAGCCAGGTTGAACAAAAGAATCCTCCAAAACAGAGAATTGCTGAGCATCAAGGCCCTGTTTCTGAAAACTAAGTAGAAGAATAGAGACGTATGCTTGGTGTTCTGAATCAATTATCAGTGAAATGCTGTTATACCATTCAGAATAGAGGCCCCAAAGTCAAGGTTTGCTTTCCCAGCATTCACTGCTTTTAATAAGCTTAGCCTTGGATATCCATGAAAGACTTATCTTCACAAACTCTAATTTTCAAACAAAGATAAAAATCTTCATTTCTTAAAAGTTGACAGAAGATGAGGACTAATTTTACTCTTAAAGAAGCCATAAGACCCTTAGCTAAGTTCATTAGTAATTGGCAGTAGGTTCAAGGCTAGATCACGATTGACCAGTTTGTCTTACACAGTGAAAAAAGTAGAAGCCACTCATGAATTTTTGTGTACACCCATGTACTCCATTCAAGCAAGACATTAGAAGTTTGAATGTGTGAATGTAAAACATTACTATTTTAGGAGGTAGAGAAGGAGGACATGGATGATAATAATACAGTATACATAATACATACATAATACAGTATACATACATAATACAGTATATTAAATAATGCAATATGTATCCAGTATATAATTGAGAAAATTAAATACGATATAATTTTAAATACTGCCTAACGATTTATGGAAAACCAGTCAGAACTATTACCCATATTCTTGAGTATATCTGTCCAAATAAAAGGTAAAGTTTTATTTGTGGCTAAGAACTATTTCTAGTCCTTTAAAAAAGATCACTTATTCTGGAATTATTTTAAGAAATATTATTCGGCTACTAGTTTATACCAATGTTTCTGCAATTAAATAAAATCCTTCGAATTTTTATTTCTTGCTCTAGACATTTATATAAAGACTGTGCCTTACAGAAGAATAATTGCATTTTAAAAGTTTTAGCATGGGCAGTATTCTGCATTAGTTTTATTATGCCACCATCTGCACATGACCCAGTTATTTCATTATTGTTTATCCTGAGTTATGCTAATAAAGTAGAAATGGGGAAATGTTGGGCACCTTAGTAATCCTGGATTAGGTATTTAATTTTTAGAAGGTTAAGAAGATAAAAATCTGCTTATTATAGGATACCTAAGTAATATATATTTATTAGTCAAATGTAGTTCATAATGTGGATCCAAAAAGTATAGCCAAATCACCAAGAACGATCTAAAATGGTATTCATACTTGTTTATTTGCTTTGATGTTTTACACGTTTTCTTTTACATTTTTAGCTGCTTTCAATATAATTTAAGAAAAAGAATTTCCTACTGCAGCAATTTATTTTACCTTCTAGTTTTGGTGTTTTACTATGTTTTTATACATAGTATAAATCCCTTGAAGTAGAATTGTTGGATTAAAGACGGTGCATTTTGATAGACAACTACCGCCAAACTCTCGTCTAAAGAGGTGGCACTAATTTTGTACTCGCGTGGCAGATCCTTTGAATTTTGATTTCTTGCTCTGGACATTCCAATAAAAATTGTGACTATTAGAATAATGATTGCACTCAAGAGTCTATAAATACACAATGACAAATGGAAGTATCTGTACCCTCACTCCTTGCTTCACACTGTCATCAAGTTTATAAACCTTGCTCATATGATACATATACAATACCATTTCTTTCATTCTGAGTAAATCATTCAAGTGTCTATTCTGAAAATATTTATGCACCTTGCTCATTTGCATATGAACATATTTTGAGAAAAACATTCTGCAATGTCTTATCTGAAAAAGAATTTTCAAATATATAAACTACAATTTTAAAACGTATCACCATGATGGTAAGAACATTCCAGAGCTTGACTTTTTCCCCTGAGTACATAAAAGTATAATTCACAATCACTGTATCAGAGCCTAAAACTTAGTAATTGTTATCAAATAAAACGAGAAAAAAATTAGCAGCCCTGTAAACAAATAAAACTTTATTAAAAATAATTAGATATCAGTTGTTGCTTAATGTGAATTAAAGAGCCAAGGGAATTGAAGAGATAGACTTCATTAATCCCCAATCTATTCTAACTATCTGGAACATAAATAAACATGATTATTTTGCTGAGTAGAATATTACTCTAAAATTCATGAATGTTTAAAAAAAGGTAGGATGTCCCTCTTTTTCTGTGATGTTTTGTATAGTACCATAAATATTCATGAATAGTGAGTATCAGTTCAGGTTATCTATGTGAATATAAATTTTCACATAACTGGCCACTCAGTGTTCATTGGATCATGCTTTTGATGCACTGTGGAACTGACCCAGCTCATGAATATTCACACACACAACTGATCTTGTTGAAGGTAATCACATGCATAAAGATGGAAATCTCGTTAGTTTTCAGTAATGAGAAATGCATGAAGATGTTAGTCCCAGAACAATTTCACAGTATACTTGCTTTTCATTTTTTGGTAAATGATAAACTTTAAAATATATATACATATGCTGTGCCTCTTTCTTGATAGAAGCTCTTTTTCCTTTTCCCTTTAAAAAATCTTGTGTGTGATCTAACCATGATCACATTTGTTTCTTTTACTTGCTGTGGTCACAGAAAAGAATGGGAAGAGTTAAGCAGTATCTCCAGTCCTTATCCCAAGCTCACGTGTCCACTATTTAGGCTTGGTCATAGATTCTCAAATGCAGAGTGTCCCAATCTGCTAATCTGCTTGTGGGCATGGTGCATATTTTACATATAAAGACCCCTCCAAAAAAGATGAGATTATCTTATATCATCTTTTTTGCATAAAGGGAAAATAATATCCTAAGCCAATTAGAATTTTAATATGTTAGACATAGGATGCTATGATCATAGAGGCCCATAATTATAAATTATATATTATTTTAGCCCATGTTATATCCCACATTTTCATTGTTTCTCTTTCATTATAATGAGTGGCATATGGTTGTGATACCTGTCCCAGATCAGTCAGTTGCTATAAGTAGGTATCAAAATCAATGACCTGTCCCTTATTAGCACCATGCTCTAGTTATTAGTTGAACTAACCAGAAAAAAGAAAATTATTGTTCATAAAGGTAGTGATAAGGTATCAGCCACTTCTTAGTTCTAACACTGATATTGTCAAGCCTCTGAATGAGTTTTTCTTTATCAACATGTACGCACTTTTGGTTGTTACATAAGCACAGTTAATAAAGTATGCTCAGTAACAAACATCTATTTGTTTTGGGTTTTGTTTTTTTTTTAAATTCAGGTAACAGACCAAACTATGTTAGTATATCACAGAGAATCATCAATATTGAGCTATGCTGAATTCTCCTCTGCTCAAGCCCCTTCATGAATATGCATATGCCACCCAAGCCCCGTCATGAATATGCATGCACCCTTAGCTTAAAACTTCCCCAGTTTTACTCTTTAGGGAGACAATGCTTTGGGAAAATCCCTGGTGTTCTCCTTACTTGCTGCAAGTAATAAATCCTTCCTTCTCCGCCCCCCCCCCCCCCAAAAAATACTGAGAGCAGTCGTGGTCACACTGTGTCATGAGGTGCCTTGTGAGCATCTTCAGAACTGCCTCAGTGCGAGGGATCCCTCCCAGCTGCAGAGTTCTGATACTGCCTGTTTTATGCATCACAGTGGTTCTCAACAGAAAGTAATTTGGCCCCCCAGGGGTTATGTGACGATGTCTAGAGACAGTTTTGCTCGTCACAGCTGGGGGGGATGTTACTGGCCTCTAGCGGGTAGAGGCCAGAGATGCTTCTAAACATCTACAAAGCACAGAACAGCTTCCGCTACAAAAAATCACCCAGCCCTAAAATGTCGATAGGGCCACCATCATATAAACATGTGTTTGAAGAAATGATTCCATGTCTAAACTTTTGATTACCACCACATTAGAGAGCTTTTATAGGTAAAGCAATGAAAATGTATAACAGTATTTTGCAAGTAAAGGAAGAAGGTTCAATTATTAATTCCAAATTTGAATTAACTGATTTTTCTTATTTTTGGGGGGGTAGCAACAATTGTGTTAAATGAACTCAACTGGACGAGTGCCTTAGATGAAGTTTTCAAGAAAAATCGGGAGGAAGATCCTTCATTGTTGTGGCAGGTGTTTGGCAGTGCCACAGGCCTGGCCCGATATTATCCGGGTAAGTGCTTAGTGATCAGGAGGTACCAAATAAAACTGTAAGTACCAGACTTCATTCTTCCTGAACACTCTGTTACTTTCTCTTACTTGGTGAAAGATGGTTATCACACTACTTTTAAAAGGAAAGAGTATTCCTCCTTCCTTGGCTCTGTATCTACCAAAATTATTTTAAACCAAAACACCTGAGAAGCAGCTGGCCCATGGAATCGGGTGGGCTGCAGTGAGACCGTGGGCAGGTATCTATGGACCGGGAACAGGAGGTTATCATGAATCCTATAACAATTCTAAGGGTCCAGCTGCATAGCATGGACCATGAGTCCCATTAGAGAACTGAATAGAATTTTGAGAAACTAATTAAAATATTTCTTTCCAGATTTCAAGTCTTTGCTTTTATGTGAAAGGTACTGATGCTTTTCTTTAATCAGTGAATGTGGATTTGTTAAAATGAGATGAATATATTTTACAAATTAACGTGAATAAACCCTTTATTCTTATGAAAAAAGGATAAGGAGAAGTAAGTTTATAATGAAAATGAAATATTAATCACTAGTAGATCCCGAGAACCTAGTGAAAACACTTTAAGTGAAATGTCTGTTGGTATTTTTAACTTCTCCACCTTTCAGAACAAGCTGACAAGCACAAATGCATTTACTTTCTCAAAGCATGACCTGAGTGATGGGATGCATGCTAGGTAATTTGGTTTTAAACAGCTACAATATATATGAGAATTTTTTTTTAGACTTGTGTTTTCTAAACATTTAAAAAATAGAGTTATTAACAATGAAAGGTCACAACAGTGAAAAGGGGATGAAATAGAAATTAGATAATATCTATCTTTGTATGGCAACAGCAGTGAATAATAGTATGTGGGCATTATCAGACTAAATAGCACTCATATTAGGTAAAGATATATAACTTCTTGCGACAAGTGCCAGATGGTAAGACCATTGACAGTTATTTTTCTGCAGAAATCCAATGGGATACAAAAGGCCTACTCTGTATTTCAATATTGAAAAAATCATGAGTTAGAAAAATATTAATGTTAATATCTGATGTCGAGAAAATATTACCGTATAGTTTGTTATCATAGTAGTGGAATTTTCTACTTACAGAAATATTGTTCAGTACAGTACAACACTTCTAAAATACTCTTATGTTATTAATATGTTAAATACCATATAGCAGGAGTTTGAAAATTTTCATATGTAATATAAAGAAAAAAAGCATTATTACTCATGTACATAGTAAACCTAAGATAATAAACTTTAAAGTTATAGCAGGTATTTTAAAATTTTATTTTATTTTATTTTTAAAATTTATTTATTTTTATTTTTGGCTGTGTTGGGTCTTTGTTGCTGTGCGCGGGCTTTCTCTAGTTGCGGCGAGAGGGCTTCTCATTGCAATGACTTCTCTTGTTGCGGAGCACGGGCTCTACGCACTTGGGCTTTAGTTGTTGCAACACACGGGCTCAGTAGTTGTGGCTTGCGGGCTCTAGAGCACAGGCTCAGTATTTGTGGTGCACGGGCTTAGTTGCTCCGCGGCATGTGGGATCTTCCCGGACCAAGGCTCAAACCTCTGTTTCCTGCACTGGCAGGCAGATTCTTAACCACTGCACCACCAGGGAAGTCCCTATAGCAGGTCTTATAAGACATTTATAAGTACAATTAAAAAAAAAATACACAAGAAATAACAATAATACATGAATATAATTATTTATATTTATCAATAACTTATTGCATTATGTAGCTTTTAAGCCTTTTAAAGTATATTACCTCAATACAAAATTCCATATATATGCAGTTGAAGGAAAGAGAAAAAATAAGTAAGAGAAAATTAGGATAATGAGGAGAAACCAAGAGCCCACTACTAGAGGGAAATTGATGATGCCATGAATAAAAGAAAGACACATAAGGATTATGAGAGAGAAATAGGAATGGGAGTGGAAGGGAAAATTGTATAAGAAAGGGGAGAGAGAACATTGAGGTCAAGAGGCGGAAGGAAAGATAGATCATATTTTGCACACTTTTCAAAGATGGCTTTTTTTACAAATAGCAGTCCATTTTTAAACATACCAACAAATCATCTTTTATGTTTTTTCTTTTAAATGCTAATTGAGGGATTATGGCTTTAATTTTTTTTAAACCTTAATCATATGTTTCCTAATATGTTGACATTTGTCCACTTTTACCTTGGGAAAGATCTTTCAAGGTTTAATTTAGCTGAATCCATGTGGTCGCCCCAGGACATTAGCTGTGGAAGCAACCCTGGGCTCTTCTGTGATGTCTTGTTTTTCAGCAAGTCTTTGACAGACAAGCTGACTCACCAAATGATCTCCAAGCCCCTGTAATGGCTCTCTTGACTGCTATGGAACACAACACTCAATGAAATTGCAGTTTTAGTGAGTGTGTTGCTGAGTTGCTCTTTTTATTTTATTTTTATATTATTTTCTGACATACAAAAAGCTGTACATAGTTAATGTATACAACTTGATGAGTTTGGAGATAAGTATACATTGGTGATAACACCACCATGATCAATGCCATAAAACCTATCTTCCATCTGTAAAAGTTTCCTCCCACCCTCTTATTTATTATTATATGTTTTGTGATAAGAACAATTAACATAAGACCTACCCTGTGCAGGGAGATGAGCAGCCAGGATGGCTGTTCTCTTGCTCTCTGTCCATCCCCTGCTCAACTAGTCCCTGCTTCACCTACACCTTACTCACCTGACTGACCTCCCCTCTTAATAACACAGCCTAATCAGTAAATGCCTACTTAGTTGCCACTAGCCCCACCTTATGATTATTCTAAGCTTTAGATCAGAACATCGCCACCTGATAGATTACCAAAGGGGCAGTGAGGGGCATGCTTCTCTGCTGGTTTCCCTGGTAACCGATGAGCCAACTAGACATCAATGTCAGTTCTCCTTGCAACTGGGAACCCCTGCTCCTCCCCTCCTCCCCTACCCACCTCCACCCCTATCAAAGCCTGCTGCCATGTTCTGCCCACCAGCAGCTGTACACGATGGGGTGTCACTCCAAGACCTTGCTTCAGACCCATAAGCTCCCCCATCCATTAAACCATTGATGTCTCTGTCACTGACTCTAGGCTCTTTCTTCTTGAAGCTGGGAGAGTACAGGGCCTGCAGGCCTGCGGGTTGCAGCCCAACATACCCTTTTAGCAAAATTTTAAGTGCACAATACAGTATTGTTACTTACAGGCTCTATGCTATACAGAAGATCTCTAGGGCTTATTCATTTTTTATAACTGAAGCTTTGTACCCTTTGACCGATACCTCCCCATTTCCCACTTTCCCCAGCCCCTGGCAACCACCATTCTACTCTGCTTCTATAAGTGTGACTATTTTAGATTCCTCATATAAGTGATATCATGTAGTACTTGTCCTTCTGTGTCTGCTTATTTTATTTAGCATAATATCCTCCAGGCTCATTCATGTTGTCACACGTGGCAGGATTTCCTCTTTTTTAAAGCTGAATGAGTTGCTCTTTATGGTAATAATGCTGTAATAGAACCAAATCTCTTTAGCAAAGACACTAAGACAATATTATAATTAAAAGTAGGCCACTATATTTCTTTTTATGCTAAGACGTGTTTTCAACACATTTCACACTTCTTTCAGGTTTAAAGACTTGTTACAGTGAAGTGATTTTTAAAAAAATTTCTCGGTAAGCCATATTTTCCTCTCTGATTTTAGCCTCACCATTTTGATACCAGCCAAATTAACGTAGAACAGCTCATCCCTGATTACTGTCTGTTAAAGCAAATATCAAAATAACCTTTAAATATTGTTAATTATCTTAATTGTGAGTGGAAATAGAATAAATGTTACTTAATTGGATTTTTATATAACAAGATTTGGGCCTCAGGCTAGAAGCTCCCTACTAGCTGTGAGGAACTGGGTGGGTCTCCTAAACTTTCTGAGCTTTAGTCATCAAATCTGAAAAAATAGGAACACCAAGGCCTCAGTTTATCCTCTGAGGGTTTTTGTGATCAATGAGATAATAGAAGGAAAAGTACTTCGGAAAATGCAAAACAGTAGGCATTTTTACAAGAGTGAGTATCAACTAGAATAATTTTGCCTAAATCCAGATTTGTCTTCATGTGAGAAATTAAAAAACATCATTGAGGTCGCAATCAGTTGACAAGGGAGCTGAAATAGAAATGTGGAAGGAGTTCTAGACAGATGACTAAGCAATAATACCTAGCAGTAACTCCACACAGTGGAGTTGGTCAGAAGATGTAGGTTTTAGATGATAACCTTAGTTAAGTCACTTCTCTGTAGGGTGGCTAGATAAAATAAAGGATGCCCAATTAAAATTCAGTTTCAGACAGAGAAGAAGTTTTTAGTGTAAGGATGCAATACTTGGGCAATATTTACATTAAAATGTGTGCTTTTTTCATCAAAATTCACATTTAACTGGGTGTCGTGTATTTCTTTTTCCTAAATTGGTTAACTTTATCTCTCAGGCTCTGGGTTTATGAGAAAATATGAGAAATCAACTTCCCCACTACCTCACAGAATTGTGAGGCTCAAACAATCTATTTCATATATTAATGTCGGGTTGGCCAAAAAGTTCATTCAGGTTTTTCCATATCATCTTACAGAAAAACCCGAGCAAACTTTCTGGCCAACCCAGTACAAATGTAGAATTTTGTAATTGTCTTTTTTTTAATTCTGTAAACTACCTTTAAAAAATGTTGCCACAGTCTTGTAAATAAAGTGTTTTGTAGAAATTAGAATTCTCTGGCTCACAATAGAGTCTAAAAAAATAGTCTTGGTCCGTGTTAAGATGCTACTTAGAACAGGGCTACGTGATGTGAGTGGGTTAAGCAGGTATATACCCAATAGCCTGGGTATAAATCCTGCTGCCATCAGTTGAAGTGGTGGTAAGCTTTGGAAAACAGTCACAGACTTGAGCTGTGAAACAGGGAGGATAAAATGGTTAAATTGTAGAACTGTTAAGAGGAAAAAGGAATTAAATATGTTTCTTATTTGCTAAAATGTGTAGGAGAAAGTCAGTGATGGTTAGCCACCCTCATGATTTCCATTTATTAGCTTGTTCAAACTGCATGGAGACAACTACTGCTTCCATATATAAGGAGGGCTCTAGAGCTGACATGATATAAAGGCACCTCTGCAGAGTGATTCTGAATAGCAGTTTGGTAATTAGTGGGAATTTGTACTCTACCATCTGTCCTTAGCCTGAATATCATCAATAAATTGTCTGTTTTCTAATTTGGTTGATATGCATGGAAATAAGCTATAAAAAAGACTTATATGTCTTTCTTCTTTTTTCCCCTCTTTCTCCTTTTTCTTTTCCTTCTCCTCCTCCTCCACCTCTCCCGTCTTCCTCTTTCTCCTCTCCAAATTAGAAGGTAGGTAGGCTGGCTGTGTGATAATAGAAGGAACATTATACTGAGGGAAGAGAAGTTCTTGATTTGCATTAAAACTGCCATCAGCATAGGTGTGTACTTTCGCTAAGTCATGTTATATCTCTGAACCTATTTCTTCAACAGTAATTTGGGATGATTGAAGAATGCGATTTCCAGGGCAGACACTATCTTTATTTACTTATGCATTTAGACCTTTAGCATTTGCTAAGTTCACAGTCTTTGTTCTGTAGGATAACTAGAGGGGCTTGCCTTAGTTATACAGCTTGTTTCATGGCAGAGTTGAAGCTGGAACCCATGTCTGGTGACATCTTCATTGACTATGTGCTGACTGGACAATCAGTTTAATTTATGAGTGCTTTCCTTTAGAAGCCCTTAATTGATTTATATAAATTAACCTTAATGCTATTAAAACTGCTTTCAAGAGCTATCAACTTTGTGAATTTTTATGCATCATAAAAACTGTACGTACAAACTACGCATTTCATCTATTAGTGTCTCTTGAAATTGTACCAGTTACTGTAGTAATTGGGATTGTAATCAGGACTTAGTGGCTTGTCAAAATGCCAATGTAGGCAGCTTACTCTTTTTAGATAATTAGTTGCACTTAATAAAAAGAAAGAAAATACTAAAAATTTCCTAAATTTCATATTATATTTTTAAAATATCTTATTAATCATTTGTTCTTTCTTCATCCTCCTTCATTTGTTCATTTCAAAAATGTGGGTTTACAGTACAGGAACCTAGCATATGTTGAATTAGTTTTAAATATTCCTTAGGGAGACACTTCCTTGTTCTTATATCTGCTAGGATTTTTCTAGAAGAAAATGCAAAAGAACCTGTGTGCAAAGTATATAGAAGGACATATTTTTGCCATGTGGATAGCCAGTTGTTCTTGAGCTGCTTAACTCTTTTTGAAAACACTTTAAAAATGTTTTAAACAGCAAATGGCAGATAACAAAGTAGTCCAAAGAATCCTTTTTTGGTTATTTTAAAAGGGAGCATTTGATAGATTTCTGGTTGATTTGAAGAAAACAAGATAACAGTGGATCTTCAGCATTTTGGGGCATTTATAAAAGAACTGCTCTCATTGATCAATTATCTTAAAAAATACCTGTATTTTTGTTTTTTACTTTTGATATTTGTGAATGGATGCAAAGTTTAACTATAAATATGTTTAATTACATTTGTTGATTGCTGTATAAATACACTTTATGTTGAAATGATTGCTTTATTGGTTTTTTTATGCTAATAATGATTAAAGTCCAGTGTATCAGTTAGGACTAATATTAGCTACCGGTTAAAGTTAATCCAGAACAATGGTGATTTCAACACTATGGAGGTTTGTTTCTCACTCAAGTCAAAGACTATCAGTTACAGAGACCAGGACTGATAAGGAAGCTTCACATATAAGGGGCTGACAACTCCTATCATTTCTCTGTCATCCTCTGAGTAAATTGTCTGCTGCAGTGTCCACCACTGTTGCTTGTGTTTTTTCTTAAGGGAATAAGAGTGGTATTCCCTCCCTTTTTAAGGCACTTTCTGGAAGTCATACAAAGCCTTTCACATGACATTGGCCAGAGTTTAGTGGTCTCATGGTCACAGTTAGCTTCAAGACGCCATGTACACAGCTAAAAAGCACAAGCTATACCAAGGAGGAAGGGGAGAAGAGATATTGGGGGACAAAAATTCTCAGTCATGGTTCCTCTGTTCAAGTCTGTGTTTAAAAATAACAAGTTGTTTCTGCTCTGTGGAAAAATTTAATCAAATTAGGGAGTCAGAATTTATACATCTTGAAATTTAAATTATAATACAAATCATTAAATGATTAAATGTCAGATAAATTAGACAGACTGTAGCAGTAGATTTGCTACAGTTTTGAAAAAGTCAAGGTAATTATAGACCAGAGTCATGGGAGACGTTTACAAACTATGGATTGAAAATCAAATCAATGAAGTAGAAAAGGCAAAAACCTCCTTAGAGGGAAGAAAGGCATAAAGTAAAAAACAGGGACATGAATAAGCACTATTGGAGGTTAGTGAGCCCAGCTAATCTAATAGTTTCTAACAGAAAAAGAGTGATTTCAAATCAAAAGGTTTAGTAGTGGGAATTCCCCTGGCAGTCCAGTGGTTAGGACTCCACCCTTTCACTGCTGAGGGCACGGGTTCAACCCCAGATAGAGGAACTAAGATCCCGCAAGCCGCATGGTGCAGGCAGGGAAAAAAAAAAAAAAAAAGGTTTAGTAGTGACAGATTATGTGGCCTTGAATGTCAGACTGATTTGTCTGGGATTTAATGTGTAGGAAAATGCCATGTTTGGGAGGGCAGTGGAATATTATGGTTAAAGCGGTATTTATTCTGATTGGAAGGAGAAATACTTAGGAAACCTTGACCAGAAGATATGCTATTATAGTGGTCAGATGTGGAATTTTAAATATCTGAACAAGGGGAAAATAGTAATTAGAAAAGATGAATCTTTGGCTATGAAAATGAGGGTATTAGAAACCTTACCAAAAAAATAAACTAATTGATACACATATATTGCAAAATGATTACCAGCATTGTGTTATCTAACACCTCTGCTAATTACCAGAGATAATTACCATCTCTTTTTTGTGGTAAGAACATTTAAGATCTACTGTCTTGGCAACTTTCAAGTATATAATACAGTATTACTAGCAATAGTCACTATTAACTATATATGATGCTGTACGTTAGGTCCCCGGAACTTATTTGTGTTCTAACTGGAAACTTGTACCCTTTGACCAACAATATCTCCTCATTTCTCCCAGCCTCCAGTAACCACCATTCTACTCTTTCTGTGAGTTTTGGCTTTTTTAGATTCTACCAATAAGTGATGTCATACAGTATTTGTCTTTCTGTCTGACTTAGCCCTCATAAAAGTGTATCAAATCAACACATTGTACACCTTAAACTTACACAATGTTATAGCTGAATTATAGCTCAATAAGAAAAGATAAAATGAGAAAAACATAAAAATGAATACATGAATTTAGTGACAGACATAGGGTATAAGTTAAGATGACTAATTTTTAATTTGGATATGAGAATGCTTACTGAAATAAAATATCAGAAATATTTTTATTTTGGGACTAAAATGATGAGTTTGACTTAGAATAGTAAAATTTGATGTATTGACAGGAGAGTCCACAATAATTCTCTTTACACCCAAGCACAAGGTTTATATTCTGAATTACATGATTTGCTTTTCTATATACCATCAATCAGTTGTGTTGTCTGAGGGACACATCCTATATATATACAAAATAATATATTATTTTGAAATTCTCACATGATCCTGATTTACAGAGGTATTTCTGTAGACTTATTTTTGTTTCCTTTTACATAACCTCATCTCTTACCTGAGTCTGTCTTATTTCTTCGCACGTAAGGGTTGCAGAGTTGCTAACTTTGCAATCAACTATGGATCCAGTCACACTTAAACTGATGAAATGATTTCACAGGTGAGAGCAGTTAAGTAGGATGCTAATATGAAAATGGAAGGTGCTCTTAATTTGATGGGGGATAACACTGTATATAAAATATGTGAATAACTTTAGTTAAAAAGCTTTAGCTCTTTGTAACTTCTAAAATATCTCATTCTGTTCCTTTTTTGATATATTGCTAAATTTGTATACCTTATGCCGTCCATTTTTAGATGCATAGAACCATCTTTGATATGTAATTCATTTTATGTTCTGTATATTTTATTAAGAAAAATTAAAAACATTTTTGTCAAAAATTCAGACTTTTTAAGTACTTCTCTCAAATATACCAAATATAAAATTTCTAAGAAATATATCCTTACCCCATTATCTAAGATTTACTGACATAAAAATAGGAAATTTGTTCCTGTAGAATCATTGTTTGTTTTTATAAATATGTTATTATCATCACCTAACTGGATTTATTTGCTCGCAAAAACAGAAAGCTTTTTCTCTGTTGGAGTTCACATTTTTCTCTATGTAGCACACATCTGCAATGATTTTCCAGTAAATCCTCCTCATCTTTTACTTCATAGAACTTTCTGTGTTCAAGTTTATTTTTGAGCCACAGCTAATAACTACATATGGACCATCTAAATGATTAAGTCTTTGTGTACCATTTACTTTATGGAATATTTCACTTAACCACACAACTTGACCTTGTTATCTGTTACTTCTGTTGACAAACAAATATCCCTTGTTAAATGGAAATGTTTTCCTTGGTCTATCTGACATCTACAGAATTACCAGCAAATCACTTTATAATAAGTGCTCTAATTTTTAAAACTATGATGGTTTATCCTTGGCTTTCATACTGTGTATCTGTATGTGAGTTTCCAATGCTTATTTTTCTATAAATTAGAGAAGTGTTCTGGACATATTACAGTGGAGATACCAAAGGCGCTCTCAAGCCAATATAACACTATCATTGAACCTCAAGTGTCATTGCTCAGAAGCAGTATTAAAATCTAAAAAGAATTTGATTCTGTCAATATAGTCAAGTGTGAGTTGGAAGGAGGAAAACTGATAAGAACAAGCAAAACTGCTGTTTCTGAAGAAATTGAGGTATCCTACGGGTTCAAATACCAGTAGGAGAGAATTTTGCTCTGGAGGAGCTCACAGGTAGATGAGAAAGAAAAAATATGAAGACATTAACACACAATGCAAAGAAACATCTAATAAATTTATTTAAAAGTTATCTGGAGTTAACTTAGATTATCACTTCTCCAGTAAAATTAAACAGTCTGGAACTGTTCACTTAATGACATTTGGCTCACTTGCTGTGGCCTTCAGACCATCCAAAAACTCTAATCCAGCCAGCATTTCGAGTTTTGTCTCTTACTGTACAGTTAAACCTTCACCATGTACCCCAAATTGCCTTTTTTCCCCTTTTTAAACTCTTATTTCATTTTATTTTCTACAACCTGCCCCCCTCCTTTTTCCTATCTCTATATGCTTTGATCCCAGACCCCCATTTCTGGTCATATGCATCTTATCCGTCATTCAAAATAGAATACAGAGATGTGAAGGCTTTCCTAAAAGCAATCTTTATTTTGTTCTCTCAGAGAACTTGGTTTTTATCTAGATTATAACAGCTATCAAATTTTTTCTTCCTTCAGAATTTATTTTCATATGCTCTTTTTTTTTTTTTTTTTTTTTTTTTTTTTATGCCCTCTCTCCCGTTGCGGAGCGCAGGCTCTGGATGCGCAGGCTCAGCGACCATGGCCCACTGGCCCAGCCGCTCTGCGGCATGTGGGATCTTCCCGGACCGGGGCACGAACCCGTGTCCCCTGCATCGGCAGGCGGACTCTCAACCACTGCGCCACCAGGGAAGCCCCATGTGCTCTTTTTTAAAAAGCATGGCAATATAAGTAACTGCAGGTAAAGAGGTATATAAATCTATATCTATATCTGTTATCTATATCTATATCTAATGTGTGTGTGTGTGCACGCCCCATAGCACCTAAGGCAGAGCCTTGCATATAGTGAAGAATAGGGATTTGCTGAATTAAGCTAGATAAACAAGTCAGGATCATATCAGAGCTGAAAACAAGTTATCACAGTAGAACTTCAGAGAATCAGTTTCTAAATAAAGTGAAACAAAGGGGAAAATGCAGATAGGAAACAGAGTTACCATTATCTGTGCCCCTGCCTACACACCTTTCCCATCCTGCCCTCTTCTTTCTGCCAGTATTCTCCAGGGGTTTCTGGGGTAACCTCATGAAGTCAGTTTTTAGATTCCCAGGAACTTTATTGACTGTGTGACACCAGCCTGCATCATGGGGAGGGGGTAGGATGGGAAAATGGTATGATGTTCCAAGCCCTGGTCATAAGACTATGCATTTACATAGTTAAAATCTAAGCACATTTTATAGTAATCTATTATTTTTTAAAAATCTACAACCTATGATAAGTAGTTCCAGTGACTCAATGATGCTGTTTTCAAATATCCACATATGGAGTGCTTATTATTGTGCCAACACTAGTTCTAAATGTTTACGCATATAAATTGAATCTTAGCTGTAACCCTTGGAGGTGGAAACTGTTACCCCCGTTTTACTGGCAAAGGTTAAGTAATTTAAGCAATGAAAATCTAGGTAGACTAGCTCTAAAACTTATCTCTTAAGTGCTATGCTAGGTTATTTCCAGTCAGAGAAGAAAATTTTGAAGGGACAAGGGAATAGGCTCTTCTTACCAGCATTTACCCAGCTGGAACGACTGCCTTCAACCTGTGGATCCCATTGGTAGTTCTACGCTGTAAAGCTTCAGTCATTCAGGATTTGAAAACTTGATCTGGGAATGGTTATTGTTTGGGGACCAGTTACTGTTCAGAAACATATGTGTACCCTGAAATTCATCATTGATCCATGAAAGATAAGACAGACATCACAACTGCCTAGATTCTAGCAATACAAATATTATATAGCAATAAGCAATTTCCTAGGGCCAAAATAATACTCTCCTAAGAAGACAATATAAGAAAAAATAGTGAAATAGATTTCAAACATTCCATGAAGCTTTTGCCTCTTGCACTTTCTCCGAGCTTTAAAACTTGACTCGGGTCTATGTCACTGGGAAAAGTTCTGACCTGTATCAGGCTATTAATTCAATTCCATGCACAATGGCTAGCATAACAGAGACTATAAATATTCCTCTCAGGTAGAACTCCTACTTAGTAGGTAAATCAGTTGTTTGGGCTAAGTCTGGTCCATGAGGTTTCCAGAGACTGAGGATTCCATCTATCTGCCATTACTTAGGTTGTTGCCCTCATCTGTAGGATCAAAACTGGATCAACACTAGTACATTCACAGTTGAGGCCAAAAGTAAAGGGGAAAAAACTGGAAGGCAAGCAGCATGACCCCCAAATTGTACATGTATCACTTCTGCTCACATGCTATTGACTAAAATTTTATCACATGACCCCACCTTGGCAAAAGAGACTGAGAAGTACAGTTTCTTGTGGGCAGCCAACTAAAACTTTAGGGTTACTTTTACCAGAAGGAAAAACAAAAGTGTATTTCGAAGCCCTGTCACAGTCTGTTTCTCTGGGAGTGTAAGTATCTGTGCACACTTTCCCATACATAGAACATACTCACTTCCTTTCCACAGGAGATGATCCAAAGTCCCAACAAGTTGGTACCTCCAGCTCAAAATTCAGGATCTCCGGGTCACATGCAGTTCTCTCCATCATGTGGATATGACTTTTCCTAATTTGGCTACTTAACAACACAGCAGAATACCCATTACTTTCTCTGCCCTATTCCCATCACTGACGAGATATCTAATAGGCAATGGTGCTGTCTTCTGGATGACAATAAAAACTTCCATATGGGGGCTTCCCTGGTGGCGCAGTGGTTGAGAGTCCGCCTGCCGATGCAGGGGACACGGGTTCGTGCCCCGGTCCGGGAAGATCCCACATGCCGCCGAGCGGCTAGACCCGTGCAGTGGTTGAGAGTCCGCCTGCCGATGCAGGGGACACGGGTTCGTGCCCCAGTCCGGGAAGATCCCACATGCCGCCGAGCGGCTAGACCCGTGAGCCATGGCCACTGAGCCTGCGCGTCCGGAGCCTGTGCTCCGCAACGGGAGAGGCCGCAACAGTGAGAGGCCCGCGTACTGCCAAACAACAACAACAACAAAACAACAACAACAAAAAAACAAAAACAAAACCAAAAAAACTTCCATGTGGAAGAAGTGAGTGGGAAAAAGAGAGCAATCACTGGTCCATGGTATGTATCATAATCCTCCAGGCAAGGAAACATATAGACCTCCTACTCCTGCATAAAGTTTCTTGGTTAGCCCATCTGACTGCTTCCGGTAGTGTTCTGTGGTTGCAACTCTCTTCTCTGTAACCCTTTCAAGCACATGTGAAGGGGCGTGCTTGGTGTTAAACAGCTTTCATACCTTGCTGTTTCTGGCGCAGGTTTAGAGCTCAAAAACTGCTTTAGGGCTCACAACAGTTGCAAGATTTCTGCAGACTAGGTTTGTGCTTTCTTTGGTAACACAAATATCAGTGACAACACTTGGTTGGCTTCCAGTTTTTTTCTTCTAGCGAGTTTCTTGTGCAAGCAACCCCAGCCCTAAGATTTAGTCTAGAAGTCATTCTTAAGCTCAACATCTTATACATTTACTGGGTTCTCTGTATTTAGCCCTTTCTCATCTCTCTCATCTTAAAGGCGGCTTACTTGACAACACTGCTGAGAACAGAACATTTGATGTTATCATCGTAGTGGACATTACTCATTTTTAAATTGTCTATCTGTACCTGTGGCAGAGGCTCCTGGCTCTCTACGAAAGTTCTCTCCTCCCATTCCAGCCTAATGTTTTGCTTTTGGGCATGACTGCCTAGCCAGGACCACTCTTGTATCTATGTAGGACCATGTGACTAGTTCTTACCAGTAGAATATGAGTGAAAGTAAAATATGTGTCACTTGAAATCTGAGATTGTGAGGACTTGGTTGTTCCTTCTCCTTGGAACTTCCTCCCTCCCTCTGGCAGCTGCATGTCACTGCCCTAGGTGACCTTGGAAACCAAGCATTGAAGAATGCAAAAGCTGCACCAGCTACAGGTCTCTGAATACCTGTTTGGAGCAGAATCTATGCCTTGTGACTAGTAATATCTAACTTAATCTGCTGTATGAGAAAGAAAGAAGCTTTACTGTGCAGAAACAGAAGATTTGAGATTGCTCAAGTCACTTCGTGTTACCATAGCTAATACAGAATTCTCTTTCTATGTTTAGGGTATTTCCCAGGTTAAATGCTTTATTGGGGAGCAGAGCCTATCTGCTGCCTCAAAATCTGAAGAGGACAGCTATTTGCTTTCCAAGAGGCACTGGCACCTCGGTATGTGTACATAACCCTCACTCTGTTATGTACCTGGCCCTTGATGGGGGAGCCATGATGCAAATAAATTAGGGACTGTGTAGAATCCATACTGAGATGGTAGTAGTTGCACAGCAACACTCAGATTCCAGGAAATTTTGTGAGCTGTGCAGTACACATTTATTGAATTAATTTTTCCTTAAAAGAACAGTCCAAATTCATTATCTTGGCTAGCCAATTCAGAACCATGACTAATACTTCATAGGAGATGATTGAGACGAGCCTAAAAAAAATGATTCACATAACATAAATTAGACCCAGGCAGTAGAAACAGGGTTGGTTTATATAGGCATTTCTGGGTATGTGAAATTTACTTTTTTTGTCTTTCCATGAGACTAAAAATGTGAAGTCTTTTAGAATTAGAAAATGCATTTTAAGTTAATTGGAAATGCAATTAGATGTCATTTGAAAGAGTGTTTCTACCAAGAGAATCAGCCCTCAATTCATCATTTTGTACTTTATTGTCTCCTAGCAGAAATAAAAAAAAATTGATACTCTATTATTTTTAGACCGTATTAATTAGAAAATGCCTCTACAATCTGCATACTTTCTCAAGAATATTTCAGTATCCGAAGTTAACGTACAGGTAAACACCTTTTTTTAACTCAGTGGTTTGATACTGACATAGCACACCCTAAATGTAATGTGAAGTAGAAATGTCATCAGATAGATTTAGTCAGATACACCCACCGTTCATTTTTTGTCAGGAAAAAAAAAGCATAAATGATCATTATCACCATTAATGATGGCATTCAGAAATGAGATGCCCACATTGTAGGCTGTCATTTCCACTCCTTTCTCCTGTCATTCCAAAATCTTATTGGAAAGCAAAAGGGACATCTAAAATGAGTGACATTTCACTTTTTACAGGGACTGTAGAAGCTCCGATTTCCTTTCATGGAGCCTTTATTATACCTCATTATGAAACATTATTTCAGGGAATTGCAGTGTTTGGTTATTATCTGTTTTTACTATTTGACCTTCCATATTTCTGAGCCTATATATATAAAACGTGCCATGTAAGTACCACAGTGGGATTTTACAACAAACTAATTAGTAATATCACAGAAGAAACTACATTATTTAATTTTAAAATAATATAAATAATGTAATGTAACCGAGGGATATTTCCTAATAGTAAATGTCTCAGCAGACTTCTAAGGGAACATTATTAATATTTTTAAATAGTAACCATCTAAGATTATAAAGCATGTTAAAATGTAATGGTCTGGCTCCTACTGTAAATGATAGCCCTTTTTTCTGTCTTTAAAGAAATAAATTTTATAGAACATAGTAATATATATCACAGTTCATTTCAATTAGCAGTTATACTGAAAACAGATCCTAGGTGAATGTGCTCTGCAAAGAATTCAGAAATCTAATTTAAGCGTGACTTTCATATTCCAGTTTTTTGACCACTTTCAACTCATGATGGCCACTATTATATTGGTGGTGGTAATTAATCTCACTTCTCAACTCATCAAAATATTTATGTAAGTCTGAGTCCAGTCAGGAGAGAGATTACACAATGTCTTGAATAGGAAAAGTTAATTTTTTTTAAGGATAATTTTATTTTATTTTTTTTAATTAAATTATTTATTTTTGGCTGCGTTGGGTCTTCGTTTCTGTGCGCAGGCTTTCTCTAGTTGCGGCGAGCGGGAGCTACTCTTTGTTGTGGTGCGCAGGCTTCTCACTGCAGTGGCTTCTCTTGTTGTGGAGCAAGGGCTCTAGACGTGCGGGCTTCACTAGTTATGGCTCGCGGGCTCAGTAGTTGTGGCTCACGGGCTTAGTTGCTCCATGGCATGTGGAATCTTACCGGACCAGGGATCAAACCCGTGTCCCCTGCATTGGCAGGCAGATTCTTAACCACTATGCCACCAGGGAAGTCCTAAAAGTTAATTTTTTAATCAAGAATTATTAACTATAGCAGGGATTAAGGAGGGATTGGCTAAAAGTATAGAGAACTCTAGATAATATTGGACTAGCAGGTGAAATATTATATAATTTAATATAATATAATAACTACCACCCATAGGGCAGAAATAGCCCAAGGAAGAGACTTTGGTCCCCCAGTGCCCCTGGGTTGAGATGCAGATCTTTTTACAGAGGACATGGTTGTGATCCGCCAAATTGCAGAGAAGGTACTACAGTGTCACACTGGTAGGACTTGCTGGAAGTTCACCCTCTAAAAGGTTCCTGGTGTCTCATCAGAGGCTCTCCACTACAAAAATACCCGGGGGGTACTGCTGGAGAACCAGAGAGTTCTCCAGAAGCCTTGGTCTGGAGAAGCTACCCACGAGCTCTGGAGAATACTCAAGCACCTGCAGGAGCCAAACACCAGGAAAACTACATTTGCTGCCAGAGCGTTTGAGCAAACAAACCAGACCAGGAATCAAAAACCACTTTCTCATTCAACATCTTTCTTTCTTCATCTGCGGACAGAGCTTAAGATTGTGCTTGTGGGTAAATGAAAAATATTTGAAGGACCCAGAGATATTTAAATAGAACAAGATAAATGGATGAATTCGGAGCTGAGGCAATACATGTACAACCAGCATAACATTGTACTAAAAGAAGAATAAAAGTTATTTAAATATGTAGTTATTACAAAGGCCCTATCTTGAGGAGTTAGATAATAGTTGAAAGTGAACTGACATGTCTGCCTGCATGCTTGTTGCTTAATACTAGTGTTACCACACACACACAAAAAAGTCATTTTATCTCACTGGCTCTAAGTTTCTGCAAATGCAAATGGAAAGAATTAAAGTAAATTTACCATCAATTGCATTGACTGTATCAGTAAATGGTTGTTGGGGGAGTGCTATATTTAAACTTAACTGTTTCTTATAAATGTGATTAGTCATTTAAAATGAATAAATCGTTTTATAATATAGCCGCTAATAAGAAAGAAAATTCACAGTCAAGGAGAGGCTGAGTAGTATATGTTTTTGACATATCCTAAATGGCCAAATTATCTTAGTTGGCTAATAAACATGATTCTCAGGAAAGTTCTATGTAATTTTCATCATTTCTCAATAAATAAAAGGGCAAAATAGATTGAAAGGCATAAGTCATATGAATTATTATTAGGAATTTTCCCAAGAGTCATATGTTTAAACGTGTTCAAGGAGAGGAGGACTTCAGCATAAAATTATCATCCAATTCATCAGCATTTATTGTTCTCCATTGGGTCCAAGGGGTGTGTGTGTGTGTGTGTTTCTGTGTGTGTGTGTGTGTGTGTGTGTAAAACTTTGTAAAGTATTTTAATTAAAGTAAGTACAGATTTAATTAGAATAGTGTAAATAAATTGCATTTAAAAAGCAATACGGTTAGATGTACTATTTTTCTGTTTACTGCAAAATGATAACGGCTCTGAAACTAACAGAAGATTCTTTTGTTTTTAAGTTTATTATTATTATTATTATTTTAAATTTATTTTGGTTGTGCCAGGTCTTAGTTGCGGCAAGCAGGCTCCTTAGTTGTGGTTCATGGGCTCCTTAGTTGCAGCTCACCAGCTACTTTAGTTGTGGCACATGTGCTCCTTAGTTGCAGCTGGTGGGCTCCTTAGTTGCGGCTTGTGGGCTGTGCTCCTTAGTTGCGGCCGGCCGGCTTCTTAGTTGTGGCACGTGTGCTCCTTAGTTGCTGCTAGTGGGCTCCTTAGTTGTGGCATGCGAACTCTTAATTGGGGCATGCATGTGGGATCTAGTTCCCTGACCAGGGATCGAACCTGCATCCCCTGCATTGGAAGGCAGATTCTTAACCACTGTGCCACCAGGGAAGTCCCCTAACAGAAGGTTCTTGAATCTGTACTTGAATTACTTCAGATCATTCAAATAAATATCAGGAAAAGTTTTTGTGCAGTTATGTTAATTATAATTTAACTTTTAAATGATAATTTCAAATGGACTGGCCATTATCAAATTAAGGTTAAAAAATTATGCTATTATGTGATAACAATCCAAGAAAAACAATCTTTTTATAGACCAAGATAGTATAGCATTGAATGAAAATATAAGGATCAAATAATTATAAGTACAGTTTCCATTAGTGGCAAATAAATTTTCTTTTAAGGTAAATTTTTCTGTTAGTAGAGAAGAAAGAAAATGTATAACCTCTGGACACCTGGTAAAACATATTCATTGTCACCTAGAAAATCCCAATTGTGAACAAGTTATTTCTGAAATAATATGAAAAAGAAATTGACTTATACAACTTTCTTTTGTATTGCTGTGTTGTTTTAAATTTTAAAAAAGAAAAGGGTTGGGGCTTCCCTGGTGGCGCAGTGGTTGAGAGTCCACCTGCCGATGCAGGGGACACGGGTTCGTGCCCCGGTCCGGGAAGATCCCACATGCCGCGGAGCGGCTGGGCCCGTGAGCCATGGCCGCTGAGCCTGCGCGTCCGGAACCTGTGCTCCGCAACGGGAGAGGCCACAACAGTGAGAGGCCCGCGTACCGCAAAAAAAAAAAAAAGAAAAAAAGAAAAAGGTTAAGGGCATAAAAATGGTATCTCCCATTTTAACATTACTGTGGATAAGTGGAATGTGTCCTTGGTGCTTTGTGACTTTTAAAAGTATTACTTTCCTAGATAAAATCTAATATTGGGTCAGCCAAAAGGTCTGTTCAGTTTTTTTCTGTAAGATGGCTGTAGTAGCACTTAGTTGTCTTTAACTTCATTCGAAACAATTTTGTTGGACAGTATGTGACAGCTGTCATATCAGCATGCATTTAAAAAAGACTTATCAAAATTGGTGAACTTTTGTGTAGCCATTTTAATACTGAAGATGGAAGAAAAAAAAGCAACATTTTTGGCATATTATGTTTCATTATTTCAAAAAAGGTAAAAACGCAACAGAAATGCAAAAAAAATTGTGCAGTGTATGGAGAAGGTGCCGTGACTGATCGAACAGGTCGAAAGTGGTTTGCGAAGTTTCGCGCTGGAGATTTCTTGCTGGACTATGCTTCAAGGTCGGGTAGACCAGTTGTTGATAGCGATAAAATCGAGACATTAATTGAGAACAATCAACATTATACCACGTGGGAGATAGCCGACATACTCAAAATATCCAAATCAAGCATTGAAAATCATTTGCACCAGCTTGGTTATGTTCATCGCTTTGATGTCTGGGTTCCACGTAAGTTAAGCAAAGAAACCTTCTTGACCGTATTTGCACATGCGATTCTCTACTTAAACATAAAGAAAACAGATTGTGACGGGCAATGAAAAGTGGGTACTGTACAATAATGTGGAATGGGAACAGATCACGGGACAAGTGAAATGAACCACCACCAACCACACCAAAGGCCAGTCTTCATCCAAAGAAGGTGATGTTGTGTATATGGTAGGACTGGAAAGGAGTCCTCTGTTATGAGCTCCTTCCAGAAAACTAAATGATTAATTCCAACAAGCACCGCTCCCAATTAGACCAACTGAAAGCAGCACTCGACAAAAAGCGTCCAGAATTAGTCAACAGAAAACACATAATCTTCCATCAGGTTAATGCAAGACCACATGTTTCTCTGATGACCAGGCAAAAACTGTTACAGCTTGGCTGGGAAGTTCTGATTCATCCGCCGTATTCATCAGACATCATACCTTCGGATTTCCATTTATTTCGGTCTTTACAAAATTCTCTTAATGGAAAAAATTTCGATTCCCTGGAAGACTGTAAAAGGCACCTGGAACAGTTCTTTGCTCAAAAAGATAAAAAATTTTGGGAAAATGAAATTATGAAGTTGCCTGAAAAATGGCAGAAAGTAGTAGAACAAAAGGGTGAATACGTTTTTCAACAAAGTTCTTGGTGAAAATGAAAAATGTGTCTTTTATTTTTACTTAAAAACCGAAGGCACTTTTTGGCCAACCCAATAGTTTGATTTTAATTCTCTATTTGAAATTTAAATATTTCTCTCTTGCTCTCTCACTCTCTTGCTGTCTCTCACTCACTTTCTCTCTCTCTCTTTTTTTAAGCTTCTCCATGGGTTGATAACAGTAGAACTCCAAACAAGATTGACCTTTATGATGTACGCAGGAGACCATGGTAAGAATTTTGGGGTAGCCATGAAAAGATGAAAAAGACAAAATAAGGTTTCTTTTTTTTTTTTTTTTTTTTTTGTTAAAAAGTTGGAGGGAATCTTTCCATTATTAGGATGAATATTGTCTGATTATTTAAAAACCTCTTTTTTTCCCTTTTATACATTTGAATTTTTTATACATTTATACTTTAAAACAGTTAAAGCTAAATGAAGATGATGAGTTCAATGGGCAATGATAATGAAGTTGTTGAAATGATTCATCAAATGCATTTCAAATGGACTACTTTAAGTTTTATAGTCAATGTCATTTCTAAATCTCTTTTAGCTGGTGGGGATTTCTATTGAAAGTCTCCCAGTTTGCTTGGAGTAGGGCTCTAATAATCAACATCTAGATAGAGTAGAATGTAGTTTGCCTCTGGTGGTGAACTAATGAGAACTAGCCCCAAGGTAAGAGCTGCCCCTAGTTATAGTCATATAGCTTAAGTTTCATTTTTCCCAAAAAAAAGTTTATTTGTTCCTTACTACTAAATAAACTCATTTTCCTAACATATGAATCAAAAAATACCAAATATGTCATAATTACCCTCACTGGGAAACAATTATTAAACTTGTACATTTTAATTCATTGTTTTAATGTATTTAAATGTGTGGCTCTATATTTTTTAATGAGTTCACATGTTATACAATACAGTGCTTTGTAACCTACTCTTTCATATCAATACCTTTTCATAAGAGACACAGTAACATCATTTTAAAAGAATGACCAGATGGTAACTTATTTTAAAAATCCCCTATTATTAGACATTTAGGTTACTTCAGACTTTTTGCTAGGGTTCAGACAAATTTTAAGACACATAATAGTTGATTCAAAGAAACGTATTTAAGACTTTTAAAATGCCCTATTAAACGTCCCAGTAGCAATTTACATAAACATCAACCATGTATAATAGTACCAGGTATTATTAATCCACATATTATTCTTGATAATATTTCTCTAAGTTAGTGGCTCTGGAGCCATGGGTTGTTGAGTGGAGGCAAAGCCTATGACATCACATGATTTAGGTTCAGGAACCAGTTGCTTCCATGGAAACTTAGAAGCTAGATCCCAACTAGAAGAGACAGATGATATCCTGTCCTCCATCTTCCTCATGGAGAGGCATGTCAGGACCATTTGTCAAGATGCTAGACATGAACTAGATTTGCCTTCCACTGGAATATCCCAGCAACCCTGCCATTTTACCTTCTAATAGAAAAACAAACTTGAGTGCAAGCTGTAAACTCTGTTTCATGAACATATAGTCCTGAATAGTTACTCATTGTGCTGAATGTTGCCTGAAAACTTATTGGCAAGTTATCTGGCAGGCTTCTGAGAAGTTAGATTTAGAGTCTTGGACAATAAGTAGAACACTGAGTTCAGATGCAGCTCTTCTTGTTGGGGAAGGCAGGTCCCCACTTCCCATCAGCCTGTGGCCAGGCAACATGAGTTTTCGGTATCATTCACCTGTAGTTAAGTTTATCTCTACAGTGGCTGAACTATTCTCCTGGAGTCTCTTTTCACGTGCAGAGCTTCTGAATCTGTAGGGCTGGGGTTGAGTGTGGGAATCAGCATTTTGAACTGGCTCTCCAGGTGATTTTTAAGATACTATAAAGTCTGAGAACCACTACTTGAAACTCTTGGAAGTAACATTATATATTGTTTTTAATTACTTTATTGTCCCTTTGTCAGATTAGACCACTAATCTATTTTTGCGGGGTTTTTTTTTGTGTGTTTAAATATATGATACAATCTTATTATTTGTTTTTATTATTATTATTATTATTTATGTATTTATTTATTTAGTTAGTTTTGGCTGCGTTGGGTCTTCATTGCTGCTCACGGGCTTTCTCTAGTTGTGGTGAGCGGGGGCTACTCTTCGTTGCGGTGCGCGGGCCTCTCATTGTGGTGGCTTCCCTTATTGCAGAGCACGGGCTCTAGGCGTGAGGGCTTCAGTAGTTGTGGCAAGTGGGCTCAGCAGTTGTGGCTCGTGGGCTCCAGAGTGCAGGCTCAGTAGTTGTGGTGCACGGGCTTAGTTGCTCCGTGGCATGTGGGATCTTCCCGGACCAGGGTTCGAACCCGTGTCCCCTGCATTGGCAGGTGGATTCTTAACCACTGTGCCACCAGGGAAGCCCTATTATTATTCTTTAGAGTGACTTTTAGAACCTGTGGTCAGCAAAATGGAATTTAAGATAACATTTTTTTTTTTTAGGGAAATGTTCTTCCAGAAGTTAATTTCGTTTGCTCCTAGTATTAAAGCACATCTCTTATTCCTTTGTTATAAATATCTGTAAAACATACCTTATGTATTATGCCTCTGACATTTCTATTATGTTAAATGTAGCTTTTCTAAAGTTGGTATTACAGAATTGTGAATAAAAGAGCATCGTCTACCTAGATAGAATGGAAGGGCCTTGCTTGGAAAATATCTCAGAGATTAGTAAATAGCAGTTCAACAAATATCAGTGCTTGATGTTTCACAAGAGAAAAAATTATTCGTATGATATTTGTTACAGGTACATCCAAGGAGCTGCATCTCCTAAAGACATGCTTATTCTGGTTGACGTGTGAGTAGTTAAATATTACATAATTTTCATATACTGAGAATATAGGGAGGAGTTTTAGATAACAGTAGTAGGTTGGGACTAGAAAATAGGTTGAAAAAAAGACAAGGAATAATTATGATGGCTTTTATATCCAGACAAATAAATCAAATTAAGGCAGTAACAAAAGAAACAAAAATTCTCTTACTGAAAATGAGAGGAATCTACGTCAAAATTGAAAATTATGGCTTGGTTCTAATGTCTGAGCTTTTTGAAAAATTATTGATTTGCTTCCAGTTTTTTGCTTTATATTTTAAACACTATTAAAGTACATGGTTGCTAAATCTAAGCTGTTTCTGCTTCCAAAATAGTAGAATAATTAGCTGGCACTTAGTTATTAATGATTCAAATATCTTTTAGGGATTGGCCACAAAATATCAGTAGATAAATATTACATATATTAAATGCCAATACTAGAAATACAAGAAAGAATTTCATGAGTTTTTATATTGGTCATTTTATTTTTTTGTCACATTGCTTCAAGTTAGGGGGTGTGTGTGTGCGCACGCGCGCGCGTGTGTGTAATCTTCCAATAAGATAGAAGATGAAACTGTAGAACATAGCGAAGAATATATCCTGCTTTGGAGATTTAGTTTTTAAGAGCAATACCAAGGAACTAAAAACGTGAGGTATAAAATGCTTATATTATTTTCCCTGAGAGAATAAAAGTATACCCTCGTCTGTTCTTTGCCACTGGGAGAAACAGAATCCAATGTTTTATAGGCAACTAAATTCATTTCACAGGATAGTGTCAGCATTTGAAAATTTCTCCATTATAATGTGAATTGAACAAGTTTAAAATCTTATAACCATGCCTGAGAAAGAGAAGATAACTGAATTTGACAAATGTAACAAATATTAAATCTCATTTCATTTGTTACAATGCATTTAAACTTCATCTTGTTTTAATTAAGTTATTATAGAGTTTGTACATATGCTAATCCTTGATATTCTTCTGAAGTATAAATCTGAATGGTAATGCAATATGTTATAATCCTATTGGATATATGCTAATTTCCTGAAATAATTTCTTTTATTAAAATCTTTGGAACCCATGTCAGATACCAAGTGGGATAAAAATGTAGATGAAGTTGTAATGCCATTTTAAAAAATTATTTCAACAGAAATGTGTTGAGGGTATCCTATATACAATGTGATGATACAAAGATGATTAAGACATGGTCCCTGATCTCAAAGATGATTCAAATGTATTAGTGAAATTAAACCATATTCACATCAGTAAATTAAAACAATTGTATGAAGTGAGAGGTATAAAGTATGACGCAGCACTGAAGGAACACATAGGTGAGAGAGCACATTTCATTTTAAAGTGTCAGGAAAGACTTCATTGAGATAAAATTGGAATTGAATCCTTATAGCTAAGATTTAACAAGGCAGGCATGGGAAGGGAGAGGAAAGAGAGTGGAATTTCAAGTGGAAGGATGACAGAAGCAAAGTGGCATAGATGAGAACATCTGACAACAGCTAGAAAAGTAAAACTGGGAAAAAGTTGGGAACTAGGGACATAAAAGTGGAAGTTAATTGCCTAGAGATGAGCCCTGCAAATACATGAGGTCATTCAGGATCATAAAATATGTAGAGACAAGAAAAATGAAGACTAAACCCCAGAGAATATCTACTTTAGGATATAAAACAAAGCATTGTGTTTACAAATCTATTATCAAATTATTATGCTGCTTCATAATTATTGGTTTAATCAAGTCAAACAGTGAGCTCCCTAGGGCAATGACTGTATCTATTAACCTCTGTAGCCCTCACTACTAACTTGGCTAACAGAGCTGGTATTCAGTGTATATTTCCTCAATAAGTGAATATGCCATGAGTATCCACAGTTTCTTAAAGCTGTCACTTGACATGTAATTTTTATCATTGTAGTTAGAAAAATATACATTCTGATGCTTGTAGGAAAGAAAGACAAGATTTTTTGTAATTTATTTCGACTTGCTATCAAAAATAGGACTTTTTCTACTACTGGTTTTTTGAAGACAAAATTATTTGAATATTATTATCTACAGTCAGTGCATAAGTTGTGTTTCCTTAGGGTGTGTGATGTTAATTAACTACATGGTCATTAACATGTGTGGAATCATTTTTTTGTAGAAGTGGGAGTGTTAGTGGATTGACACTTAAGCTGATCCGAACATCTGTCTCTGAAATGTTGGAAACCCTCTCAGATGATGATTTTGTGAACGTAGCTTCAGTAAGTATATGATGACTGCATTTTTGCTGAGTAAAATCGACAGTTTTTATCTCCCTCTGGTTTTCAATACTTTATAGTGTTTTGTCATAGATAGGCTGAGATATTTCTGGTCCTATTACAAGACTGTCTTACTGAGCTAGCCTCTCTTGTTACTCATTCTCCCATACTTCCACACCAAGGTCCTTTCTGAATGTTTGACGATTTACCCATGAATGGAATGATTAAAGCAGTGAACATGAAGGAAAAACATTATATATATTCTGTTTGACTCAGAGGTGCTTAAACAGTTGACGTGAACCCCCGTACTCTTTGATATCATTGTAACTCCCAATAAATAGTGACTCGGCAGTGTAATTGTACGGCAATTTTCTGTTCATTGAATGCTCCTTTTTCATACTGGACACGTATCCATAATGGTTTTTTTTTTTTTTGTTTTGTTTTTTTTTGCGGTACGCGGGCCTCTCACCGCCGTGGCCTCTCCCGTTGCGGGGCACAGGCTCCGGACGCGCAGGCTCAGCGGCCATGGCTCACGGGCCCAGCCGCTCCGCGGCATGTGGGATCCTCCTGGACCGGGGCACGAACCCGTGTCCCCTGCATCGGCAGGCGGACTCTCAACCACTGCGCCACCAGGGAAGCCCATGTATTATGTTTTTAAGGTTTTTTTTTTTATTAACATGAGAACCAATAGATATTTGAATGTGCTTTCTTAAAATTCTTGTTTCTAGGAACCATTTTAGACCTTCCTCCTCATAGCTAGAGAGCATTGAACTCTGAAGCAAATAAAACAGGACAAAATGAATGTTACTGTATCTCACTTTAATTCATAGAATTTTGGCAGAAAATTTCATGGCCATGTACTGGTTGATATAATTTCACATTTGAAGTGGTTATATTCATAGAGATGCACGTGAGGGAAGAAGTATTTGTGGTGAGGTCATTTTGTATTGAACATAGGAGAATGGATCTACCTCTAAAACCACATGGGAGAAAGTTAAAGCAGCTGGCCTACAGTCAATTTACTCTCTTCACTGGAAGGGTGCCCCCTGGAAAAAAGTAGGCAGAGGAACTGAATATAGTCTCTTGTCAACCAGAGCCTCAAGTAACTAGATAAATCATATTTACTAAGAGGAAGAGGAATTGCTCCAAAAATGCTTTTAGCAGGATATCCCTAGCTAAGGGTAACTGTCATAAATAGAACCCAAGATCAATGAAGCAAGATTCCTTTAAAACTATCTAGTAGGTAATATAACTCTCTGGCTAATGAACTGGAGATATTTCATAGTTTAAATACTCCCACTACACAAGGAACCCTGCAAAGCTCTTTTTGAGACCTCTTTCTTCTGGGCCCAGAGGAGTGTCTCCAATACAGTAATGAAGGACCTGGTCTATTAGTTTTCTGAGGCTGCTGTAACAGAATAACACAGACTGTGTAGCTTAAACTACAGAAACTTTTCTGTCGCGGTTCTGGAGGCTGGAAGTCCAAGATCAAGGTGCCGGCAGGGTCAGTTTCTCCTGAGGCCTCTTTCCTTGGCTTGCAGATGGCTGCCCTCTTGCTCCCACTTCATATGGTCATCCCTCTGTGCAGACTAGTGTCTCTTCCTCTTCTTATAAGGACACAAGTCATAGTGGATTATACCCTCACTCTAATGGCCTCATTTTTAACTTAATCACCTCTTTCAAGAACTTATCTATGATTACTGTTACATTTGGAGGTAGCAGGGGTTGGGACTTCAACATAGGAATCTGAGGGGGACACAGTTCCGCTCATAACATCTGGGGAACTGCCCTCCATACCCAGACCTTTCTGTGCTTTATCTGAACATTTGGCAGTCCTTTAGCTTGTCTGCATCCTTGATATTATTAGTAAAATTTAATACTGCCTAAGAACTCTGATTCATGTCAGTCTGATTTTATAATCTGACCCTGTGTGTTAGCTCACGACTTGTTCAACAAAATGAGAACAAGTAAAATGTAATGCTTGGTCTCCCAAATAAAATGATCAGAAAAGATAACCATTTAGTTTAATTTGTACATAAAAATATTGTTTATTACAAAGGCATTGGAAAGGTTGCTAACAAAATATTATCTTTGGCAGAGCAAAAGAGAAAGTTATAAAAACATTAAATTCAGTACAGAGTTGGCATATCTAATGAAAGTTAGATAAAACCAGCAGACATTAAATACGGTTAATGTCTTAATCTGGCTTCCTCCTGATTCTTACTCATGGATTCAAGTGTAAACGGTTTTTTTGGGACAGGATCCCAGGAAACACAACCAATTAAAGGAAATTAGGCAAGGGAAAGAAGGAAGAATGCCAATTAAAAGAACATAATTTAATTTAAAGGGATTTAATCCTATTGAGGCATCCTAGAAGCTGTACAGAATATAATAAATAAATATATTTATTATATATAATATAATAAACATGTATCAATAGATTGCTATATAGAATATGAACTTCTAAAGTTATTCTGCCTCAAGGCCAAGTGAGCTGTGGTTTTAAGTACCAGCCTTCCATATGTGTGGGCAGAATAGACTCTGACCATAAGAGAGAAAAATGTAACAAAAAGTTGCAGGTGATGGTAGTTAGAAACCTGTCCAGTATGTCCACTGTATCCAGTTAGTGATCCTTAAAGATGGCATCTAACATGTCATTTAAAGCCAGTGTTTTCTTATTGATTTTCTGTCTGGATGATCTATCCATTAATAAAAGTGGGGCATTGAAGTCCCCTACTATTATTGTACTACTGTCAGTGTCTCCTTTTATGTCTGTTAATATTTGCTTTACGTGTTTAGGTGCTTTATTTTGCATGCATAGATATTTGCAAGTATTATATTCTCTTGTTGGATTGATCCCTTTATCATTTAAAAATTCCTGAAAATGTAACATTGTTTTTTATGAGTGGATACAGTCTGATGCCAGCACATCAGTGGACTTAGCACCATGATTCAGAGAACATACTGCATCTTGAAGGACAGCATTCCTACTCAAAGACTGTCATCTGCAAGCTGGAGCTTTAGTTGCACACTTAAGTGACTATCCCAGTGTTTTATCAGGCTGCCTGTTTCTAAGTGATGCAGTATATGGTAGACCCAGTGGATCCTGTGGTCATTTGTTTGTTGTTGGACCTCCTTCACCATAAAATAGATTCCTTGATTTGAGGAGATATTATGTAGGGTTCCATGTTGATATCCCATGATGATAAATCAGACAGTGTGTGAATCCAGAGGATTAATGATACTGCATGAGGCATTGCAAACAGGAAAGGGGAGCTCTTAACTGAAACATGTATCAATAGCAAGAAAAGCAAAATTGACGCCACCCCATTCCAGAGGGATAAAATCGAATACAGTCTGTTTGAAATCAAGTTGTTGAATGTCTTTTTGAAGAGTGATACTGTATTAAAGACTCAGCATTGGACAGTTTCCAATGGTTTAGCCATTCACTAATGGCGATAGCTATATCCCACTTGGTGAGAAAGAGCCCATGTTTTTAGGCCCACATATATCTCCTCTTTCTCTGCTACCTGGCTGCTGCATTTATGGGCAGTTGCTGCATACAATGGACAAATCCTCCTCTCCACTCAGTTGTTCAGTACCTCCTCTGTATGAATGTTCTCTAGTGGTGATTGATGTGATACAGAGATCTGCACATTTCATACTCCCATAGGTCCATCCTCATGCTTCCTCTCCAGAACTCTTTGTCTGGGGAAGGTCTTCCATTCTTGCTTCTTCAAGGGCATTGGCCAACCAGCTAAGCCATTTGCCCCTGTGCAGGAGTGGTGTTGTCTTATCTCAGGCTACTTGCTCCCTCACACCAAGTTGATGACCAGGTGTTTTTTGCCTCAAGATCCATCAACATCCATCCCCTGGCATGTTCTCCCAGTATCTGCTGTTCATATTAGACAGATCTTGCATCTCTTTTGTTGAATATTCTCTTTTTCTGTTTCCCTGGAACAGAGACTATTTTTCCAGGTAGGCCATGTTGAGACCTGGTCTATTTGTTGCCTAGAGCCATGAGGGGAGATGAGATCAGATCTTAAGGGAGAACATCATCTTTTATGGCCTCTAGGAATGGGAGAAGCTACTACCTTCTAAGAGGAAGAGATTACTTCTGCGTACCTAGAGGGTATAGGGGAATCTGGAAGTTCATTGTTCATCTACTCATGTCCCCATTCTACTCTTAAGATCCCATTCTTTGCCTATCAGTGCCCTGACTTTTGCATAGAAACCTGCCATGGGTGTGGATGTGGCCTCCTTTATAGTTATGTGACTTTCAAAAGCAAATTCTGTGTCTGTTTCTAGGATACATTGTCCTTCTCACATCAAAAAATTAGAATCTCTTTATTGACTCCTGTATATCTTCTGGCTTTCACACTTTGCCCTTAGTTGGTAGTTGGCTGATCTGAGGTTGTCACTTTTTTCATTGAATTTAACAACCAACCAACTCCAAGCCCCTGTAATTACCGTTGTCACCATATTTCTCAAATGCTAGGTGCCTCCCCTTTATTCTGTATTGTGTTCCAGTCACTACAGGTAAAACTCTTAGCAGTTATGATGCTGTAGCCTCTGAGGGGTTTTCTTTACTCCAGTTATCACTGATATATAGCCAATTACCAGAGGAATCTTTATCGCCACATGGCTGGTGAATGATTTAATTCTGGAATCCCATCCTGACGATCTGTTTCCTAAGACCTCTGCTAGTATCAACTTATATTGTCTTTCCTCTGAAATAGTTCATCAGATAAGGATTCAAGTACAAATGGCTTATTTGGAAAGTAATTCTAAGAAAGATTGAGGGCTTCCCTGGTGGCGCAGTGGTTGAGAATCCGCCTGCCGATGCAGGGGACACGGGTTCGTGCCCCGGCCCGGGAAGATCCCACATGCTGCGGAGCGGCTGGACCCGTGAGCCATGGCCGCTGAGCCTGCGC
>NC_041218.1:83840305-83867182 GCF_002837175.3 Physeter macrocephalus
TGTGCCCCGCAACGGGAGAGGCCACAACAGTGAGAGGCCCGCGTACCGCAAAAAAAAAAAAAAAAAAAAAAAAAAAAAGAAAGATTGAGAGAAATGTGAGAAGTAAAGCCAAAAAAAGACGAGAACTGATAAACAGTGGGTTATCAAACAAGTTACCACTGTGAGTGAGTAGAGCTTAATCCTCTGGGCAATTCTGTGGACCAAGGTAGATTGCATGAATTGAAATTATTCTTTCCAAGGGGACAGTGTGCTGGAGTATTTGAAGTTAATGACTGCTCCCAAGGGACGTTAATTCCCCTGTGTTCCCAGGCCACCACGTGCACAAGCAAAAGGCTCCCAGAAATCTTGGACAGTTAAATTTGGGCTGATATGTGAGGAAATATGGATGGGGCACCAGTAGCATCTGCCTCAGTTAGAAACTGAACAGTGCTATTAAAAAATATGCTTCAAAAGAGTTTCTGACTGAACAGTAGAAATGGCTTTGAATGAATTTTATGCTTTCAACATTTAGGCAGCAATCAATAATTCTTTCCTAATTACAGTAAAAAACTTAGATGGGATTGCCTTTGAGATTCGTTGCAGATTATAGATTCTTCTGTGTTATGCATAGTTTCTTAAGACATAGCTAGGTTAAGTATATACAGGAAAGTTTAAAGGTACTTCCAATGTTTATTAATTAGTAAAGGAATGCATCATTCTTTTATTATGCTAAAATTTGGCCTTTCACATAAGTGAAGTTGCTAGGTAAATAAATACCAAAATTTAACTTTTTAAAAAAAAATTCAAACAGAAAGTCACAAAAAATATAATCATCCTCATCGGTTCACTCAGTCCCATGTAATTAATCTTTTTTCATCTTGATCTTTTGTTAGCACCTTTATGAATTCATCAGTTTTCCATGAGAGTTCTAAAAATGCTTATTCATTCAGTTCAGCAGTGTAGTCAGTTACCAGAAACCTGTACTTGTCAGAGTCTTGTCTATGAATTCCGTGAAGATGAAACCCTTGTATAGGAACATTTTTGCAAAAGCATCAGAGTACACCCAGGACTGTCTGTAAATGACAAAAGACTTAAAAATGACCATGGTTAAAGATTTGATGAAAGTTCATAATAATGCAATTGACAAGGAAATTTATAACATATTTCCATACAAATAACCCAAAGAAAGTTTAGTATTAGTTGTTTTTTGTTTGTTTGTTTGTTCTTTTATACAGCAGGTCCTTATTAGTCATCAATTTTCTACACATCAGTGTATACATGTCAATCCCAATCGCCCAGTTCAGCACACCACCATCCCCACCCCCCGGGGTTTTCCTCCCTTGGTGTCCGTACGTTTGTTCACCTTTGAGATTCTTAATGCCTGACAAGTTTTAAGGACCTTTGCTTCTCCTAAAAATATTATGGTTGTTAAATGTGTGTTTCTTTAAAGAAAATTGTTAACTAACTTCTTAAGAAACAAAATTGCAAGGTTTTTCCTTGTGATTTCTGTGAATCGGGTTAATATAAACTTTATTGATGCCTTGACAGCTCTTTGTAAATCCTTGCTGGGGCGTCCTCACTTGATGTAACTTGAATATGTGAACTGAAAGCATATAGGCAAAGTGAATATGTTGCTTGTAGAAAGAACTGGGAATGCATTTGATATGGAAGTAATGTATCTCAATGTGTCGAGTTAAAAATTATGAAAATATCTCAGTTATGTATTCAAAAATAGGGGAGAAGAGTGATATTAAAAGATACAAATTCTAATGTGAATATTGCAGAAGATGCCTCATCATACACTATGATGAAGTCATAGTGATATCCCACTCTACTCCCAGAGAAATTTTTTACTGGTCTCAGTTCCTAGTATATTGGCTTATTTAGTTGAGGTTCATTAATTTACTTTGTGGTTTATGGTCCTTATTTACCATAAGGAGATATTTTTGTCAACTATACTCTGATTTTTTTTATTGACTATATATTTTTGTTTAATTCTGTTATTTGAGAAGAAACATTAGTACATTTTCATGGTTGAGAAGTCACTAAATGATATTAGCTGATCATATTATTCCAGACATAGATTTACCATTCAGAAAATCAATACGAAGAAGATCTAAAGTAGGTATGTGTTCATTATTTATCTAATTTGTGTATTAATCTTCAATTTAATCACATTATAGTGAATTATTAGAGTTAATTTTTTTAACGCTGCTCATGAGACAGGAACTGTTCCATGTGTTTTCAGAGTAACTCATTTATTCTTCACAACAACCTTGTGAGGGGGATAATATTACTGACCTAAATTTTATAGATAAAGAAACATAAAGTGTAGTAACTTTTCTAAGTGAGAAGCCAGGATTGGAGCACAGCTGTTTTCATTTATTAGTCTAGATTTATCCACAAAGTTATGTGGTTGGATCCTGAAGGAAAGTATAAAGTAAGTTTACTAATTTTAGTGCAAAATCTGATATATTTAAGTAAAATTCCAAGCTATTAGAATTCTTAGAAATTCTAAGATAAAATATGATTAGGTTATAATAGCAAGGAGAAATGCTTCTTTTAAATCTAAATTTATTATTAATTTTTGAAGAAGAAGGTTATTTATGTTTCAGTGGAGGACTTGTTTTAAGAAATCTGCCATATTTTGGCTTGAAAAAGCATATATGAATTGGATTATTCTTACAATTGCAAATAAACACTTAAACATTATATCTGGATTATACTTTTTTGCTTAGGTAATGTGTCTTCTTTTTATAAACTTATTTACTTCCTTTATCATGTGTCCTTTTGCTTCTATCAAACTACATAGATTGCTATTTACATTTCTATAATATTTAATGTCAACCACATCAACTTCATAGTTTAAAAGAAATTCTTCATTTTTATTAGTTGGGTGAAAAAAATACCTGAAAGTGATACATTTAAAGAGAATTAAATCTAACACAACATTGTAAAACAACTATACTCCAATAAAAATTAATTTTAAAAAACTTAAAAGAATTAATTCTTATGTAACATTTTGGTCAAAGAGAAGTAAAATCATATTTTTGTCTTTAAAAGATAGGCCTTTCTCATTAAATAGAAATGTACTAACTTGATGTAGAGATTCGATGGAAAAAAAAAAACCCTCTAATACAGTTATAATCTCCTGGGCTATATGTGTGTGTATGCATGCAGATGTGCTTGTATATTTTTCTCTCAGAAACTGCTTGAAAGTCTAGGAAAGAAGCAATATAACTTTTAGCTTTTGTAACTTCAGGGAGGCATAATAATAAGGCACTGAGGAAACCTGGTAGTGATTCTATAATTAACTCTGACAGTAATCTTCCCACAAAGCCCTCATGCATTTCTCTTCATCCTCATAACCTAAGATCATGTCTGTCATCCAGAGTTATGATGCAGTCTGTATGAATGCTGTCCCAATGTTGCCTAGAACCATCAGACAGAAAAATCAAGCAGCTTCTCACTTTTAGGCTTATGTATCTAAGTTTCTTTTTTTTTTTGAGAACGGTAATTTTTATGCTTCAATCACACATAAAATGTCAGAACAAATGTTGATCATTTCCTAGTGTTTCTATAATCTCCAGTGCTGTTCTTTGTTGCAGACAGGAAGCCTGCTGTTAGGCAAAGCTTAAATGCAGGCATAATGTAGCTGTTTTCCCACTAATCCAGTTATATACTTTGATAGAAGTAAGTGGTAGATGATAAGAGCAGCAATTAATCACAGCATGTTCTGATTTGCAGGCAAAATTTCAAATGTTGACACAAAGAGTGGAATTTGTTTATGAAAGTGAGGAAGTTTGACGTATTAGGAGTAAAATACTGCAAGCCAGCGGAGGATGAAAGGAAAATGTATGCTGATTATGGACAATATATGAAAAGTTAACAACTGAAGAAGATGGTCTTGCGTTTCAGTAAAATCACATATTTTTATTTAAGAATTAGATGCAAATGTTAGGATTTCGTTAATGATCTTTGAGTCAGTTTTCTTGCGGGAAGCTTTCCTAACTTGTGGTCATTTAAAAATGCTATCTTTGATTATTTATCAGAAAGAAATAATCAAAATACTCCTTATAATATCTTTGCTGTTAGTTGTAGGAGATAACTTTAAAAAAAAAAATCAACTCTACCCCTTGCCCCAGCTGTAGTCACTAAACAACAATTCTAGAGGTGGCAATCTCTAAATGCCAGTGCAAAATGAGGAGTCAGGACCCATAGCCACACAGGAGGCTGGCAAGGGATGATCATGATGAAAGGATCTGGTGACATTAGTCAGGTTAAATTCTGGTTAAGTGCCCTACTTCCCACTCTCCTTACAATCCTGCCTCTTAGATGTACTCATAGAATTGCATAGGAGTAATGCACAACCTTTGAAACTGATCTCAGGTGGCCTCGGCCTGCAGCACCTTGAAGCAGGGTTTCAGCTCCCAGGCAGAGATTGAGGTCGGGTCGCAGCAGTGAGAGCACCAAATCCTAGGCACTAGACCAGTGGCCAGTGACAAGGCCCTGGCCCTTCGGCTTTGCAGAAAAGAAGTCCCACAAAGATAGAAGGTAGTGAAACAAGTGAAGTATTTATTAGGAGGGAAAGGAGTACAGTACATATGGTTAGACACATGGGAGGACTCAGAGAGAGTTGCGCCCTCGCGGTAGTTTGAATCACTCTTTGGGGTATTTCTTCCAGGTTTCCTTTGGCCAGTCATTTGATTTGCCTAGTTCTGAGTCCGTATTTGGTGTATCTCAGGACCCTGCCACGTGTGCGTGTGCATCTCTGAGCCAAGATGGATTCTAGTGAAGAGGCCTATGGGTAGTTGACATCACCTACTATGGGGTGGCGCCCCCTCCCTTTTTGACCTCCAAGAAGCTTTCTAGTTGGGAGGGCCTCCTTGACTTCGAGAATGGAAATACATGGTCTGTTATCTTCTATTTGGGCAGCGCACAGCCTTCTCTCTCAATTGTCCTGCTATTCTCATCTTGGGGTATCGGTCGACAGGGAATGAATCTCCAATTGCTGGCCATGCGGGGGGTGCCCATCTGCCTCCTGCCTCAAAACTACTAGTTATGTGCGCTTATACAAGTTACTTAAGGCTTACAGATCTGTTTTGTCCTCTTTGAAATAGACAGAACCATATTTCACTTGCCTTTAAGTTATTGAGCACCAAATGGAATAACACATGAAAAGTGCTTATTTATTGTAATCATTTTTCTGGTTATTATTATTGTTGTTGTTGTTGTCATCTCCCCACACTTTTCTACCAACTGTTAGGAGACAGTTCTTCGTGAATGTGTCACATTTCTTCAAGTCTGAGCATTAAGAGTCAGTTTGCCCAGATTTATGTACATTCTAGGATAAGTAGAGATAGAGATGTCTCCTTCCCCAGAAGAGATTTACAATGCAGAGTAATTAAGATATTGTCTATCTGGAGAGGAGGATGGGCCAGCTGCCAGCAGCCCCTATATGAGATCAAGGCCTTCCTCATCTTGGGATTCCTTGCCTGAAACACACCTACTGCCTATGCAGGTGACCCGCAGCCCTCTTCCCATCCTCCTGTGGGAATTGAGTTGTGAGTGTGAGCAAAGGTGGCAGTCTGGCTCTTGGTACTGCTATTGGTATTGCTATGAGTAGTAAGCGGCCTTTTCTCTCTGACACACAGGGCTTGTATTTTTTCTGCCAGTGTCTATGAAGCTGTAGGTGGATTACTCGTTAGCTTGCAAGAAGGATAAAATCTCAGACACTTCCCAGTTCTTGGCTTGACAGTTTAACACCTACTAATGTCAGAGTGGGGCTTTGTTTAAATATCGAATTGCACTGTATATGCAAGAAAGACATGATTTGGATTGTTCCTTTTCCTATGTGCTTTAAATTTCAGTTTTCTTTCTAAAATATCCCTAATGTGTTCCTAGACAAAGGCATGGTTTTCTTAGCTTAGGAACTTTCCTACTCTGCATATGATAATGAGCACATTTGTAAGTTGTGGCATAATTTAAATTTAAAAGTGATTTCTCCACCCTTGCAAAACAGGCCCCTTTGCCAGAATTCAAGTAAAATAAAAGATATTTGGCACACCAGTACAGTTTTGTGACATATGAATTCTAGGAGAGTAATTTCATTTCATGTCTTATCAAATAGTCATCCATCTGGATTTCAGGAAAACTTTATGTTGATTCATATCTCATTTATGTCAACGAACAAGAATATTGTAGTTTATGCCCTTCCTTCTTAAGGTGAGGTCTGTGGCCAAGCAGCCTGAGCAGCGCCTGGCAGCTGGTTAGAAATGCAGAATCTCAAGCTCTACCCCAGACCTGAAGAGCCAGAATCTGCATTTAGCAAGTGTCCCAGGTGATTATTAAGCAATGAGGAAATCAGGGTACCTTAGGGAGGTACTTTTAGCAAAGACCAGGAGGCATCTGTCTGGGGCTTGTTATAACTAATCATGCATATCATTGACTTAGATTTTAAGACCTTTTAATTCATAGAATTGCTAGTTCTATGGACGTTTATGAATATTTTATTTTGTAACCATTTGATTTTTGGAGGGAGGTATTAAAAAAGAGCAGAAAGAAGGAGTAGAATTAAGTTCATTAAGAGAACCAGAGTTTTCTCTCTCTTATATACTTGTTTCTTTAAGAAAAAAAAAACTAAATCACTATATTGTACCCTTGAAGTTAACACAATATTGTAAATCAGCTATATTTCAATTTTTTTTAAGAGTACTGTCTGTTAAGGCAAAAAGAATCGGTGCTTCTTAGAATTATCTTCATTTAAAAGACAAAAAATTACAGACTGAAGAAAAGAGTCTGAAATAATGGACAAATTTAGTAATTATATGACTTGCAGGGCAAGTAATCAAGGTTATTTAATTTTTAAAAAGAGAGATTGCCAGAGGATAACTTAATTGCTTTGAAAGTATAAGGAAAGTTTATAGGAAGGTGTTGACAAGTACGATAAATATTTTTCCATTAATTACATGATGCACTCAAGATAGTTTTTTATAATTAGAAATTAATTGTATTTGCAGTTTTTGAAATAGCAAAGTAATTCTTAAGGTGAGGCAGAGGGAATACTTTCATTTTGAATTGAACTATAGTTTTTAAAAGTATAAAAGTTATTGATTTATTTGCTGGGTCTAGAAGGACTATGAAAAGACTTCACGTCCAGTAAACACATTTGAATAACTACACCTAACAGGTAAAATTTTTCAAAGTTCAGGGATACCTCAGAGATATTACTGGTTCAGTTCCAGACACCACAATAAAACAAGTTTCATGAACTTTTTAGTTTCCCAGTGCATATAAAAGTTATGTTTACACTAAATTGTGGTCTATTAAGAGTGCAATAACATTGTCTTTAAAAAATGATGTACATACCTTAATTTAAAAATACTTTATTGCTAAAAATGCTAATCATCATCCAGGCCTTCACTGAGTCTTTTCTTTTTAATAAATGTATTTATTTTATTTATTTTTGGCCGGGTTGGCTCTTCGTTGCTGTGCGCAGGCTTTCTCTAGTGGTGGAGAGCAGGGGCTACTCTTCGTTGCGGTGCACGGGCTTCATTGCAGCGGCTTCTCTTGTTGTGGAGCACGGGCTCTAGGTGCGTGGGCTTCAGTAGTTGCAGCACGTGGGCTCAGTAGTTGTGGCTCACGGGCTCTAGAGCACAGGCTCAGTAGTTGTGGCTTGCGGGCTCTTGAGCGCAGGCTCAGTAGTTGTGGCACTCGGGCTTAGTTGCTCCGCAGCATGTGGGATCTTCCCGGACCAGGGCTCGAACCTTGGTCCCCTGCATCGGCAGGCGGATTCTCAACCACTGCGCCACCAGGGAAGCCCCCTTCACTGAGTCTTAATCTTTTTGCTGATGGAGGATCTTGCCTTGATGCTGACCATTGACTGATCAGGGTGATGATTGCTGAAGGTTGGGGTGGCCGTAGCCATTTCTTAAAATAAGACAACAGTAAAGTTTGCTGGGGCGGCGGGGAGAGTGCTATATAGATCTCATTTTATAACAAATTTCAGTCAGTGATAAAATATCTTTGTGTTTTAAGTGACCAGAGTCATTCTCACTCATATTGTCAGTATGACAGTATCTCTACTCTGCAAACACATTAGTTGTGTGTATCTTGCTCATTGTGTTCTTTAGGCAAAGCCAACCATCATCACAAATGTTCTTTTTTCAATTAGGGAAGATGTTCCAAGTACTCAGCTTCATGTACCGTGAAAATATTAAATGTATTGGTCAGCTCTGCATCACAGTGTGGGTGAAGAGGAAGTGACCATAGAGTATGTGATCATTTGGTCATTTCAGTAAAGCTTCATCTTTGGGAGCTGGCACACAAATTTCCACAGGGCTATGAGAAAAATACTTATATTAGGAATAATACTGATACAATTATTATATCTCGAGAATGATGGAGAGAAAGCTGCCCATATTTCTAGTTGGATGAGTGCTTTGGAATCAGAATTGCACACTGGTTGATTAAAAGATGGTTGAGAAAATATAAATATCAAGTTGTTATGAGCAAGGAAGCTAAATACAAATTAACTCTGAAGCAAAAGAGTAGCACACTCTCAATTGCTTGAAATTCTTATAAATGCCTATAATTAGAGAGGTTTAAAAGTTTTCTGTACCAACATGTAAATAGAATATATTAAAAAAGATACTTGGGACTTACTCAGAAATTCTTTCAAGTTTTTGGCAAAAGTCAACAGACTGAATTTTGAGCATGTCATGATTCAAGTTAATGGGAATATTTGATTAAAAATGACAACATTTATCAGAAGTTTTGATGGGCCATTAGAGGCAAACATAAATTGTGTCTTAATAATGTTCTCAATATTTTCACTTTTTATTGATGCCATTTTCTTTTGGTATATACAGAATTTATTATTCCTATGCATTTATGTAATTTTTCCATCATAGTTAAAATTATCAGATATAAATACGATTTTAGAATTTGAGGGGCTTTCCAAGTGATCTAGCAAAGGCTTTTATTTCAGAAAGAAGAACCTGAAGCTCAGAGGAGATAATTGAATCAGCCATGGCTGTGGGTGCTTATTACAGGCAGGGCCTGGACTAGACCTGGTTTTCCTAAACTGAATTAAAAAATGGTCAATTCTTTATTAAAAATTTTTTTCTATAGGCCAAGGAAACTGTAAGCCAGCAGCCAATGTTAGGGAACAGCAACATCAATTTGAGGACAGGAGTGGTCAAGTCCCAGAGTGCTATTAGCAAAGATACTTGTGGCACCTCTAACCATGGGAGGGTGACCACATGTCTGGTTTTGGCTGAACAAGGTTTAATAATAGAAATTAAAATCACATTCACAATATTAGCAAAAGCCATGAATTACCTAGCAGTACTTTTACTAATATATTTAGGACCTGCATTTTATTTTATTTTATTTATTTATTTTTATTGAAGTAAAATATTTAAAATATTTTACCAGTTTTGGGTATACAGCATAGTGAGTCAGTATTTTTACAGATTAGAAGTATTTTTACTCCATTAGAAGTTATTACAAGATAATGGCTATAATTCCCTGTGCTGTACAATATATCCCTCTTGCTTATCTATTTTATACACAGTAGTATGTACCTCTTAATCCCATACCTCTATCTTGTCCCTTCTCCTTCCCTTTTCCTACTGGTAACCATTAGTTTGTTTTCTATATCTGTGAGTCTATTTCTATTTTACTCTTTACCTTCATTTGTTTTCTTTCTTAGATTCCACATATAAGTGATATCGTATGGTATATGTCTTTCTCTGACTTACATCACTATGCATAATATTCTCTAGGTTCATCCACGTTGCTGCAAATGGCATATTTTCATTGTTTTATGGCTGAGTAATATTCCATTGTAAATATATACCACATCTTCTTTATATATTTGTCTGTTTATTGACACTTGGGTTGCTTCTGTCTCTTGGCTATGATAAACAGTGCTACTATGAACATTCAGGTGCATGTATCAGTTAGAATTAGTGTTTTTGTTTTTTCTGGACATATAGCCAGGAGTGGAATTACTGAATCATATAGTAGTTCTATTTTTAGTGTTTTAGGAACCTCCATACTGTTTTCCATAGTGGCTACACAAATTTACATTCCCACCATTGAATATTATACTGACTGTGAATTTGTCATAAATGGCCTTTATTATGTTGAGATATTTTCCCTCTGTACCCACTTTGATGAGAGTTTATGTCATGAATGGATAATGAATTTTGTCAACTGCTTTTTCTGCATCTATTGAGATGATCATGTGGTTTTTGTCTTTCCTTTTGTTAATGTGGTCTATCAAATTGATTGATTTCCATATGTTGAGCCATCCTTGTACCATGGAATAAATCCAACATGATCATGGTGTATGATCTTTTTTATGCATTGTTGGATTAAAGGTACATTTAAAGTAATTATTGGTAGGTATGTACTTATTGCTGTTTTATTACTTGTTGTCTGGTGTTTTTTGTAGTTCTTCTCTGTTCATTTCTTTTTCTTTTTGTTTCTTCCCTTGTGTTTTGATGATTTTCTTTAGTAGTATGCTTGTGTTCCTTTTTTTTTCCTACGTCTATTGTTGGTTTTTGATTTATGTTTATTATGGGGTTCATACATGTTGACCTATAACTGTATGTAGTTGTTTTAAATTGATAGTCATTTAAGTTCAAACACGTTCTAAAAGATCTACATTTTACTCCCCTCGCCCACGTACTGTGTTTTTGATGTCATATTTTGCATCTTCATGTTTATCCCTTGTTTACTGTAGTTATGGTTCTTTTACAATGTTTTGTCTTTTAATCTTCATACTGGCATATTTAAGTGGTTGATCCTCAGTATGTGCAATATATTTGCATTTCATGGTGGGATTTCCCCTTTCATATAGATTCTTACTTTTTCACTTAGAGAAGACCTTGTAACATTTCTTTTAGGGTATGTGTAGTATTGATGGACTCTTTTAGTTTTTGCTTGTCTGCAAAGTTCTTTATTTCTTCTTCTATTCTAAGTTATAATCTTGTTGTGTAAAGTATCCTAGGTTGCAGGTTTTTCCCTTTAAGGACTTTGAATATATCATGCCACTCTCTTTCGACCTGCAGAGTTTCTGCGGAGAAATCAGGTGATAGCCTTATGTGGATTCCCTTGTATGACTCTGTTTTTCTCTCATTGCCTTTAGAATTCTCACTTTAACCTTTGCCATTTTTATTATGATGTGTCTTGGTGTGGGTCTGTTTGGGTTCATCTTGTTTGGGACTCTCTATGCTTCTGGATATCTGTTTCTTCAGGTTTGGGTAGTTGTCAGCTGTAGTTTCCTCAAATACATTTTAAATACCCTTTTCTCTCTCTTCTTCTTCTGGGACCCTATAATGCGAATGTTGGTATACTTGTTGTTCCAGCGATCTCTTAAAAGGTTTTCATGTTTTTAAATTTGTTTTTCTTTTTGCTGTTCTGTTTGGGTGATTTCCATTATTCTGTCTTCCAGATCACTTATGCATCCTTCTGTATCACTTGGTCTGCTACTCATTCCTTACAGTGTGTTGGGGGTTTTTTTTGTTTTGTTTTCTCCAGTTACTGAATTCTTTATTTTTGATTGGGTCTTTGTAGTATTTTCTAGTTCTCTGTTAAAGTTTTCACTGTGTTCATCTATGCTTTCCCCTAATTCAGTTAACATTTTTATTACCAATGCTTTGAATTCTTTATCTGGTAAATTATTCCTGTTTCATTAGCTTTTTTTTTTCAGGGATTTTCTTTTGCTCTTCTAATTGAGAGCAGTTCCTCTGCCTTTTAATTTTGCTTAAATTTCTCTGCCTCTATGAATTTAGGTGAAGCAGTTACCTATTGCAGTTTTAAATGTGTGTGCTTATGTGGCAGTGTCCCTGTACAGACTGCATGTGCCCAGTGCCTTTGGTGGGAGAGCTGGATTTGACGTGGATGCAAGTAACATCTTTCTTCAGGATGTGCTGGCATCTGTCACCCTGGTAGGGGGTGGGACTGCACACAGAGGGGCTAAAGCTGAAGCTGGGTGTGAGGCAAGACTTCCCCTCTGCTCACTGGCCATCACTGCCCTGTTGTGGGTGGGGTCTGATCCCAAGTTGCTGGAGCAAAAGCCTTGATGGTCAGGCCTGAGTTGTTTCTATTCTCTTGAAGTTTGTGTTTTCCTCTTTCCCCCAAATTGGGATCCTTGCCCCAGAGTTTGGGGAGTGCTGAAGCCAGTGGGGCCCATGTGAGCTCTTGGCTCATGTTTTCCACAGACAGGAGTCTGAGCTGTCTCAGATGAGCTGTTCCTTCAGGTGCCCGCCGTTGCTTCCCTTGCTCTGCTCAGACACAGCCTTGGGTGCCAGTGCCTTTTGTCCCTCACAGCTGATCACAGCCCTAAGACTCTGCTGCCCCCACTGTATGGTGGAACCACACCACAGGGCAGGCAGGGCCCATATGGACTCTCAGCATATATTGGGGCATGAGCTGTGATGGAGCAGCTGCCATGAGAAATCTGGGCTTCTTCTGAGGCGCTGCTTGAGTAAGTGCCAACAATGGCCACTGTCAGTCCACCCAGGCTCCGCCCTGGGATGGGGTCGCCTCTGTGTCCCTGTGTTGAATCTTCTTCCCAGTTGCGGCCACCCCAGAACCAGTGCCGCACTGGGACATGGAATGAGTGGGAGCAGGGCGTTCTCTCAGGTCGGGCTGAGCCAGGCAGCAAGGTGGTCGTGGGCCACCAGCAGCCGCTAGAGTAGTCTTCTCTTCACCCTGATTTGGGAGCAAGCCAGCGCATGCATGCACCCCTCACAAGTGACGTCCAGGCTTCCCGCAGCCCTCCTGTTCATTGCAGAGGTCCTCCCACCAGCCAAAGGGTCTCATCTCCCCCATGCAGGACACCAGTACTGGGCTACCCCATCTGTGGCTCACACCACACCCTCCCCAGGGAGGGTCTCCGTCTGTGTAATCTCCCTTTTCCTTTGAGTCCCCTCCCGGGGGGCACAGGTCCTGACCCAATCGCTTTTCTTCCCTTCCTACCCAATTACATATGTATCTTTCTTACAGCCTTGGTTGTACAGGAGTCCTGATGACAGTTTCGTTAGTTTTCAGTGAGAATTGTTCTACATGTCGATGTATTTTTGATGTGTTTGTGGGGGGAGGTAAGCTTCACATCCTCTTACTCTGCCATCTTGATTGATCTCATTAGGACTTGAAGTTTAAGAAAGAGAAAAGAGTATATGAGATATATGTATAAGAGTTGAAATGGAGGAACAATAATAAATGTGGAATTGATGAATAATTCTTCCTGGAATGAAAAGCTGACTCATATGAAGATACCAGTTTGTCCCAAAGTTATTGGTAAATGTGGTTTTAATTTGACAAAAGATAGTTCTGAAGTTCGATAGGAAAATAGTGGTGGAAAAAGTAGCGTGACAGAGTATGGCAGCTTATTCTTCTGGCATAAATTAAAAGTGATTAAACACCATGGAGAAGAGTTTCAGGGGTTTGGGTTTGAAGTAGAGTCCTGACCTTGGTTGTTGAGTGATTCTGAGCACTTTCCTTGACACTGTAAGCCTCATTTCCTCAACTGCATAATGGAAACCATATTACAGCTAAGACTTTAAGCTTGGTCAAGGTTAAGTGAATTAATACATGTGATGTACTTAGATTGGCATAGCTGTGATTTTCAGTACATGTTAGCTAATATTTTTATTATTCATATTAAAAAGTAAGAAGCTGGTGAAATAATGGGAACAGTAAAGGAATATGTATCCAAATAGTAAAGGAAATGTATCCATAATCTTAATTTATTATACACAGTGGATCAGGAACCAATAATTACTCAATAAAAGGGAAAATTGGCTGTTTGAAAAAAAATTGCTTAATCTAGTTGTCCCCGCATACTATTGGGGAAAATAATTTCCACCATGACTAAACACCAAAATGTAAAATAAGCAAACAAAACCATCAAATATTAGTAGAAACTGTAGATGTTTATTTACCTGAATAATAGATGGTTTTCTAAGCATAAAAATATTTTAAGAAATCATAAAGAACAGGCTCAAAAGTTAAAATTAGAAGATAAGCAACAAACTGGAAAAAATAGGACTTACAATTCACAGGTTTATGACAATTAATATGTGAGAAAAACTTTCACTTCCTTAACCACTGAGGAATTCAAGTAATTATTGAATATTGAAATATTATTTTAAATTACAGTTTAGCAAATAAAAATGTGTGTCTGAGAGTGAAGTGAGACTCACACATATTTAAATTGGTGCAATATATCTGGAAAGTAATTTGGCAATAGATAAAAACCTTAAAATCATTCTTAACTAGGAATATGTACATATGCATGTGGGTAAATGCTATAAGCTATTTTCTCTGGATTTTAGAATAACCATTTTGTTTCTTTATAATATTTCCTAGTTTCCTATGTAAAGTGGGAAAATCAGAATAAATAACAAGTATTTTAGTAGGAATAAAACAACCAAGATTTTTAAGATCACAGCCTCTGTTCACTTTCCTTTTATTTTCCTTCATTGCCATCTGGTGTCCAAAATGTAGATCGCTTCTGAAACCACAATTTGTAACTACTGCCTGATATGCAAAATTGTTTGCAGTTTATTTAACTTAGATAATCCATTTAAATTACTTTATATAATATAAATTTGTTATCTAAATTATTTACAGTAGTTAATTATGTAAAGTAGTTTACTCATATTTTATAATTTAAAAAAATACCCATGTTCCAAAGCAGGCCAGTCTGAATTTGAGTTGTTTTTGCTGATCATCTGCACAGTGGGAGCCCAAAATTTAACACTGTGTTTCTTTTTCATGGCAAAAAAAAAAAAAAGAGTTTGAAATACATGGATGAGGTGAGGGGGTGGAAATTAAGGACATACTGAGTGGTCAGACAAAGATTAACTGGGCCACTTATTCTCTGCAGTTCCAAGGGGAAGAATATCACCTTTGGATTTATTTTGCCTTTAATTCTTCAGCAGTCTAGGGGAAAACTACTTGAGCCCACCAACCTCTTCACTGGGAGCCTTGGTACTCCATGAAGGTGTATTATAGGTGCCACTTCTAGACAAGGTTGCTTTTCAGGAACTTGATGCCTCTTTGACTTGTGTATATCAAGGCAATGTCAGCATGTCATCGTTTGTATCCCAGGTTAATCCAATGAGCAGCAGAGCCTCCTCTCTCAGAAATATTTTGTGCAGGATTTCTTATTCAGCACAGGACATCAGAACAAAAAATAGACCTTGCCTTTACAAAACCAAGAGTTTAAGTTATTTCATTTGCGAAATTAACAATTTGTTTGGATCGTAAATTATCTTTTAATTTGATATGTGTACTTGATTGTGATATTTAATAGGAAGGTTCATTGGAAGCCTTGAAATTTACTGTTCATGGTTATTCCCAGAGACTGTTTCAAGAACTAAACTAATGTTTGAGGGCCACTTGTACCACCCCAGTAGTGAACTTTCTTTAAGGGTCACTAAAGCTGATATTGTTTATATGAATCTTTCTCATGAATAGGAATCTATTCTTATTTCTAATGACGTATACTAAGGTTTTTACTAAAATAATTTTTAAAACAATAGAGTTGCATTTGATTTAACATTTACTATGTGCCGGGCTCCATGCTAGGTGTTCTGCATACATTTTCATTTGGATATTTTAATAGTGTCTTTTCGGACAGAGTATTTATATTTATAAATGTACAAATTTAACAAGATATTGCAGAACTAAAATACAGGTTCTATATTTAGAAGCCTTTAGCTAAATTATTGACCAATATTTGTGCACTGTCTTCTAATTTTCTTAAACTCCATACATTCATTCAGTAAATATTTAGTTTTTATGTTTCTTGTACACCAATTATATGGATCCCTAATAATATGTCAAGTACAGTGGTGGGATGGCTATTTTCTTTTTTGGCCATGGCTTTTAATCCAGTCAAAGAGTCTATAAAGATATCATACAAAGAAATGTAGAATTATGACTATGATGTATTCCATAAAAAAGATATATCTAGGCCTGTGAAACTTTTAATGGGGTGATTTGACCTAGTCAGGGAAGATCATGAAAGCCTTTTATAAGGAAAGAATGTTGAGGTAAGTGGGACAAGTGTTGTAGGTGGAAGGAGCAGGGTATGTGGAAGAGGAAAACAAAAGAATGTTCAAATGCTGGGGCAGAGATAGAAATCCCTCCTCATTGCTACCCCAGATGCTCACGTTAACCCACACACCTTCCTGTCTCAGCATGCTAGCAGAGATTTTTCTCAGCATTTCTGATAAGGGACCTACTTGGTTGAATTTTCTGGGATTGGGAAAGGAAGGAGCGCGATGTTAGTTTGGATTTGGGGCTCTGTAGGATTAGTTAAGTATACATATTTAAAAGAAGTATTTTCTTAAGAGATTACCAAAGCAGGACTCCTTAAGTCTATTTTCAGTCACCATGTAGTATTTCAAAGCTTTATAATGCTATATTATTAGACTTTTGCCCTAAGTGGTGGTTAATGTATTAAATATGTGGTTTATAAATTACAGTCTGGACACATGTCACCAAAGACTGTAATTTCAGTTCGTGAAAGTAAATCTGTTCTTTTTTTTTTTTTTTTTTCTATTCTAAAAGCAAGTGAGTCTAAGATGTCTGTGAAATATATACTTACCTAAGTCAGAACTTTTCACATTTCTCATTCCTTTCTTGGAGAATAAGATTTGCCATAGGGACTTATACTTCGTAAGTTATTCCTTTCTCTGCATTATTTATGACTTTTGTTATGAGTATAATTGTAGTATTTCTGTTATACACTGCTGAATTTGTATTTAATGAATTGAATTTACATTTAATCAGTTTGTGTTAAAGTGACTCAATGAGATGCTTCACTCTTCTGTGTTAAAAGCAGGTTAAGGCCAACCGAAAGACTCCGGGCAATACATTATTCAGTGTTCATTTTCTGCATAACTTGTAATTTTATCAAGTTTCATGATTTAACTAAATCACATAATAACATTTCCTGTAATCATGTCTAATGATTCTTTAAGGTCAGATGTTTTACCGTTAATGTATTGGCAATCTATTTTTTATTTCTATTTTTTTACTTTCTAACACGGGAATTCTCATATTCTTTTGCTTTCAAAACGGGATGTGTAGCGTAAGATTGTGTCAGATTATCAACTAACGGGGGGGAAAGTGGGATTTGGATCTGAAGATACTGACTTTTCAGTGTTTGACTTTATTGAAAATAAGTATATTGGAGCTTTGTTCTCATATATACGATGAACCCAAATGTAGTGTTCCAAGTAAAAGTGAGAAAGAACTCAACATTTATCTTTGCAAGACATTTTACTTCCTGTTTTATCTGTACTCTCTCCAAACCTTTCACCTCCTGTTTTACTTTATCCTGATGACCTTGCTTCATGGTCCACTGGAGACAAAAGCCACAGGCAATAATATCGTTTCCCCACACCAAGTCTCTGTACACCCAGCGGCGGGACTCAGCCCTCGCTCCTTTCCCAGTACGATGAAGTGGATACATGGTTTCTTACAGGCTTGCTCCTCTAGGAGCATCCGTAGCCCATCCTTCCCTATCTTCCCAAGAGCTTCGTTTTTCACCTCTGTTCCGGTGCCTGCACCGTTTTCTTCCTTCAGTCTTCAAGATAAATCCTCTCTTGCTCTAGTGACCCTTCACTTTAAAGAAGCCTCTCCTCGACCCCAGTCCACCCCTTCAGGGTGTTTCTTCTCTGCCTCCGAGCCGAGGTGCTCTGAAGACTTGCCTCTGCATGGGCTAACCCCTCCCATTGCTGTTCAGGGCGCTGCATTGTGTTCCACCCGCCCCCCACCCCCCCGCCCCACCTCCAGACGCTGCCTGTATAACGGGGATGAGTGCAGTGGGTGCTTTTAAGTCCTCATCTTTCCTGTCTCTGTCCCGCAGTGTGTTCTTCTTGAGACTGTTTTCCTCTCATCCTCTAAGACAGTCCAGTCTCCTGACTTCCTTCCTGCCTCCAGGGATCTTACTCCTCAGTTTGCTCAGGGACCCCTCCTCTGCGTCACTTTTAATCACATGGTTTTCAACCAGATTTCTCTGCTGAAGCTTTCCGTGTTTTTTATATGTAATCAAGACTTCTTCTGAGCCTCTTGCTTTCAACGTTATGATTTCTTGACATCTTCATTTGCGTATCTCACATACTGAAATCTCACCCGCACTTGAGCTGCATGCTTCTCTCCCCTAATCCTCAAGTGTCCCTGAACCCGTCCCTCCTCCGGCCACGCGGATGCCCATGTCAGAATTATCGTCTTACTCAACGCAGACCCAGTGCACCTTCACGAGCTAGTCATTCTTTCCCCAAAATAGGTTTTGAACTCCTCTTTTCGGACCATCTCCATGAATAACAAAGCCACTTTTTCTGTTCAGCTGGGTTACCGCAATAGCCTCCTAATTATTTTCCATCCTTTGAATTTTACTCACCTTACATCCAATTCCTAAACAGCAGCTAGGGCGAGCTGTTAAAGTTCTAGATTAAATTATTTTGTATTTGGCTTAAAACTTTTGTGACTGGCCGTTCGACAGACAACACGTGCCTAATTGTTTAGCATTTCCATTAGACCCTGCCTCCATCCCTGAGCTCATTTCATGTCATTAGTCCTCATATGAAACTGAGCTAAACGCTCCATCTTTATGTTTCCCTAAGAGGCTTCTTTTCTTTTTGTCACATCAGGGCCTTTTTACGTGTTGTTCTATCTGCCTGGAATGTTCTTCCTCCATAGTCTTCAAGGAAACATTTCTGTGGAATCACAGGAAATGCCATTTCTTAGGGCATTTTCCCCCCAACTGCTTACAGTCCGAATCAGAGCCCATTCTCCAGATATTATCTCTTAGAGATTAGGATTATATTGCTTTACATAACTCATCATGATTTATTGTAGTATATTGAGAGGCACTGCAGGAGTAGTTAAAATCCCAGACTCTTGCTACAGTGCCAGTCTGAATCCTGACTATCTATGACTTATTTGTTATGTGACTATGGACAAGTCATTTAACTATGCTTAAGGTTTCTCATGGATAATAATACTACTTACTTGCAATGCATTTTCAAAGAGGAAATGATTAATATTTGTAGAGCAAATAGTCAATGCAGCACAAAGTAAACACGTGTAAGTGCTTACATACATATATATGTGTGTTTGCATCATTTACCTCATGTCTGAAGGCACAGAGCTCTCACCTACCACAACTCTGGACATATAACAGGCCGCCAATGAATATTTGCTTAATGGATTGATGAATTGTACAGTGTACCTTTTCACTAGGCTTCAGGGATCTTCAGAGAAAAAAGAATGATGCATTATATTTATGAGAATAGATAATCACTTATGTAAAAATGTATTTTGGCTTGTGATCCACCTATTAAAATCATTATGTGCTTTTGATCTGAGAATATCTTCAACATTTGATCTGGCCAGCCCCTTTCCTTTTAGCAAGTATGTTTTTATTATCATTCTCATTTTGCAGATGTGACAATCTAGGCCCCAGGAGCCTAAGGGGCTTGTACACATAGCAGCGTTAATAAATGATAGGACGATCCCATTCATTTTAGCGCCCTGATCTTCTTGCTGGAGTCCTATTCTTATCTTTTGGGAAATATCCAGTGAACTCTATGAATACTTTTTATATGGTTGCTGAAATTACTTTGGTGATCATTCTTAAATCTTCAGTTGGGGCAGATATTATTGGAGTTTGTTTTCTCCTCCTACAGACTCTTTGTTGTTCAGGCCCTTATCACTCACAGAAGTAACTCTGCCGTGACCTGCTTGCCCTTTCTCTTGCCTCTGTGATTCCACTGCATTCCCTATATAACCTCTAGAGCGATAGTTCTGAAAGGCCACTCATTGTTCTTGAGTCTTTCAGATTACGTTCCTGTTTTAACCCCCATGGAAAGACTACCATCAAATTTCAAATTTACTAAACGTCTGTTCCTGTCATTCTGTGTACCACTTTCCCATTTAGCGTTTCCTCATGCGAGGCAAGTAAAATGCTCAGTTTCTCCCTGTATTCGGTGCAGGCATCATCATATCATTTCTGCATTCTGAATATATTTCATTGTTTGTTGAGAGTTTTGTGGGTTTTTTTTTTTTTTTTTTTTTTGTAATCTAAATGCTCATAAAATTTGAGAGCTAGGAGGGACCTCACATAACTCAAATCCCAAATTTATAATCAGGGAAACCAAGCTAGGTTCAGGAAAGTGTCAATAAGCGACAGGCTAATACAGTAGGGGTTGGAGCGTGGATGAAAATAACTGTTTGATCTTTAGTGCACTTCTGTTACCAATCTACTCACTTTTCTTTTTGAAAGAGAAAGCAATGCAGAAGGATTGAGAAGTATAACACAAATTCAGTAAAAATTACATGATTGATTGTAATGTTGGTTTATACATTTACCTTTTTATCTTTTGCAGTTTAACAGCAATGCCCAGGATGTAAGCTGTTTTCAGCACCTCGTCCAAGCAAATGTAAGAAATAAGAAAGTGCTGAAAGATGCAGTGAATAATATCACAGCGAAAGGAATCACAGATTATAAGAAGGGCTTTAGTTTTGCTTTTGAACAGCTGCTTAATGTAAGTATTAATACTACCCCCTTTTGTCTTTTATTATTGAATTGTAGGATCTGAATTTCAATATCCTGGTAGTTACAGCTCTGTAGGGTTAGATAACAGTTCTGTTTTTCATTCATTTAGAAAGCAGATGTGTCTAGGCAGTAGAAATGTTTGAACTTTTTTTATTTTTAAATCCAAAATTCAGAAGGTATACAAAAATGTAGATTTTCTTTTTCTTTTAGATCTTTTCTTCTACCCTCTTTTTTCAGACTATGTTTAAAAAAATACATTTGTAAGTTAATTATTTAATTTAATTTTGAAGAAGCACTGGAAACTTAAGTTGGCACATTTAGAATATCATCTCTTTTGTCTTATCTCAATTAGTACTGTATTTATTTGGGAACTTGTGCCCTCAATCGTCAAATGGTTTCTGGAAGTATTTCAGTTTTAAACGTCTAGTTTGAGTCTTCAGGTTGTTCCTAAATGTACAGAAAGGTCCAAATGGTTAACATCAAGGTAGACAGGAAGAGCAGAAATTCCTTCCAAAGAGAAAATTCCCTTGAATGAATCATCGATGTCTATAGTTAGGCTTTTAAACTCTGGCACACCTACTCCCTGTCCCATATCATAACAACATTATAACATGAATCTCACATTGCGGACTAGTATTTTCAAATGGCCATGTTGTCTGTTTCATTTGAACTATTTGAAAGCAGGAGCTATCATTCAGGTTTGTATCTCTTCTGAAGCAATATTATTGCAATGGTTCCGAGTATGGACCTAACACCTCTCTGCCTTGGTTTCCTAACTGGGGTTGTGTAAAGAATGTCCACAGAATCTGTGGACATAGCAAACCACATAGAAAAGCACATGAGACTGTAGGCTGTTGAGTTGGTGTTATAATTAATTAATAACTAGCATGTGGCTGGGACAGAATCAGCACATAATTCCTATCATAGTTGCTGAGTCACTAAATAAGCCCTTCTATTTGGTCTTTTCTGCAAACTTGACTTCGTTGTTCCCGAAGTAAATCTTCTAAACAGTTTTCAAGATCTCTGATTGGGTGATGACTCGTTGATTTGTTTGTTCAGCCAGTATTTATGGAGTGCCTCACAGTGTATCATGTCACAGTGCTATTGCTGAAATTCCAGACATAAACAAAACCATTTGCTCTCAAGAAGGTCAAGCATAACATGCTAGATCATCGTTTCTCATATAACGTGTTAGTGCTGTTACAGGGCATTCACAGTGTGTTTGCTTGCAGCAGCTTGGGGAATGGGGCTCAACTTACCCAAAGGAGGTCAGAAAATTGTTGCACTTCCTTGAAAACAGGATTTTGAAGAGTGAGTAGAATCTAGGTGGCTGATGAGGGAGATAAAATGAACAGCATCGACAAAGGCACAGAAGCGTGGCGTGTCATGCACATTGAAAGAATTGCAGGTGGATTGGTATGGCTGGGCCATAAGCAGTAGGGGAGGCGTGATGGAAATGGAAAGACCATGAGCTGTCTTTAAATGAAGTGTGTAGAGCAAACGAAAAGTTTGTGGTAGGAGAATGACACGGTCTGACGAGTGTTCTACGTTAAGAAGCTATTGTAGAAATCCTGGTGTTGGACTAGACGGGCAGAGATGTTAAGGCGAGTGACCTGATTGGGTGGGTAGGAGGGGTTGCTGGGAGGGGGAGGGGGTGATTCCAAGTTCTCTGAACTGGAAAACTAGGTGGATGGTGGCATAGGAGTCTACAAAGAGGGAATGTGAGAGTAGGATTTTCAATTATTTGGAGTTTGAGGTAGTGATATTTTTTTTAGATACCATTAGATAAGCAAGTAAGGGGTTAGAAAAGCAAAGAAGTTCCACACTGCAGTTTTCAGGGGAAATTATCTTTGGTAAAATGCATGTGATTATTAAATAAGGTATGTTTATTAATAAAAAAGTGAAAACTCAAACCTTTGAAATTCAAGCGTAATTGATCATTAGAGTGGGATATATTCTTTCTGTAGTAAAGGAATGCGAAAGGTTTTTATATTAACTTTTTTCTCTTGAGTCAATAATCAAGTTTTCTAGATCTTGGCATTTTAATTATTCCTCTTAGTGTTGTTAACTGGCCTCACTCATTCCCTCCTATTCAGGTTTCCATTGTGAAATGATGAGGAGGAGTCTCAAGCCTAATGTACTATCTCAGAGGCAGTCATGTAGAGGGGCCACGTTAACTCCCACGTTCATTATTAGTTGCTGAGAAAATATGATCTAACTCCTATTGGCCTCTCCCACTGCCTTTACCAAAGTTGTAAATGATTTTTAATATGTCCTCAGTAGTAAACCTCATGTGTTTTGCTTTCCACATGTCCCTTAGATATTGCAATTCTTCATTTTAAAATAATTTTCCCAAATGCCATGGCTTGCCTTATTGAGCTAAAGCATGTTCTGTTACCTCTTTCAGATACTTCTGGTCTTTTTCTCATCATGCAATGCCATTCCTTCTCTTTTGTTTGTCCCGGCAAGGTTTACCCTTAAGATCACTGAATCAAGTGTCAAATAGAATTAAACATTAAGATTTGAATTAGTCTTCAGTTAACAGTTCATAAAATACTGACAAATATATTGAGATGCATTTTTCAAAAAAAATTTTATTGAGTGCATATGATAGATGCTGTGCTACATACTGGCCACACAGAGATACAACAGTGTGTCATGAAATACCATATTAACGTAAATTACCAACCCTAGCTGTTGTATTTTTATTGACATAATCAATTTCTTTCCTTTGCTTAGTTCCTTCCAAGCCAGTTACGTATACTTGTTGTGACTGTGTGATTCTTTAGATAGCTGCAAACCCAGTGAAAAATTGCTGAGATAGACTCTGCTTTCCCACAAGTCCTGAGGAAAAATGATGTTGAAAACACAACATTTCTGCGTTCCTCTTTTTGTGGGTGTCTTACGAATGATCAGCAAGACTCAATGTGCTAAAAGTAACTTTGATACTTGTATTTAGTGATAATAATAATAATAATAATACCTCCAGTTCTTCAAAAAATGAAACCAAGTTCTGTTCTAAAAACTTTAGTTACTTTGTCACTTTCCTGAGACAGTCCTTTAGATAAATGTTATTTTGCCCATTTTACATACGCAAATAGAAAACGCAGGTCATCAGAGAAACTAATTTTAGTTTAAGGGACTTCAATACCTTTCACAAAATTATTTTGATGACAAAATATGTAAATTTTTGTATGGTCAAATTTTCAGATAATTATCTTCAAAAATAAGAATGGTGCTTGAATGTGATAAATTGTATTAGTTAATACTTAAGTTTTCACAATGCTTGGTTAAAAGCCTTAACTCCCCATGGTCTAATGGCCTAGTCAACGGGGTAAGAATATATGAAACAGGATCTTTTCATCAGTAAAGCAAAATGTTGTCTTCATTAACTTTTCCACAGGAAATGGGATTTACCTTTTTTGACAAATAGGAACAGGGACCTTCAATAAGCTTAAATAGTATAGAAGAATTAATGATTTTTAAAAAAATGTATTAGTCACTTAAAGACCAAGACTGTGCTGTCCAGCGTGATAAACGTGATCACAAGTAGGTGTTGCGCGCTTGAAATGTGCCTGGTCTGAACTGAAAGGTGTTACAAGTGCACACTGAAATTTTAGTACTTACTATGAAAGAAAAATAAGTATATTATCTCAATAACTTTTATATTGATTTGATGTTGAATTGATAACATTTTTGAACGACTGAGTTAAATATGTTATTAGAATTTCAGATATTTCTTTTTACTTTCTTTAATGTGGCCATTAGAGGGTTAAAATTACAAATTAGGCTCACATTGTATCTCCTTTGAATATTGCTGAACTAGAGGGTTGACATTTTCGAAGAAGCTGAGCATTCTAGTGCGAATCTTTTGTTCTCAGCACTTTCACAAACACATTTCACAACAGTAGAAAGGCCGAGATTATAATTTCAGACCCCAAAGAAATACAGCTTTCTTCATTAATTGTGCATTTTCATGGCCCTTTGATGCTAATCCGTTGTTTACCTAAATCCACCTCTATGGGGACCTTAAAGAAAGTGTAAGAAAGGATTTACCACTGGAATTGAGTCTTTCAGGATTAGAATATGTGTGGCTGCTTGCGAGCAGATAGGAGAATATTCTAGAAGTAGCTGTCGACATTTACAAAGATATGAAAGAGCACTGGGCATTAGGGATCAACACTGCAATTTCAGAAATGTAAAGTGAATAAAGTAAGATGAAGGAGGGAAGAGAGGAACAAATGTTTGTGAATAGATTGAAAATATATGTGAAAAGTTATGCACATTTCATTAATATTATTTCTTTGTTTCTTATGTAAATTATAGGGGTATAAAATTGACATCATGGCCATTAATTCATTTAAAACCCATTTATTAATTAACCACTGAGAGGTTATTATGTTCTAGGCATTCATCTAGGCAAGGAAACAACACTGAACAAAAACGACACAAGTTTATGCCCTTTTGGCATTTAACATTCTATTGGGAGAAGCCAATAATAAAAAGACAAATAAAATATATACTACATGTAAACAAATGTGAAATGCTATGGAGAAAAATACAGCCTGGGAGGGGAAAGTTGTCAGGAAAGTCCTCACTGGTAAGGTGACATTTGATCAGAAGCCTGAAGGAAGGGAGACCCCGTGGGTGTTGGGAATGAGGCAGAGCCCCTGTGTAGGGATGCGTAGGCCTGGCTTGATCCAGGAACTGGTTCTTAGAATTGACTTATTGAGCAGATACTTCAGTCATTACTTGCAACCTGTGCATGCTTTTTCCATGTTGCTTTTATACTCCCTACCTTTTATTATGAATGATATACATTTTTTTAACAGTATAATGTGTCTAGAGCCAACTGCAATAAGATTATCATGTTGTTCACGGATGGAGGAGAAGAGAGAGCTCAGGAGATATTTACCAAATACAACAAAGACAAAAAAGTGAGTGTAATTTTTCCATTGTTTTAAATTTAATAGTAATTTAGGTGGTTTTTAAAGAGAGAGTGGTGGGGGTGGTGAGGGAAGACATTTTTGGTTAAAACATTAGTGTGCTGATTATAAAGTCATACAGATGGATTATAAGCTAATCACTGAATTAAATGTTAGATATCTTCTGTGAGATTCATAAGTTCCTTATGACTAATTCATTAATAAAATAATTTGAACTTATAGAAGCCTATATAGGAATATATTTGTTTCTTTGTTTGTTCTACTGCAGAGGAAAGTATAGTAGAAAGACCTGTTTTGAAAGTTCACGCATGTAGTTGAACCTACTGATAGTGTGGAAAATATCAAATGTAACTATTTTTTCTAGCACTGCTACTATCAGCTTATTTCAATTTTCTGACTGACTCTCCATATTTTATAAAAGAACAATGATTCTCAACTTGGTTTCTTAAAATGCTAAGGATCCATAAATAAGTAATGAAAAATTATAACCTATATCTTGTGTTTCCAAAATTTCAACAGAAATTGTATGTTTCACAAGGGGACTCTTAAGGGTAAAATGCCAATTTACTTGGCTTTTTTATTTTTATTATTATTATTTTTTTACTTGGCTTTGAATTGAAATTTTTACCATTTTGAGAGGTGTGACTTGTCACTAACTCTAATGAATTGTTTTATATGCGTGTGAGGAATTAAAAAGAAAACAATGATATTAATACATTTAGGTAAATATACGTAAGTTATATGTTTTGGCAGGCAAAATATTGTGAATAATGGGGTAGAGTATTGATGAAAAAAGCTGGGACACTTTGAAACACCCTTAGGTACTTTAAAAATGATTGGAGTTGAAAACATAGACATATTGGATTGGCCAAAAAGTTCGTTCAGTTTTAAATAAAAATAAAAGACACATTTTTCATTTTCACTAGAAACTTCATTGAACAACATATTCATTAACCGAGTGACCTTTTTGGCCAACCCAATACATATAACTTCAAATTATTCACAAAATTGTTTAATACTCAACTCTGATATTGCATATGCTATTAAAATATAATGTCATATGACATAAGTTTAATGCAAGGGTTAAGTTTTTTTAAAACACCTGGTGACTTTGATTATGCAGAAGAGCCATTCCTTTTGAAAAAGTTGATAAATGGACTGAACTGTTAATAGACTATGAATATTTTCAAATGGTAACTTGATTTTGTGAATATTTGGTTCAAAAACATCAGTAGAGGGCTTCCCTGGTGGCGCAGTGGTTGAGAATCCGCCTCCTGATGCAGGGGACACGGTTTCGCGCCCCGGTCCGGGAAGATCCCACGTGCCGCGGAGCGGCTGGGCCCGTGAGCCATGGCCGCTGAG
>NC_041218.1:83867232-83924701 GCF_002837175.3 Physeter macrocephalus
CAACGGGAGAGGCCACAGCAGAGAGAGGCCCGCGTACCGCAAAAAAAGAAAAAAAAAAAAAAAAAAAATCAGTAGAATGAAAAGTAATGGGAAGATACAGATGTATTAATCTAAGATGTAGTGTGCATTACTTAATTTAGTAACTGCTACTCATTGTTCAGAATCCTGGGCAATCATCACCCGCTGAAGGATGTTCCTGACACTTTCCTCCCACTTCAGGCTCGTGCTCTGATCCCGTATAGCACAGTGTATTCAGCCCTACGCCTCCCTCACATTGTATTCTACCCACAAAATCTCTTCTCTGTTCCCTCTCTAGATGACAAGGTCCTACAAGACTGGGCCTTTGTATTGTTTAACTTTGAACTCTCAGCATCCTGCAGAGAGCACAGGTTCAGAGACAGTTCTCAATACATGGCAATAAGTAACTTGAGTATGTCTAACAAAAGTTGGAAGCATGATTTCTGTCATAGAACAAATTCATAATTATAAAACATAACCTGGAGTAAGGACTATTTCGCTTATTTAAATATTCTCAATAATGTAACATTACCATGTTTTGAAGAACTCAAATGTAATAAAATAAATTTAGCCCAAATTGAACTCTATTAATATAATACATTTATCTCAATATTCTACTAATTAGTCATACACTGATAATTTGGAAGAGACTTCTTAGCATCTTATAGTCGTAATTTCAAGTATATTTTATTATTTTGTGATAGAGGTATATAAATGCAAGCCCCACTACTTTTCATTTTTTAATGAATATAAGTTTAGATAAATCTTTTCTTTAATTTTGATATCGTCTGAACCAACCAGCAGGAATATCATTCACCTCTGGATATTTTTCTTCAAAAAGGAAGAGTTTCTTAAACAAATATGGCAACGAATGTTACAATCTATATCATAATTTGTGCCTAAGATATATTCTGATTTCAAAGAGTAAAAAAAAACTTTAACAGGTGTAAATAAAAGAATTTAAATGTATAAAAAGAGAAGAAATTTTCATCTAAACTTTTTTCCTTTCTCTCCCCGAACTCTGTTTGTATATAGAATTAACACACTAATATGTCTTGGAGGTATATCATAAGTTTATTTTTTTTCCTTTTTTTAAAATATAAGAGGTTTTATGCCATAAGGAAAACAATTGTATTCTACCCTCTGTTTTCACAGATTGTTCAGTTGATTGAATATATGAAGCATTAACTAGTTGAAAATCATTTTTCTATGTATATATCCTAAAAATGTCCAATCTAAATATTATTATCTTGAAACACTGCTTCTCATCCCCTTCACCTTTTATAGGAACTCCACGTTTTAAACAAAGGCATTTTGCAACATGCTAAACCACATAAGAAATTATTCATATTGAATTCATTTTTGTAAAACTGATGAATTTAATCTTACTCAACAATCCTGCTGTTAGCCTATGAATGTTGCTGTGCTTTAAGGACACACACTTCTCCTAAGGGCATATAATTTTTGTGAATTCCAAAGCAACTTTGAAAGTTAAGTAGTCAGTGCTTAGTTTCTGTGATTTTAAAAGAAATGTATGATTAGCTAAGAAAAGTTAAGATGTCCTTGGAATTAGGTACTACATTTTTTTATGTGAGTCTAATTTCAGTGGTGTAGCAAAGTTCTGTGATACACACTCATACATGTATACGTACTTACATATACAGATATATGCACACATATTTATATCTGTTTTAAATGGACATTCCTTCTGTCCATTGTATCTCCAGGAACAAGGGACCATGTGTGTAACTTTGGCTTTAGCTCTCTTATGTAAAGTTCAGTGAGTAAATTCTGACAGGTAGTTGAGACGTGCTTAAGGCATGAGGAAGTAGAAATCTGAACATAAACTAAGTTTTCTAAAATCTTCGCAAATTTTCTAAGAAATACTAGGAAAAAAATAAACAGTCAATTCTGGGTGAAGCTGTGCGCACACAGACACATATGTGCATGCATACATTTTGTTTTTTTAAAGGTGGAAGAGCCAAGTCATTATTATATGTTAAGGTTAGTAAAGGGATACGCAGACAAGAAATCTTATAGTTACAAAACAGAGAAAGGGTAATTGATGGAGACCCTTGAAAGAGGCGGGATTGAGAGAGATACAGAGCACAGATATCTGAATTGGACAAGTAGGAATTATATTTCTGGAAACATTGTTGTACCACATTTCATATGCACTTTACTTCAAGTTTAATGGCTTTCCGAATTTCCTGATGTGGGAAAACCACATTAAACACAAGATTTGTCTCTTGGTATTTGTATGTTCTGTGTCCACTAACAGTGAAAATAGATGATGGCAGACAACCACTTTTAATTCACTTATATTTTTGAGTGTATTTGTACTTTGTCAAGACAACATTTACACAGTTAATTGTTTATGCCAAGGGTGTATGTGTGCAAATAGTGTGTAAATGTACCTACTAGAAACAGTGTGTATATGTATAAGAGAGGTTTTTTCCACCGTCTTCTAACATGGCTTCAAACGGTTTTGGGTGAATTGTCAAACCCTTTCTAACTTTTCCTCCTTATTCAGACTTCTCTATCCCTTCCATTCATCCACCCAGTCTGAGAGATTTGCTGCCACAGACACTGATATGGAAGATCATTGTCTATCTTTGTCATCTAAGGATGGGTATGGGTATGACAGACCAATTCTTTATCTGCAGAATTCATATATTACATAATAAGATTATCAACTCAGAACTTCACTAGCCACATTATCTTTCAAATGGCTGTTGTATAAAACTGAATTTGATAGAGTTAGTAAAATAAAAACTTTCAATACTTTTAAAAGTCCTATATTCGATTATAACTTTATTTTAAAGCATGCTCTTCAAGATAGAAGTTCACTTGTAGCTTAAAAATATCAAAATTACAAAGTCACAAAGTTTGGAGAGCTTTTAAAGAAAGAAAATCCGAAAACTACTCTTTGAATCCTACTTTCTCCCCAGGCCTCTTGCTTGACATTAATGTGGCTGCTGAATGATTCATTTAAAGTCATTTTTCATCCAGATGACATTAGAAATCATTCAGAGCAACCCAGGTAGGTGTGATGAGGTACATCCAGAGAGCTGATGAATGAGGCTGCAGATAAACAGCACAATTTAATGAGGCCAAAAGGTTTAAGAATTAGAACAAAATGTTTGGGTTCTTTTGAAATGGATTACTCTTGGGAATTAATCTACCTGATTATAGATAGGTACAATTTAAAACTGAGTCCATGGTAACCTCCTCACACAGCTGTTCCACATTAAAATGCATTCGCTTTCTAATCTTTACCTGCAACTATGCCATTCCTTAGGGCTCACCCATGTGTACGAGACTTCCTTAAAAATGGTGCCAAAACCAAAATGAACTCAATCATAGAGGGCAAACAAATGAATAAAGGAAAGTAAAACCAGACATAGAGTTGAAAGATAATTCCCAGACCTAGGAAAATTAAAGATATTTGATTTTCTGTGTAATAGCAAAGGGATTTTGGTTAGCAGTACACACTTAAGATTGTCTAGCCAGCTAGAAAATAGTTCTCGGACTCTTAGGTTAATTCTCAGAATTAGTCAAAAATAAAAAGGCATTCAAAATCTATAAAATGAAAATTTCAAAATAACTAGTAAATCGAAAGAGAAGAACAAATGGGAAAAAAGCATATGATAGATGTGGAATAATTTTTAAAATAAAGAATGCATAGCTAAAGTTATAATTGCCTGACAATAGATGCATTATTTTTTTTAATTCTTTAAAAAATGATTAGCAGTCTTTTCTATTTTTTTGTCAGATCCAAAATAGAAATAATTTATAGGCTACAAAAATCTAAATCAAATCACAAATGGCTGAATCTGCATATGTGTTTTATACAATAAGAGTGAAAACTGTCAATTACTTTTTCAACAGATGGTAGGGAAAATAATTCATAGCAAATAATTCATTGCCTTCTCAATTGTCTCTGCCTGGCTTCTCCATCAGGAAAGAATGAAGCCTTTGGAAGGAATGTTCAAACATGTGATAATGAAGGGCATTCAGACTTGTAGCATATTTAATACTGTTTGACAAATACACTGCTTCTAAAAAGTTTCATTTCGTGTATTTTGGCACTTTAAACAGTTTCCAAAAGATTTTTCAGCTTTAGATTAGGAACTGTACCTGTGTTCTAAAAACCAAATATATTATTTGCGCCGGACTTATGGTATAGCTGTAAACAATAATTACAAGTAACACTGGCCCAGTAGAGAGATGATCAATTTAAAATGCATGTGTGGGGGCTTCCCTGGTGGCGCAGTGGTTGCGCGTCCGCCTGCCGATGCAGGGGAACCGGGTTCGCGCCAAAAAAAAAAAAAAAAAAAAAAAAAAAAAAAAAAAAAAAAAAAAAAATAAAATGCATGTGTGTGCGTGCATGTGCATGTGTATATGTGTCCTTCTCTCTGACAGATTTATTTACATTTGCTTTCTTAGAATAAAATTAATGTTGATAATTCATTGCCTAAACTAAGGAAAATATTATCAGGTACATTCTCTTCAGGTCTGAGTAATATTACTTCCATACATTTTACAGAGTCATTAATTTAGTAGCTAAAACAAATCCAATGAAAAATGAGAGGGCTTCCCTGGTGGCTCAGTGGTTGCGCGTCCGCCTGCCGATGCAGGGGAACCGGGTTCGCGCCCCGGTATGGGAGGATCCCACATGCCGCGAAGCGGCTGGGCCCGTGAGCCATGGCCGCTGAGCCTGCGCGTCCGGAGCCTGTGCTCCGCAACGGGAGAGGCCACAACAGAGGGAGGCCCGCATACCAAAAAAAAAAAAAAAAAGAGAATAAGTATTACATTAAGCACAAAATATATTGTAAGACTTAAGCCATAGAGTGCAAAAAATGCACTCGAAATAATTTCTAGGTAGAATTGTGCCACCTAAAATTGGGATTGCCTTTTGTTTGTGTGAAATCATTCTACCAGGAGAGGCACTCTGTTCTGCTTTTTCTGTGGCTGCCCTCTTAGATTAAGAACTCTGCTTGCCATGTATCTCTGCTCAATCTTTCTAGTGTGGTCTCCTTTCCCCACACACATTCTTTATCATTCTCTATTTCAGCACCGTCTTTCCTCTTTGTTTTCTTTCGCCCATATTACCATTTTTTATTATTTTAATTATGTATTTATTCACCTGTTATCTTGAACTCTCCTCTATTAAAAGCTCCATGAAGTAGGGGTTGTGTTAGTTTGTAAACCTACCATTGACTCCTTAGAGGCTAGCAAGGGCTTGACGCACAGCGGTTGCTAAGTATATTTACTGAGGATGCCCACCATAAACAAATATAAATATGCAATAAATAAGCTGGAAGGTAAACTATAAAACATTCATAAATGTTAAAAAAAACTCAATAGCTTTGCTCTTTTAAAAGCAAATAATTTAAAACAATTTTTTCCTTATAAGTGAAATGGAGAGTAAAATTTATGTTCCACTCTTGGATATGTCATCTTATGAGTAAGTAGGGAGGGCTTAAGTTTATATAAAAACAATTGTATTGATGGCACCTCTCCATTCACCCTCACCAGTCCAACACATAGTTTTTCACGAATATTCTCATAATTAGTGTCAGTAAAGTATTTAGCATTACCCAAGAAGAACACCTGAAATGAATCAGTTGCTTATTTCCTGGCCTCTGCTGACAATAGTCTTTGCAGAGCTATAACTGCTTGGAAATGAAATGCGTCCATAGCTTATTCCTCCTGTGTCAAGTACTATAAATATATGCAGAGGGAAGGGAAACCCAAAATTACTTCCTTATACTCTGATAATGCAAGGGTGATTCATTATAATTGTTAAAAATTTTAAACACCTACATAATCCTGAGGCATGTATCTATGTTACGTACACACATGCAAGAGATGTGCTTGGTGCTTTAAGATCATGTAGGCAAAACCTACTGCATTTGGTTTTCCTTTTTTAAAGTTGCTTTGTGTGATTTACTCAGACTAATTCAAAGGTCACTTATGAGATTCTTGCCTTCGTCAGACCCTGGGCAATTCCATGCAGATATATCTTATATGGACACAATGGCATTTAGACAATATTGGCTCCTTTTCTTTGGAGTTGATTGCTAAATATAATAAAGCAAGCCAAATTTGTTCCTTTGGGAAGGTGTTACTTCAAGTTATTTTAAGTTCTTTTTAAGGCACAAAAGGCTAGTATCCCACTAATGGAAAATGTTACCTCATTGAATTCTGATAGCTTGACTGTAGGAGACATTGTAGCCATCATTATCATGATGGTCATCTTTATTACCATAGATAATATTTATTGTGCTTATTATTTTCCATATAATACAAAAGATTTTCATGTATTACTTCATTCACAATTGTAATACCATATGACAAAAGATGTTTATTACCATCAACATCATCCCCATTTTGGAAATCAAACCAAAATTTGAGACGTTAAGGAACTTGTTGAAAGTTAAACAGCTACTAAGTGGCAAAGTCAGTCATTTAAATGACCTGCAGTCCAAATTTCATAACCTCATGTGGAATGCGCTGTCTTTTTGTGTGTCTCTCTCTCTCCAGGACAGCCTTGTGGCCATGCCAATCACCATTTGCCCACCCAGGATCTTTCCTTCTGGTCGGATAGCAAGGCTTTACTGCTAAGGGACGTAGTTCTCACAGCCTTAAGAGGCTAAGATGGATTAAACTAAGCCATCAGATCTTTGCAGGCTTGTAAGAACCTTTCAGATCACTGGACTTTATAAAATAAAGTGTGAAAGGTGCATTTGGGCACTTTTATTTATTTCATAATGCTATAAAACTAGAGATGTAGGTTATTTTAAACGCTCTGGATTCTGGTACACTTGTGAATTATGGAAACCACTGTAGAATTTTCTCCTAAAATATTCAGTCCAATCTAGTATTTTTATAGGCTTCATGCCAAAAATTTTAGTACGCACAGTAAATTAATAAAACCCATTTCTGACATCATTTTTCTAACATGAGCCGATAGCTGAAGTTTTTATTTTAGTTTTATTGGCTTGCTTTCTTCATAGTCTCATTTCCATTATTCCTTGGAGATTTGCCTATTGTAAATTAAACTTGAACTCTGGATAACTGATAATTGTTGAGGTGACAGTTTCCAGTAACTGGGTTCTGCTGGGAAACAAGAAATTCCTATGGCTTTTAAAAATAGGTTGACCCTGTGGTTTTGGAAAAATCTTAATTGAAGACAAGTATTTTAGTCTTCAACAAACAAGACAAAATAAAAACCAGAGTAGCGGAAGTGTAGAACTGAAGGATAAATCAGTGGTGTATTGTAAGAAACCAATCAATAACCCAATTTGCTGTTAATTAAAAGTTTTCTCTGATCAAGTAGGTCAGGCTTGACATGTCAAATTTACATCTTGGAATTATAATGTTCTGTTCAGAGAAAAAATGATTTTTGAACCAACTGAAGGCCGAATTATATACATTTGCAACTAATAATAGAGACTGATTTTTAATTGTTTTAAGTTTAATTTTATTAAATACACTCTCAAATTACAATTTATTTTGTGAATATTCTTATATAACTAAGCATGAGTCAATAATTGTGAGTTATTTTCATTCTCTAGGAATAATACAGCACATAAATGGTTTAAGTGTATTATACATACTTTAATTTGCCTGAAAAAGTTTGCTCATCTCCATTGAGCAAGTCAGCGTAACATAAAAGAAAAAGATTATGAATTTACCATGATATAAGTATATGAAACAACCCAAATTATAAAATGCAAGACGTCTGTCAGTCTGGTTTTGGCTCTATTATAATAATGAACTGATTTATATGTCAGATGATATCAAAGTTTGTCTTATGTCCCTCTGGGAAAACGTTAAGACCACTCACTTAGCTATTTAATTTTTTTTCATTTAATATTTACTTCTATTTCTGTATAAGGCACTGTAATAGATACAGTAGTGCAATCTTGGAACTGTTTTAACCCTAGCCAGCGTTTATTCAACACTACCTTCGCACATTATTTCTGTTAGAGACCTAGACTCCAGCATTATGAAAAATATTTTTCAAAGCCATCTATAACTGTGTATGTTTCACATATGACCCTCACAGAGCTGAACATTCTGAAACATGGCCTAAAATCAACCAGTTCAGGATCATTTAGCAAATTTTCTAGGAACATTTCACTTAGAAGTCTCCAGTATGTATTTGTTACATGGATCTCGTATTGTAATTATCAATGTAAAGTTAACTTTGCTTTAATGAAGGCCTGATTTAAAGTAATAATTTGCTTAATGGAGACTTCAGATGAAACATTTCGCTTGTATGACTGCACATTGTGTTTCTAGTTATTTTATGTCATTTTATTTGTTTTTATGTAAGACCATGTAAATACACTAATAAGGAAAGAACTCTAAAAATACACATCTTTGAGAATGTAATTTACCTTAATTTCTAAATCGTGCCTATTTCAAGGAATCACTTTATTTTTTCCTTTCCCCAGAATTATAGCTAAGGAAGAATGGTGCACTTAAAGAAGTGAAAAACACCAGAAGAATGAGGGGATAGCAATCATCTCTGTGGATTTGGCATCTTGAATTTTATTTAGTTCATTAACTCTTCCACGGGGTGGCAGTAATATAGTGTAGAATAGAAGGAATGAAACTATCAAAAACTCCAAGTGGAAAGTTAGAATACAAAAATAATCAAATTTCACCAATTCATTGTGTACATGCACTATGAAATGTTGAATATCACACCTCCTCCTTATGAAATCAATGAAGTTAAAATCCTTATTACATAATTAGCTAAAATGTGTAAAGCAAAGCCAAATTCAGCATGGGTACAGCACCTGGGATTGAAGCAATGTTTATGTTGATTTTTTCACTGTCATATAAAGAATTAAAAAGTGTGAGTGATTTATATTAAAATTTTCTCAACAAAATATATATTTATAAAATCATTTTAGAAAATTCTAAGATAATCTATAACATCATTAAATTTTTACATGCATATGTTTTGTGTGTATCCCCCAAGAGAAAAATAAGCATTTTAGATATATTAGAAAGATTTTGTAAATATTGTAATGGTAAGGCAGTTGCTGAAACTATAGAAAGGTTGAATTTGTAATTTTTAAGATTTTAGTAACCATTGGTAGGAAAATTTCAGAAAAATAATGTCTTTTAAAATGTCTAGGGGGCTTCCCTGGTGGCGCAGTGGTTGAGAGTCCGCCTGCCGATGCCGGGGACACGGGTTCGTGCCCCGGTCCGGGAGGATCCCACATGCCGCGGAGCGGCTGGGCCCGTGAGCCATGGCCGCTGAGCCTGCGCGTCCGGAGCCTGTGCTCCGCAACGGGAGAGGCCACAACAGTGAGAGGCCCGCGTACCGCAAAAAAAAAATAAAATAAAATAAAAAATTGTCTAGGGCCTTCCCAGGTGGTCCAGTGGGTAAGACTCCATGCTGTCAATGCAGGGGGCCCGGGTTTCCGATCCCTCGTCGGGGAACTAGATCCCGCGTGCATGCCGCAGCTGAGTGTCCACGTGCCACAACTCTTCATTGTGGCACAACTAAGAAAGGCGTAAAAATTATATATTTGTAATATGGGAATGATTCAATCAGTTAATGCAGGCTATATTCAAATAGCCAGGGAAGGACCTATGTGATAAATGAATAAAGAGAGAGAAAAAAAAAGCCTAGTGTGCAGTAAAATTTTATTAAATTATAATTAATTATGACAATGTACACTTTGACACCCAGCTCTGATGCGGAATTCCTTAATTTGAACAACCTCTGAGGTCTCCGTGGAGGCCAACGATTGGCGTCAGGCAAAACTTTTGTAGCAAAACAAATAAAACAACAAGTTTTGTTGTTGGTTGTGGTGTTTTACAAGTATGTTTTTTGGCTGAGTTGTGTTTATTTGGACTATTTGATGAATAACATCAGTCAAAATAATCACATGGTGTGTGTCTAAGTGTAGCCTCTTTGTTATTAGAAATGCTTGATTTCTAGGGATGTAGATATAATAATTCATTTAGTCTTATTATTTATTTCTTTGTACTGAAAAGTATTCTATGGAAAACATTTTACTGGAACGCTGTCGTGGTAAGAGGAGCGACCAGACAAAGCAGTGCTTTAAACTGAAAGTGTGAGACATGCTTTCAAATGTTAATTATGAAAGCCATCCCCAAGTGCTTTCTGGAGCATCTTGATTGTTTCCCTGCCCTGAATTCACGTGACAGTTTTTTAAGGTATGGCAGTTAAATTGAATTGTTAGTAGGGTTGCCAACCTGTTTATAAAAATATTTCCATTTAGGAGTAAGTTTTACGATGTAAGTAGTGACGCTACATTGAAATACATAGCCCCCAAAATGACCCAATTGAAGATTTTAAGGAAACGAGACTGCATTTTGCATTTTGAGGGATTGAGAGAGAGAGAGGTAGGTGTCACCAACTTCTGTTAAACTAGAACCAGTCATTTGTCCTTACAATTTGAGGTGATTAAAACTCTGACGTATGGCTTCTTACATAACTAGCCGAGGCAAACCCGGATGACCTAAGGGTGGCTCACGTAAAACTTTACAAGTGAAACAACATCCCTGATGTACATTTTAGGGCAAGGATTGTCATGATGTGATCTCGGTGCAGTCAAGACCAACAAAAGAACAGAGAACAGATGTGAAATCTCTTTTGAGATTTGCGCTCTGCAGTTGTGCAAAAGATGAAACAGATGAAATGGTTAGAAAATGTCAATTCAAACAGTCAGTCGACATGAATTAGGGAAAAGCTCTTAACATAGTTCAAACCAGACCGTAAATTCATGGAAAAGTGATTTTCTGCATGTTTATCTTTAGAAAAAGCTAAAATGATCAACTTAGAGTACCTGTTTACTTAGATTATTAAATTGGTAAAAATCGATATAAATCAAATAGCCATTTTATTAAATACTTATTGACATCATTGAATTTATCTTCTTTTATACTGTTTAAATTCAGTGGCTTCCAATGAATATATAAATTACTATAATTAAATATCTCAATTAAAATTTTAAACATTTGCATATTGTATATTAGAAACAGTCAATATTTTGATTCTTTTTAAAAATGCTAGGAGCTTAAAATATTTTTCATATATGGCAGTCATCTTTTATAGAAAGTAATACGACTAACATCATAATCATACATGTGCATCCTAAATATTTCTATGATGTGAAAGTAGTGAAACCGTCATTAAGTATAATGCCCTAAGCAACTAAAAGTATAATGACTGCCTTTCTATATACATTTTTATAATCTCATACCTATGAAATAGGACTTTTTTTTTTTTTGCAGTGACTAAATATGTGAATAATATGTCTTAACCAAGTGAGACAGGCGAAGTTGGGTTGAACCTGAAAGATGCCATTTCTACTAATGAAACCTTAGTCATGATCCTGCCACAGGATTGACATACGGTGCAGAGCACCCAAGTACTAACTTATATTTAGTAACTGAAGTCTATATTTACAGTAGCTTATGTGGTTTCTCTCTGGTGCCTTCCTGAGTGATTTAGTGGCCTCAATTTTTCTTGTCACATTAATTAACTGAAAACCATGCTTTTACATGTTTTTTATTTTAGTTCGTTTTGCCTTTCAATTAAATTTTATGCAGCCTAACAGATATCCATTTTTCAATTCACCAGGTACGTGTATTCACATTTTCAGTTGGTCAACATAATTATGACAGAGGACCTATTCAGTGGATGGCCTGTGAAAATAAAGGTAACAAGTCTGTTTACTTGACATTGTATTATAAGAAGAAGAATTTGGTAGTTGTTAGTTCCACATATTATCATTTAAAATACTCTAAAGTTATAGCTAATTTTTTATAGGAATCAAGGCAAGAATAAGATGCTGAAGATGTTTTCTATTAAAAAAACACACACGTAAGAAACTTTGTTATTAGTGTTACATTACATAAAAATGCAGACATCTGATCATATTGTATATTTATAAAGGAATTATTTTATTGCATGATACTAATGATGCTTATCAAATATAACTTGACATGAAGAATTAAGAATGAAAGAATATCTGAGTTATGTAAAACTTAGATATCAGGAAGTGTGACACAATATGCACATTTTTTTCTCTGAGTGGTTAAATTATTGTTTTTTTAAATGTCTTCTTATACATTCCTAGGTAATTCACATTTTGTGTAGTGATCCTATATTTCTTTTATACTCAGACAAAAAAAACCATGTTATTTGAAAAATGCCACATGGCAATAAAAAGAACTTAGATTTATTCTGAAAGCTATTTTTAGGCAGGTATTTTATATGAATATAATAATTGTTAGATACCCATCATTGTGTATTTTTAATAATTTCTTCAATGAAAAAAAATTTTAATGATACCAGGTTCCCTACTGCTTTGTAGAAAAATAACATTTGTTTTATACAATCTAAGAAATGTAGTGAAATTTCTCATAAAGCCTGTGTATTTGCTATGAGAATACATTCATCAAACATTTTCCAGATTTATCAGTGGTGTTGATATTTTAGTGTTTGCTCAGTTAGAAGTGCTCAGTGTCGCCTACAAAGCCATAAAATAATTTTGTGGTCCTTTATTATGTTGTAATGTTTATATGTATAAATCTGTATATATATATTTCAGGTTATTATTATGAAATTCCTTCCATTGGAGCAATAAGAATCAATACTCAGGTATGGTTTTTTAAAACTTGTTTAAAGTATTTTTTCAAACTAGGATATTTCTTCGCTGCTTTAAATATGCTCAGTATGGAGAAAATGGGTGAAAATGAATAAATTATTCATACTGTTCCATTTGTAATAAAATGATGAGTATCATGGTAATGTATTGGTTTTCATTTCATTAAGGTTCCAAGTGTTTTTAAACATCCAAAACCCAGGCAAAAATATATGAGTATTTTTTTCTTCTCGGATGTTAAAAACATAATAGAAAGTAAATAAAATCAGTTTACTAACAATCTCATCATATAATTTCAACTTGGTTCTATTGCAAATTATTTAAATGAGTTTCTCCAAGTTGTAGGTACAACATAGAAAATTAAATAATAATTATTACAACTTACAACAAGGAGATGATTTTTCTACAACCATTCAGTTGAAAACATGCTTGTTAAATAACCAGGGAGATTGAAGCAATTAAGTTAATTTAAATATATATTATTTTTAAATATTCCTAAATTGCTATTTAAACTCATTAATTCTAAACATAACTGAGGGTCTACAAAATAAACTAAGTCAAAATTTAGCACAGATAACATGGCATTTGTGGAAATGAATACTGAATACATTGAATTTTGAAATGAAACAGCAGCTGCATTTAAGCCTGATGTCTAGATTTGGCACAGTATTTCATGTATTTTTTTGATATGTTTAAATGTAGTTTTGAATTTCAGCCAAACAATCTGTGATATGAAAACAAGTACATGGCTGCTTTATTATTTCAAATTTGTGTAGTTCCATCCAGTAAATCACAGAGCCTTAAATAGTTTAGATTAACATAAAACAATTCACAACGAACCTGTTTCACTTATTGTTGGCTGAACCTCAGAAAGAGAATATTTTGTTACTAGAAAAAAAACTGGGGTAGATACATTGTATAAATAATGTAAGTCAAATATTGTTGATTCTAAGTATGCAGACATACCATTTATGGAGTACCCAAAGTAGGAATTGAATGATTATATGCTTAACTTTCTTAATAATTTTGATTCCATCTTTATTTTTAACTCTAGATAAGTTTTTCTCTGTGGAGTTTTGGTTTTTTTTTTTTTAGCACTGCATTTCTAGCTTTCAACCACGTAACTCTTTTTTATGTATATGTATATATAGGAATATTTGGATGTTCTGGGAAGACCAATGGTTTTAGCAGGAGACAAAGCTAAGCAAGTCCAGTGGACAAATGTATACCTGGATGCACTGGTAAGCTAGACTGTTCAACCAAAAACTGTCATAACAAAAGCACACAGCTGACTTCTATTTCTTTCTAGCTTCCATTTCTCTTTTCCTGTTCATGAAACCCTTTCAAAATTCCTTCTATCACAACCTTCTTTGCTAGAATTTAGATAATTTACATAAAAACGTAGCCTTATGTGTAGTGGAGAAGCACAGATGTAAAGTGTTATTTTTCAGTTGCCATTGAGGATGTAGAATTTCAAACCTCTAATCTTGAATTTAAGACCATTTTGATAACTTTTTGAATTTTTATGTAAAAAAATACTAAAGTCACATGAATTAGTACCTAGTACTGCAGATTTTGAACAGGATTTGTGAAGAAGGTATTTTTAAAATAGACTTCAGCTACCAGAAGCATGTATATCCTCCATATCTCAAACCAGACTCAACAAAACTCAGAAGTACATGCAGTTAAATAGAAACAATCACAAACCTAACCACCTCTTCATATATAATTTCTTGCTTTAGATTCAACCCCAAATATTTATGGAAATAGCCATTGAAGTGATCAAATCTGGTGTGAAATAACAAATTAAAACATGTTAAATCTGTCCACTGCACAATAGAAATTTTAGTACAGGTATGCCATCAAATTTCAAAGCAGTGGTTCTCAACTGGTGGTAATTTTGCCCCTCAGGTCATTTGGAAATATCCATAGGTATTATTGATTGTCATGACTGAATAGGGAGGGGTTGCTACTGGCATCCAATGAATAGATGCCAGGGATGCTGTTAGACATCCCACACAGTGCACAAAACAGTCACACACACACCCAACACACACACATATACCCACACAACAAAGAATTATCCAGCTCAAAATATCAATAGGGCCGAAGTTGGGAAATCATGTTTTAATGTAATTTTTACTTTCCTGGTATGAAAGTTATCAATAGTAATTATCATATTTAAGATTTACTCATATGCTTAACTTAATTAGAGAAGACTTTATTAACAATTTTACTAATGTAATATATTGGAGAGACTTAAAATATTAAGCCCTGAAAAGTAAATGCTAATTCAATAACCCCTTTTCCTACTTGGAGTTCAATTATATGCTGATACTACTTTTCTGAATGCAATGATGAACCCAAAGGGCAGAATGCAATCCATTTAAAATTACTTATCATTTGGTTCTTGTAAAATAAACATACACAGGAAGTTAGAAGAAAAATAGGCACTATTAGCAGCAGCCTTGCGTGCTGAGAAAGATAAAGTGAAGCTTGCTTACCTCAAGCCCTCGCTAAAATTACTGTCCAGTGTTCCTTCTTGACATCACATATTTATTTAAGGTCACATGGTCAACTAAATATATGGTCAAAATGTTTCACATATCCAAATCCATCACAGGACAGAGTATGATAGGAGGAGTCAATAACTATGCCCTGTTGTATTTCCTATGACCAGAAGTTCATTATCCAGCATGTCTGCCTTGTTGGTGAGGTTCTTACTGATAGCACAAATGACTTTAGGAAGAGATTTGGGTTCTAAATATGCTGTTCTACCAGCTGAAACTAAATGTAAAAAAAAAAAAGGAAACAAATGAAGCAAATGAATTGTCTAGTCAGTGATTCTAAATATGCTGTTCTACCAGCTGAAACTAAATGTAAAAAAAAAAAAGGAAACGAAGCAAATGAATTGTCTAGTCAGTGGATATACAGAGCATTCATTTTACTGACTTGAGAATAAAAAGTGACCCATCTTTCCTTTCTAAGTATTTGTTTATAATCTCTGCACATAGCAGATTCAAAATATATGCTGGTCAAATCAACAGTTATTTTAAGAAGAAAAAGGTAAAAATAATCCAAGACTAAATGTAATGAATATAATGAGAAAAACGAAGAGAGCTCTGGAAATCAGAAGAAAGAAGGCCATATATTTGGGGATAGAGTAGAGTGAGGTTAAAAAGATGGTGTCGTGTTAGCTAAATATATGAGTCTAGGTAAGGTTTCTAAAATTGGTGATGAGTAGTGAAATCAGAGAGGGGAGGTGCAGTATGAAAATTGGAGAAGTGCTGGGTATATTGAAAGAATGATACCTCAGTCACTTTTGGAGATAATGGGAGATGAGAACAGAACCAAGACTGGGACAAAATTGTGGAGGGTTCATTTTATTTGGGAGACAAAGTGAGGTTCTTTATGTTAGAGAGATGAAAAGAGTTGCACCCTAGAAACTAAACATCAAATAAATTCCAGGAGGCAGAAATCTTATTTTATTTCTCTTTTCTAGAGACTTGCAAAGTGCCTTGGAATAGAGTACAATTTTTTTGGTCTGCTTAATGAAGGAGGGAGAAAATGGAAGTCAGGCACAAATAAGTTCATCCATAATTGTGTCTAATACGTTGGAAGACTAGTATCTCATTTGGGGGGCACATATTACCATATTGAGAAGCAAATTATGGTATTCTCTGTAAATGTAAAAGTTATGCAAAGAAAAAGAGTGCACCCATATATACCTTATCTTATACCATGCTACCATTTTTAAAACTGTGCGTATACAATATACAGTCGGTCCTCCATATCCGTGTGTTCCATGTCTGTAGGCACAACCAACTGCAGATTGAAAACATTCAGGAAAAAAGAATTTCAGAAAGTTCTTAAAAGCAAAACTTGAATTTTCCAGGCACTGGCAACTGTTTACATAACATTTACATTGTATTTACAACTATTTACATTGCATTAGGTATTATAAGTTATCTAGAGATAATTTGAAGTCTATGGGAAGTTGTGCATGGGTTATATGCAAATACTACCCATTTTATATAAGGGACTTGAACCTCCGTGGATTTTGGTGTCTTTTGGATACTAGGTTTCTAAATTATCTGTAATCTGCCTTTCTTTGAGGTGGAAAGTTTTCATTGCAAATATTAATTTACATATTCAATTAAGGATTTTTCATGGTCACATGTTCTTCCTTAGGATTAAGTAGAAAGCCAACATGTGTATCATACAGCCAACATGTATATCATATATCATACAGCCAACTACGTGTAGTCATTTCCTTAATTTTAATTATTTTTATTATACTAAAAGGCTTCATGACTGGACTTTCATATTTGATGCGTGCAGTTGTCTGTCTGCATCATTTCACTTTGTCAAAAACCACTATTTATTTTGGAGAGTATTTAGAAGCAATATTGCTTCTTTTGAACATCATAGTTTACTTACCTAGAATATCCCAGAGATGCAGTATCAGTAGCATGTTTTTTCTGTTTATAATGTTATTCTGCTACACATCTGTGGTTTAGCATGAAGCCTTTGGCTTAGGGCATGAAAAAAGTTAAGAGTGAAGCAAAAAGAAAGGAAGGTTAAATAAATCATTTGAAACAATATTTTAATATCGCTCTGCTCATGGTGGTCCCTGGTATTAGGTGAACTATCACTCACTATGAAAAAAAGAGTGGAGGGGCAGGGTTACTGATATGTTTAGTGTAATTTGATTTTTATAGTTATTTGTAATGCTCTCTTAAGAGTATTATTTCAGATGTTGTGTGCTTAAAGAACTGCCTACTAGATCCTGCTTATTTCTAAGACATTTCATTGCCTTTTTAAAAAGTAAGCTTTCAAAATCAATTACTAATTTTTTTGTGGCTGTTTATAAAGTAACTAAAATGCACTGTCAGATATCAAAAACTAATGCAGAATGATAAAGTTTAAATTGTAGTTTTAATTTGACTTTTCTCTCTGACTCTATTTTAAGGAACTGGGACTTGTCATTACTGGAACTCTTCCGGTCTTCAACATAACCGGCCAAAATGAAAATAAGACAAACTTAAAGGTTAAAAGTTAATTGATAAAATTAATAATAATAAATGATAAGCTATGACGTTGACGCTCCGTGTGGATAAGATATTTCTATAAGGAAATACATACAATGTTAACTGTCTCGTGAGGCGGGAAGTAAAAGGCAGCAGCTGCCTATGTGATAACCACCTGGGAAAAAGGAAATGCAGGTCAAGTTCTCATTTCCCCAGAGCCAAGATTCAACTTAACTCTATTTAACTATGACTTGATGAGAACACAAGTTCAGACTCCGGGAGTAATTACATGATAAATGGACAGTACTATTGTGTGCACATTTTTAAATGCATCTAAGATATCCTTGGAGTTCAGAAAGAAAAATCCAAAGAAAAAATCCATGGTGATGTTTGTATCAGGTGTATAGGTACCTTTTTAGAATCACTGCTCCTCCAACTTACATTCAAAGGATAGTTTTTTTAATTGTCATGTAACTTAAGGATCTGATTTAAATGATGGTTCTCATTATTTTGCTCTCTTTTTTTAAGATTCAGGAAAAATACTTAATGAGTTTCATTAAAAATCTTGATTTCTATAGTGCTGGTAATATTGTCAATGTAATATAATGCTACCAACTTGAAGTTCTACAAGTTTTGAAAAATATGTCTCTTGAACTTGTTAAATTGTCTCATTTTTTAAAAATACTTTTGATTTAAAAGTAGGTTTACATTTCCGTTTCTCAGCTTACATAAGAAGGAATTTAAGTATGTGGGAGAAGTTAAGATTTTTTAATGCTAAATACTCATTTTATAGTTCGGTTGACATTCCTGATGTGAGGGAAATTTATTTCCAGTTTATAATGAAATGAAGTCGGTTGCACTAAAGTATTGTTTGTTCACTTACTATAAATGTCAGTGGAACTCCTTATTTTAATAATGTGGCCATAGAAAACATTGGTTATTCCTCTTTGGTGGCCCGTTACCATTCTTAACTATCTGATGGTTCTAGTCCTCATAACTCAGGAAGGAGTAATTCTCGAATTCCTCATGTAGATTATCTAAGGGATTGCTTAAATTGGGGGTGTTTGCTCAGACTAGGGTTGATTCGTGGGAAAAGAGCACAGTTGTTGACATGACTTTCTCGTTCTGTGTGCACCTACACAAAATTTAAAATGTTCTTGTGATAACTATTAACTGGATTTTATGATTTTCTTTGTAACGTTTTGGTTTATTTTATAATTTATATAATTACATTTAAGACGAAAATTCCTGATTCTAAATTTTAACACCATCCACATCCTATGTCCCATAGAAGATTATGATAACAGTTTACCACACGGCCTTTTCGATTTGCAACTAAAACTGTGGTGCCCGTTGTTTGGTATTTAGAAGTCAGCAGCAACCAGAAATAGTGTTGTAAGAATCTCTGCTATTTTATTACAAATAAGGTCACGTATTGTACTTTTCACATATACTCAGGTATTATCAACAACAAAAATCCATGGTTTTCTCATTCCATATTGCCTAATTAACTTTAAACTGGACATTTTTGTGATTTCTTAATCATAGCATACCAAAGTTAGTTTACACTCACACACACACACACACACACACACACACACACACACACACACCTACAGCTGCTGACTGTTCAGCAATTAAAATAAGTATTAGTACAGGAAGTATCAAATTTAAAATTTCATATATCTTTTGTACTTTAGCTTTAATCGTCAAGGTTTCACTTTTTAAGCTAAATAATAATGATACAGTTGTGGGAATATAATCAAAGCTGAGAATCATTGCAAGTTGATACCAAAAATGCCTCACTCTTACATATATATATATATGTTTAAGCTAGTGTGGAATACAACCGTTGTCAAGCAGAAGGATGAACGTATATAATAATTGTGTAGAAATAAGTAAATTTTCGGTAGAAAATACACTGCCTTTTGCTATCTTATTATAGAACCAGCTGATTCTTGGTGTGATGGGAGTTGATGTGTCTTTGGAAGATATTAAAAGACTGACACCACGTTTTACAGTAAGATGGAATTTACTGTTTTGGTAACTTTTCTGTTTTAAAACTCTCTACTAATTTAGCTTGTTTTTAAAACACTTAAAAGGAATTCTCAAAAATTTTGTGCCATTATCTTAGCAAAGGAACTAAATATTTAAAAGGATTCTTAAAAGAGTGTAAAGATATCACGTTATCTTTCTTTATGCTTTAAAATATGTATTTAAGAATTCTTTTTTAAAGAATGTGGATTTCTGATTGCAACTCAGGAATCTTTAAGGTTGTTTCTTATTATTTTTCAGCTGTGCCCCAATGGCTATTATTTTGCAATTGATCCTAATGGTTATGTTTTATTGCATCCAAATCTTCAGCCAAAGGTATGTATATAATTTACAATGATTAGTGTTCTGTAAAATTAATGATTAATGTTCTTAAAAGGTTCGTCATTTTTAAATTCACTATACAGCACTAAGTATAAAGGAACATTATACCTGTAACGTTAAGAGATGACAAGACCACAGTTTATAATATATGAAGGTGTGAAAACAGTTTTTGTTTTCTCTTACCTGTTTAGTTCTGAAATGTTTCTATCCACTATCCAGCTAACCAATATTCCTATCTCAAAGGCAGCCATTATCACCTCCTGAGCTTCACACATCCCACTTGGTATTTTGATTAGGCTGTAAGGTGGTGAAGGAGATGGCCTGGATAGGTGTGAACTTGAGAGCATTATTCATGTTCCTCTATGCGTAGGCCATTTGCATTGCCCTTTTTTTTCGGGTAATTATCTCTCCTTTCCATCTGCCAGGCTTATAAAGATATGTATGAAATTCAAAAAGAAAAACTTAAATGGGATGGGCTTCAGAAATGGGAAGGGTTTATTAATCAGGGAGCTATATGTAAGTGATAACATTCCATACATGAACCATTTTATCCTAATCTTTATGCCTATTTTCCCAAGATACAAAATACTTTCCTAAATGTCTCATCCAACTCATTTCACTTTTCATTAATGCTGCACAGGTAAAAAAACTTTATTTATCCAGAAGTAAAATTGGCAAAACCTTATGTATTTTTAATTTATAAGCATCTTCAAGTTATTGTTTAACTTTGAAGATAATATTAAGGATACTTTAAACCATGCTAGATGGAAATATATACAGACTTATGCATATTATTTCCTTCTCCCCAGGCATGGAGATTTAATGTTAGTGATGTTTTAGGACACATACAAGTATGTATGTGTGAGCACTGCACACACACACACACACACACACACACACACACACACAAAGTTGGGTCATTAAAAACTGTTCAAAAAGTAATAATTAAGAACCATTAATATTGAATGTAAAGACATATTGAATGGTTATAATTAATGTCTATATTTTATTTCTCACTTTGGAACTTATTTCCGTATAAAATCCATCATGATCTAAATATTTGCTAATCGTATGTAGCTGCTGATCACCCTGCATTATTTTTAAAGTTGTTATTTTATTGTAAATGTGGTCTAAGCATATTTTCACATTATTATTAGTCTATCACAGCTCTTTGAAAACATATCGTGTTAAGTTCCTCTTAGAATTGTTTATGATTGGCTAATCATTCTATGATTTTTCCATAATTGAAAATTTTTAAGTCTTTTTAAGAGTTTTTAAAATTTACAGTATTATTTTGTATTATGTTTGTATATCCAGTGTATTTTAAATTATATTCCCGTAAGTAAAGTGATTTAAACGTAGTAATAATGTAATGTGCTGAAAGGTGTGAAGGATCCCTACTTTTACGTAGTTGGACATTTTGATTGTAAGTCTTAACTCCTTCCCCAGAAAGAACTAAAATATGTCATAGACAAAATAATAAAAAAGAATAATTAGAATAATCACGTATGATGTATATATATAAAACCATCATTTAGAGGTAGTTATTTGAAAAGGGTTTTCCCCTTTTCTACATTCTTGTACTAATAATCAGTATTTATGTAGAAAGTATTTTATTGCTATTTGAATGCTGTTAGCATATATTTGACTCATATTTGGAATAATCAATTTACTAAAATTCGTAAAGTTACAAAGAAAATATAAATTCTTTAGAAATTCTTAAAGCCCAGGTGATTTTTCTTCAGGATTATGTTAGCTTTTCATATTTTTAATATAGGAGATTATTATAAGCAAGTGTGCAACAGAAAAAACTTTTAGAAAAAATATTGTTTTAGAAAACCATTAAAAATAAAATGTTTGAACAGTCAATGTATTATTTTTTTCTGAAATTCATGCTTGTGAATTAAATATGCTTATCAATTCTCATCATTAACAGGTTAAATATTATAATTTCTTTTCGTGGGTGACAGTGCTTGCTATACAGAGAGATACAAGAACCTGATAAAGGATGATATAGTATAAGATAGTTGTTTTAGAAATTGACAAATACAGAGGAACAATATGGTTAGAGTAATATACTAACAAAATTAATCTTAATTTTTTCATCCAAAATTCACCAATAGAAATAAAGGAAAATAATGCTACATTCCATAGTACCCATTATTATTTAACAAGATCAAAGTCTAATCTTACGCAGGTATCCTTTGCTGCATGCCTTTTGTTTTCTTCTTGAAACTGTAATCTTAATTCACATTGTTTCAATACAATTTTGAAGTTTATAGAAGGCAGAACAAGTGTCCTAAAGCCAAGAATATCAGAAAATAAAGTAGCTATGAATCTCTTGCATATCTAATTTTCTGAGGAATCATTACTTACCTTCTAAGAGAGACTTTTCAAAGTCTCCACCATGACCACATTTTGACAAATGCTGAATTATGTATCCTCCTTTATTCCAAAATGCATTTGAGAGTTCCTCCGTTGTGTTTCAATGAAATAACTAGATTAGGTATACTTATTAATACCTCATTTTTATCAGTCTAAAGAAATATTTATTATCTAGGAAATTATGCATAATTTACATTTTAGAAGTCCATATTTAAAATAAACCTACAGTGTTATGACTGAATTCTTCATTTGTTCCATGGATGTAACATTTTATGTCGCTAACAAAGGCACAAATTTTAAGCATTTAAGACTGACTTTTTAATATCCTATCGTATTTATATTTTAACACATTTGAATCATATACATTCTAAAGAATTCCCGTTTTTTCCTTTTTTTAAATCACCATAGGGAATTCTCCAACAGTCCAGTGGTTAGAGCTCGCCACTTTCACTGCGGTGGGACTGGGTTCGATCCCTGGTGGGGGAACTAAGATCCCGCAAACTATGGGGTGCGGTCAAAAATAAAATAAAATCAGCAAAGAAGTTGTCTGAGACAAACCATCTTTCTCATTTCCTACATTCTCACTTTTTTTCTCCCTAGGAATAAAAGGAAAACATTAGTCATTTTGCTAAAAAAAAAGTGAGCATTTTTACTAGCGTTACATATTTTATTCACTAAAAATATTTTTGAACTTTCATTTCATTTATTGACTCATCATGAGCTTGATGATACCTGTTTCTGATCGAGGAAGTACCTGACCAAAATTGATGATAAGATAGAACGCTTACCCATGTTGATATGTAGTATGACGAATTACCGTCTTTCTGTTGCTTCAGCCTATTGGTGTAGGTATACCAACAATTAATTTAAGAAAAAGGAGACCCAATGTTCAGGTAACTGTGAATGAAGTTAGCAGTGCCTTCAAATTTGCTAAATCAGAGTTGCAATTAAGCTTCTCTTCCTAAAAGCATATGATTAATGCTGCCTTTCCTGACAGCAAGCTTCCAGAGCATGAGATGGAGATGAGCATCATTTCTCAATAAACCAGAGCAAAAATGTTATTAATAATGGCAGAGGGTATGCATTTGCTGACTAAAGATTGCTAGCAAATGATGTAATAATAATGATAATCAGAGTAATCGCAATTAAATGGCTTCTAAAAAATAAATTTGTTATTAAATATTGTGCAGTTAGTGTCAAATCCATGTAATCCTAACAATTTGCTTGTAAAATTAACTTCTTAGTGGAAATAAGAATACAATTCTAATATATAATTTCTAGAAACCACACAATGTAACCCAAAATTTCTTTGGATTTCTAAGTGTATTTTCAGATGAGCAGTTAGAGGAAGTTCCCTTCACCTAATTAAAAGTGTCCAAAATTGCAAATAAATACTATCTGGCAAGCTTACTGCAAAATCTTTTCTCTGATGGCAACATATTTAAACATTATTCTATGTATGCTTATTTCTATAAGTGCACTAAAAATAATCAGCATAAAAGGATACTTGCTATAGTTCAGTAGAATTTAGCAGGAGCATTTCAAAATTTCAGAGAAAGTTCAATATGACTTAAGGTTTTCTGTGTAAGCCTATCATTTCTTTTAAAAAGTTGGTGACATTATAATGGAGAGGTAGTATGATATTAAGAGATCATTAAGCTATGAATTAGTAAAACTGAGTTCCAGTTTGTTCTACTTGTAGCCAACACTATATCCTTGAGTAGTTCACTAAACCCCGTAGTACTTCAGTTTCTTCACCTGAAAAGCAGGAAGATTAATAATTGTTTCCTATCCTACACAGTATATTCCTAGGAAATTGAATACATATCCCCAGCTCCATCTCCTGAAAATTCTGATTTAATTTGACCAGGGATGGGAGCCGGGCTTCTGAAGTAGTTTTAAAGTTCCGAGGTAATTCTAAAGTACAGAGCCAATGGATTAATAGAAGCTTCAGTTTCCTTCTAGCTCTAGAATTCCATGACAGTCTGAATTTCGTGTTGTGGCATCAGTCTCCATTTCTTTTGTGATTCCTGTAGAGGTTAAAATTATGTTTATGTCTTTTCTTGATTTATTAAATTGTTTTATGTTACTCCTCTTGCATGTTTCTTTTTGTGGATTACCTTGGATTATACTCATTGCAGTCATGTACATTTTAGTGAATTTTTAGTTTTGCCATACTTTCAAATAGTGCATGTAAATATTGTGATATAATTTAAAAATAAACAACCTGGAAAATGGTTTGTTTTATTTTTGTTTTCCTTCCAAGGAAACTCCAAATGGCAAACTAGCAACCACACAAGACGTCTGAACTTGGAAAATATTTTTTGAGCTATGTAGTATTTTTAATAATACCAACTGCTAATTATTTCAATTTAAAATTTAACAACATTGCCTTGTGCCTTTTATTTTAGTTCCACAAATGGTATGGTCTTTATGTCAGTTGATATTCAAATTTTACAAATGAGAATTGTTAGATATTTAAAACATCAAACAAAAGTACTGGGAGTGCAGGGACTGGATTCCAGTTCTCAAGCCTGTCTTGGTGCTTTCTGATGAGAAGAGTTCTGCTTTTGAATTTTTCAATCACTGTACCTGTAATGAGTCTTTTAAAAAATGGTCAGCCAGATTGCCATTTAAAAAGTACAAGTGATGCATTGACATTTTCTTTTATGATTTCCTTTTCCTGTCTGTGTCTTTGTATGTTGGATTGGGACGTGATCTTCATATTGCCAATTCTTCCTGATTATGCCTCCTCCATGCATGCTGTTTGGGTCTGGTCATGCTATGCATTATCCATTGCATGTAAGATAATATTCTTATTTATGTTTATATTTTATCATTTTATTTTGACTTTGTTTTGTGGTGAGTTAAAATTTGAACGCTGATGTGAGGGTGTTTGTGTAAAGATAATTTATTTCATGAGACTTTAAATAAGCAATTCAGAATAATTTGTCAGCTTTAGAGTATCCTTTTGATAGACACTTTCTCAGTTTTGTTTTTTAAACAGAGGACTAGAATTATTTTCAATGGTGATTTTTATTTTCTTCTTATAAAATATTGCTTTTCCAAAGAGTATTTGCTTCTGAGCCAATGGGATGCTGCCTAAACAGCGATCAGTATTTTCACCTATTGAACAATCTAATACTTACTTTCAATATTCTAGAACCTTGTGAATCTAGATATGAAGTTCATAAGCAGTGAATATTTTTTTTAATAAAAATGCCAGGCACAGTTGGGTTTTTTTTTTTTTAATTTGCCTTTAAGGATCCCCATTCATCAAAACCAATGGGAATCATATATTTTCATTATTTAAATGGAGCTACTCTTTGAAGGCATTTTTGTCTTTATTATAAAATAAATACATGCCATGTATACTGTGTCATTCAGCATTTGAAATAAATGTTTAATTTTAGTACATTTTTAATTATTGGCATTGTCTTGGGTAGTCAGCCCTACTAAAACAGTGTTTAAAATAATGATGATCTGAAAGTATTTTGGAAGAGCCTGTGAGGCAGAAATTTTTTAAATTCCAGTGACCTTGCACTAATACGGCATAATTTCTATTTATTTATTACTTCTAATTAGTTATCATATATTGATGGTATTTATTTTAGTAAATATTAAAAATCCAGTTTCTAAATTTTTACAGTTGTAAAATAATAGACACCTATTATGATTTTATGTTCTAGTGAACTTTGAAATTCTACTATGGCATGTTACATTACTTAGTAAGTGTTATAAGAGAATAGTATATTTTTGTTTATCAAATATTTTGATATCCTCATTTTATGATTGAGAAATTTTTAAAATGTCACGTGAGGTAAGTTCACCAGGTTAACAGTTTCATTTGATATGTTTATGGAAATAAATAATCTGTCTGTTCCATAGTGAATTTGATTTCTTATTACACACCAGCAAGAAGCAGCAGTAGGACGTGTAAAGCAGGGAAACAGTGTTTAGTGAACCTAGGGGTTATTATTCAAGTTAGACTTCAATCACAATAGCTAATCTTTATTAAAATCCTTCTGACTTTACCATAAATTTTATCTTACGAAATTGACTTAATTTGACTCATTAAAATATATTGTAAAATTTCTGAGTTTCAAACACATGAAGCAAACTTGCATCTTTTCTTTATGCATTTGAAGAAGGAAAAATAAATTTAGAAGAGTTTGTTTTCCTTAGCAAATTCAAACATTTTTAAAACGTTTTCCCTCATATAATTTTATTTTTTATGGATACAAATAAGGTATATTACGTACACATCGCCTTTGTTTTATTGCCAAATATGTTATCCACATGGCTGTATTTTGCTCCTTTCACATCCCAATTAAAGATAACAAGCTGTAAGTGGATCTTCAAAAGTCATATTGCCACAGGATTTGTGATTATAAATGTCCTATCTAACGCAGGACTCAAAACTCTTCAGTTGGTGATTAATTAAAATTTGTCTGCTATACTTAAAGCTCAAATCCCTAGCCTACTTATTATTATTTTAAAATATATATGAAAGAATATACCTTTATATAATTATTTTGTCAACTTTTTAAGATACCTTAGGTAAGTAACTTTTATGGAATTAATTTCATATTTAAATATCTATTGAGTTATTCTATATACAGCCTCATTTTACAATGTCATATATGCTTAATTACTATTTTCTGTGTAGAACCCCAAATCTCAGGAGCCAGTAACTTTGGATTTCCTTGATGCAGAATTAGAGAATGATATTAAAGTGGAGGTGAGTGCAATCAGTCAGCTTGAACAGCACCCTCAGGTCAGATGCTGGTGTTCTTCCAGTCCACAGGGATCTGTTGAGCAGCTTCGTTGTGTTGGTTCTGTCTTAGGTACTATACACACAAAGATGAATGTTTTTCATCTTTAAAAATTTCTAGATCCTGGGCTCTCTCATCTGAAAGATCATATGAAAAGGAATAAATATTTTAAATTGGGTGTGACCTTAGTTTTTTTCTTTCTCCTTCCACAGGTAGAGTTATTTTCAGTATTTCAATACAAATGTAACTTGTAAATTTCAATAAAAAACATAGAGAGGGGGACGTTGCCATAGAGTTGAAAGAAAAGTTGCAGGGAATTTAATCATCCAACCACCCAATAAGCAACATGAGGAAAGAAGCTGCCATGTTTGTCTTAGTACTCTATACTCAGAAATTTTCTATTTTATTTCAAAACCAAAATTGCATGCCACTTCCTCCGAGAGGGCCTTCCATAATAATAGGGATAATCATTAATAATAACATTTATTGAGTACATGGTATGTGTCAGTCATGGATTCTCAAGAGCCTTTGAATAAGTACATTGTTATTGTTATTATTATTATATCTGTTGTACTGATGATCTGTTTGAGGTACAGGAGGTTAAATAGCTTATCTCCCTTTACTCAGCTAGTAAGTAGCAGAACCAGGATTTGAACCTGGCTCTTGCACTCCAGAGCAGAGATGTGTGTGTGTGTGTGTGTGTGTGTGTGTGTGTGTGTGTGTGTGTGTGGTACGCGGGCCTCTCACTGTTGTGGCCTCTCCCGTTGCGGAGCACAGGCTCCGGACGCGGAGGCTCAGCGGCCATGGCCCACGGGCCCAGCCACTCCGCGGCATGTGGGATCTTCCCGGACCGGGGCACGAACCCGTGTCCCCTGCATCGGCAGGCGGATTCTCAACCACTGCACCACCCCGGAAGCCCAGAGAGCAGAGATTTTTAAGATTCTTTCAGATGAATTAACTTCTTCTCTTATCTATTCAAAGGCCACCGTATTTCTTTTACAGTTTGTCACAGTGTGTTTTAATTTGTACTTGCTTTACACACTTTACAACCTTACTCCCTCAGTGTAGAACAAGAGAATCTATTTATCATAGTTACCTTAGACTGAGGCATAGTGCTGGGATGTTTTAGGTAAATAATGAATATTTGTTGTAAAGTATTTGACAAGATAAAGTATGATCATGTAATGGTGAAGATCTTGGTTTCTGGACTCTCATACCGCTGAGTAACTAACTGTAATTATATTTAACCTCTCAAGTCTCAATTTCCCCTCCATCAATCCCATAAAGTAATTGAACACTTTTATTAATTACATTTCAAAAATTAATGACTGGTTGAAAATATTTCATTAAGAATGTTTTTATCATTTTAAGATAATGTAAAATAATGATGTGGTAACTTTTAAAAGAATATTTCCACACTTCAGTAGGTCAGTTTAGTATCTGCTATAAAGTAATTGTTTCAATTTCCTTTAGATTCGAAATAAAATGATAGATGGAGAAAGTGGAGAAAAAACATTCAGAACCCTGGTTAAATCTCAAGATGAGGTAAGAATTAAGTCAGGTTTATTCTTAAATGAAAATGTATATATTAATAATGATAATTGATATTAGTGGTAAAGCAATATTTATTCATAAAAACGGACGTTTCTAGAAAACAAAAATTGTTTAAAGCACTCTTTGCTGGAGGGCTATTTGTGTGTGTGTGTGTGTGTGTGTGTGTGCTAGGCGGGCCTCTCACTGCTGCGGCCTCTCCCGCCGCGGAGCACAGGCTCCGGACGCGCAGGCTCAGCGGCCACGGCTCACGGGCCCAGCCGCTCCGCGGCACGTGGGATCCTCCCGGACCGGGGCACGAACCCGCGTCCCCCGCATCAGCAGGCGGACTCCCAACCACTGCGCCACCAGGGAAGCCCTGGAGGGCTATTTTTAATAAGATTTTTAACTCTGAAATTTTTATAAAATGTTGCTTTAGATTTCTTGATGTATTCTTCTGTCATTTATAATATGTTCTTGAAAATTATATTTTTTAATTTTTTTAATTGATGTATAGTTAATTTACAATATCATGTAAGTTTAAGGTATACAGCACAACGATTCAGTTATACATACATATATATACACACATATATATACTTTTTCAGATTCTTTTCCCCTATAGGTTATTACATAATATTGAATATAATTCCCTGTGCTATACAGTAGGTCCTTGTTGGTTATCGAAAATTATATTTATGTCTCCATTTTTTTTTTTTTACCAGTATAAGAAATAGAATACACAATATGATGTTTGCCATGTTCTTTTAGGCCATTTCAGTATACAAATTTGAAGTTAATGTTTAATAGCTGTATGTTTGGTATGGTTTGTGCATGCAGATGTTCTGTTGAGTTCCATATATTAATTTTTTGTTTGTTTCTTAACTTGTTTCTGGCTTCATTTATCTTCTTTTACTATTTAAGCACTATTGCCCTGAATTTAAACCTGAAACTAAATCAAGAGATAACACAGCTACTGCCATAAAATCACTGGTACAGCTATGTAACACTTGTATTGTTTTATATTGACGTGGAAAAACTCCGTGTATATGAGAAGTGTGTCTATTCATTATCAGTCACATGTGGAATAAATAACACATTCGTATGTTTGAGGATTTGAAAAATGTATAGAACTCCCAAGCTTTTGAGCCTGGAAATTTAATTTAAGCTTTTATGTATAATTTATGTCCGTTTCCTCACAATCCCATCCCTTCTAAGTGTAACATTTCTCCTGAATTTCTCAGCAGAGCTTTCCCTATGATGGAGCTAAGATCTAAATACAGTACTTCATTAACATGTGCCTTTTCTCATTTTAATGTCATCAGGAGTCCCTATTACCAGAACCCAAGGGGAGGTATATACCAGTTTCAGTCTTTGTTGAAACATCAACTCTGTTTACTTAGACTTTACCCGTGCTGTTTACCACTTCACTTTTCAGAGGAAAGATGTAAACCATTCAGCAGTTCTGCCAGCTTCTCCAAACCCTGGGACCTGCATGGTTTTTTTTCAACTTACAAATCAATTTTGTCTTTATTCAGTCACTTTGATATTTCTCTTCTTCAATTTACTGTAAATTCTTCTTTTTGACCAATATCCACCCATAGACTTTTCCTGTTAATAATATTGAAGAAAGTAGTGTTTTGTATGTTTATTTCTCTAATCCAACACAGTTTTTGATATTCTGTTTTTTATAACTTGCTGAACAATACTAGTTTGCCATGGTTTTTTATGAGTATTGATAAATAAGTAAACATTATTTCTTTTAATTCTTTTATGAATTTTAGGAGTCCAGAAACTTCCTGAGCACTTCCTGCCCTCCCTCCCCCCCATCCTCCACACACCTCAGTAAAGCCATGGGGCTATTTGATGTATAGAAGCAACACTGTGTAGTTGTTACAAAATGAACTTGACATCGTACATTCTCCTTCATCCTGCCGACTAAAGTCCTCATTTCTTCATCAGTAAACTGTGGAAAAGAATAGTATTGCATTTACTCCAGGGAGCTGATTAAATGATACAGTGACTGTAAAATGCCTAGATATTGCCTAACACCAAGAAATATTCAGTGAATATTATTATTCTGATGAGGATGATGAAGCTGGTGATAACTAAAAATATTAAAAGATACATATGTGTCATCACCATACCTAATGGAAGAAGTAATGATCATTTCTTTACTACTGTTCAGTAGCTCCATAAAAAAGATTCAATATCCATGAAGTTATTTAGCTCTTACTTCCTTTCCCTAGTGGATATAGTTGTCTTTCTAACCTTCAATGATACTAAGTAATTAGTCTCTTATAATAGATAAATACTATAATAATGGCTTAATAAGAACAGTAATGTGTTAATCATACATTTGGGTCTAGACACACTGTGTTAATTTCCTGATATTATCAATTTCTCTTCAGCGTACCCTACTATGGAAATATCTGTGCATTATCTAATATTTCAGTCCTGTTTCATTATTAAAATTTATTTTTCAGGAAATGTTTTTAAAGTTTTGAGGTTAATAATTTGGCATAAATTACTAAGATTTTGCACTTAAACGTCCGTAAAATTTATTATGTGGGTATTTTTTTTCCTAAAATGTTGCTTTACACACACACACACACCCATAACAGAATAAATAATTGTAGAATAGTATAGATCAGATATTTGTGAAGAAGGGTATTGAATGATGACTGAATTTTTAAATAGAGCTTAGCATTCTGCTCTTCATATAAATTCACTTCAAATAGAAAGTGATGAGAACCATGTCCAACTTTTTTTTTAGAGATATATAGACAAAGGAAACAGGACGTATACATGGACCCCTGTCAATGGCACAGATTACAGGTAATTAACCTTATTTATTTATATGTGTGCTGTATAAAAGAATATTCAGTTCAGTGCCTTTCACCTATTTTTAAGTAGCCATTTTTCCAGTGGATGAATGTTATCTTTACATACTCATGTTACTTTCAATATAATTAAAATAGAAATGTTATCCTTTCCAACATTAAAATGCATTAAAGTTATACATTCTGATTTTCAAAATGAGAAAGATGGGAAAAAGCTAGAAATATAAAATTTAGAAATGAAAACTTGCATGATATACATATATTTGGTGTTTTATACATTCATGTTAGTAATAATAAATGTTGACATTTATTACTTTGTGGTCATCACCTCCACTGACCTCCTCATTTAAATTGTCATTTAGTTTACATTACTTACATTTAGGTTGCAAATTAACTTAGAAATGAAACTTATTATATCATAGTATAATCTGATATAAAACGCTCAATTGATATAATTTAATCCCATGAGTAGAAATTCTGTAATATCCTGATCCCTTCAATTGACCGGACCTTGGAAAATTGGACAGACTAATACCCTAACGTTTCTTGGAAATTCTCCATTCTTCAACAGTTGCTGAGCATTTTTTGTTTTGTTTGCTCTAAGGTCACCGCTTTCCCGGTGGTCCTGCTTCCTACAGCCTCATAATACTGAGGCTGATACGAAAATGTCCTTCTTGTTACTCATTCTCTGTTCCTCCTCCCTAACACCTCCCATCTTTGGATCTCACGTCACCAGACCGCACCACGCACCATTCCTCCCTTTGAACAGCCATCTCCCTCTCGTTCCTGTAAGATATCGGTCTCTGCGTGGTTGCCACCCTCTCCTCCATTCACGTGGATCAGTGTTTCTCAAAGTATTTGAGACATACCCATGCTTATATAAAATAAAACGAAAATCGTTTACTAAAATAAACTTTAAAAGAGATGAAAACTCAAGTGGAAAAAAAATGTTTATTTACATTTCATAGACATGAAATTCGTGTGTCAAATTGCTATAAACATTTCTAAATGCTTACTCTGAATTTCTGTGCTTAATTAATCATGAGCTGGTAATAGATAGTTTGCAAGTGGGCCAGGTCCCTTGACACACTTTAAATACCAGTGACGTAGATGATTTTTCTGGTGCCTGGACTCTCATTTTTTTTTTTTTTTATATCTCCTCCCCTCTGATGATCTTGTCAGTCCCCTATCTTAGCTACCTACTCCAAGGTCATGTTTTACAACTCTAACATTAAGACTGCAACTCCTTCATGATCTTAATTTGAGATTTTTTTTATCCAACTCTCAGAGTAATACATTTTAGCTTTGCAACCCCTCCTTCTAATAGTCCAACTGCAACGATCCTTTGACTCAATTGAGACCTGAAATCCATCGACCCCTTCGACATTTTCACTGTCCTTGCCTTCCTCGTGTCCTTGTACCCCTCTTTATTCGGCATAAATTCTTTGGGTCTTACTACGTTCACTCTCTTACACACACCATCGACTCCCTGCATCATACTCCGGTTTGGCAAACAGTAGTTTGACCAATCCCAATCCTGGTTAGATTAAATTATTACCAACACCACACTGCACCCACACAGCTACAAATGGGAGAAATAAAATATTCCTTGACTGATGATATCCAAAATTCAGGACCTTTCACCTTAAGTGTACTTCAGCAGTGCCTGCTGATCTCAATAGTCCAGTAAATTTAGGATGCTTCTAGATGACTTTTGATAGCCTCTCTTCACTCCTCAAACCCATCTCTTTCCCATCCATTTTTCTCTCAGGTGATGTCTTTACTTCTGTTTTTCTCGGTGAAATAGGAAGCGATCAGAAGAGACCTTCTACCGCATAACGACTTGCATCTATAGCTCCATCTCGTATCTCTATTTCTATTCACAACACAATAACAAGAGTGATATTATTAATACTTGAGTTATATTGTTTCATTTCTCTACTCAAAATTCTCCAATAATATGCTCTCTTAATCTCTATAAAATCTGAAGTTTGTCATGACCTTAGAAGACTTAACAGCATCTGACCTAATTTACCATCAGTTCTCTGAAGTTACCTTCTCAGATTCTCCACTGAACCACCTTCATCTTAGAGCTACACTGTCCTCCTTGCTAGTCCTCATAAACCCGGGACCATTCTGCCTCAGGACCTTTGCACCTGAAGTTATTTCTGCCTAGGATGAATTTTTCCCACGTATTCACATGCTTACTCCATCTTCACACCTTCACTTACTTTTTTGTCGCCTCAGTAAGGCCTTCCCCAATAATCCTACCTAAAATGTAAAGTGCCTCATTATCATTTGATATTATATATGTGTATACGCACATACACACACACATATATAAAGCATATATAAAGAAATTTATTTCTACTGTTTATTGTTTGTCTTCCTTCACCATTAAGTTCTAAGAGGGCAACGTTCTAAGATTGTTAGACTCTGAGATTCTAAGATTGTTGCCTGCTTCATTTATTTTTGAATCCTCAGCTCATAAGTCAGTGGCACACAGTAGACATTCTGTAAATATTTACACAGTTAAATATTTAGATGTTCAATTTGTCTCATTCTGTCAAATCCAAATAATAGTTTCCAGACTTCCATTACTCAATACTCAAATATGAGGGCCTCTTTAACTACATATTAATATACAGTTAATATGTAGCCTACTTAATAGGCTGTGGTGGACTCAGCTGTTCTTTTCCTAATAAAATGAAACAACACTCCTCCCCCCTCTGCCCCAGAACATTTACATAACTTTTCAGGGGAGCCTAGAGTGCTGGGGATTCCCCTAGAGCTGTAGTGGGTTGCTAGGATGGGATGCAGACTAGGTCTAGAAGAGGGGCACACGGTTACCTATGTCATGACACACTACCTGCCAGTCTTTTTCCAGTTTTTCAGTTTTTGACATAATTTTGAACCTATTGAATAACACCAGAATGAATGTTTATTTTACTTGTGTCTCTTGATTTCTCTCTCTCATTTCTATTAGGCATCTCTTTACGCATACGCAATCTTCATGTACGTACATAAGTCATTATTTTTCTTTCCGTTTTCATGGTTATTACCACCTTTCATTTTTTTGGATAAATTTGTCAAAAGGTGTGACAGCCAACAGGAAATCTGGGAGCCCTGTCTCGTTAGCGATGATTTCACGATAAAAGGAAATGTTGGATGCACATGTGGGAAAGTGCTCTCTGCCTTTGTTTCTTAGACAAACAAATTCCAAGTTAGAAAAACCATTTCTTTTTGACCCTGACAGTGAGTCAGTCTGATGGTTGGTCCTACTGCAGTCATAATTATACTCTGGGGGAATTTTAAATTCTTACTATACCTTACTTAAATATGTTTTTAATAGTCTCACAAATGTCTCCTGCATTCATGCCCTTTCCCTCACACACCAAGTTGTAATACAGGTGGCCAGATTAATGTTCTTTTCTCCAGTTCTGAGTACGTCTCTCCTTGTCCACAAAACTTTAGTCTCTTCCCATTTTTATCCAAGTTTGGATTCCAAGTCTGAAATTCACATCACACATTTCTAGCCTAACCTGTCTGCCCTGTCGTTTCCCCCACTGCACTGCACTACCCATACAAACCACTGTTCTCTGAACAAGCCCTAACTTCACACCTTTGCATGTTTTCTTCACACATTCTCTTCACAAATCTACAACTTAGAGCCAGATTAAATCTATTTCCATTGTAAGTACTCCCCTGAATCTCCCTACAAATAAATCCACAAATAACAGGCTAGAACAACATATTACATCTAAATTGAAGGAAAAAAATGGCAGTGTTTTTATTTAATGAATTAGGTATCAAATTTTCACTTAGTGATTTCTGTCTCCTTAAGCCTTGCTATAACTTGATATAACATATTTGGAAATATAGTAGTTATTTTAACAGAATGTTCTCTTTTTTTAATGAAGTTTGATTTTTATGGTGATATAAATGAGTTGAAAAGTGTGTTATATTCCATTTAACTAAGTTAACCATGTTTATGGGAGTCACAAAAATATTGCATGGGCTGTACCATCCATCTGGTGGCCACTGGCTTTATTAGACTTTTATCCCTGGGAGAAAATAAAGCAGACTTGATTTGTTGGTTTTATAAGGAGAGAGACAGCGAACACTGCATATGGCAGCATCCTTGACTCAGAATGTTGATTGAAGATCTTATCTGCTATAGGTTGAAGAAATAACTGTTGCCTGAAGAAAAAAAATCATTAAATTATGTGTGACCATATTTTTCTGTAAAATAAAGTATAGCTATTAATAGCAACCTGAGACTTGCAGGCCAATAAAATGTATATTCGATATGTCAGTTTTAAAACGTCTACTGTGTTCCTCATGGGTTTCCACACTATTTTTTATGGTACATGAGATGTAACCCAAGCTTACAGTGTGACACTGTAGCAGCCACATGATGTAATGTTATCGGTCTTAATTTGAAGTTTCTCTTAGCAATAAATGCTGATAGGGCAATAAAAATGTCCTAATTTCCCTTGAGAGGCATTTGTGGGAGACACTCTTCAAATGCTCACTAATTCTGCTCTACATTTTATAAATGGCAAGTGAATCATGAAAGGTCATCTTGCTTTCAGACTAATTGCACTGCTTATTTTAATTTTAATCTCTGCCTCCCCTTAAAGGAAGTTACCTTTAAAATGAATGTGGAGATTTTCATTAAATCTACATAACATTTTATTTCTCTGACCTTTTCCCATAAGGAAAGTCTATGAATTACTTAATGATGGAGAAAGATTTGGTAATTGCAGGTAACAAGCATCCACTTATTTTGCTATCTTGACTGCATAATTAAATTGTAGCATATAAGCCCTTGCATTTTTCCTCTTCATAGAGTGAATTTTTAGCATATATTCATAAGAAGAAAAACCTGGAATTTTATATTTTGTCCTGTTCTATATTGCTCATAAAAAAATGTATAACGGCATTACGCTTTGGACATCCATCCCCAAAGCCTGGGAAACATGAGGCTTGAGTGATTTAAAAGAAGATCTTCTGCAAATGCCTAGAAATACTCAGAAGCCTAGAAATGCACACATTTTTCTGTGCATTGCTAAATTTGGGGTTAAATTGTAAAAATGAATGCTGAATAACTCGGTCACATTAATCGAGCGTCGTTTTTTAATAATAGTTGCATTGGGAATCTTAGAGATAACCTCATTTTTGGCATTAGTTCGGTAGTTTCCTTCTGTATTCAAAGGATAGCAGAGACCATTTGCAACTGTGAGTATGGATATGGAATAATTAGTTATGTTCTGCACATGTGTATCAGCCATTGTGAGAGTAGAAGAATTACACATATGCAGTTGTTACGGGAAAGTGCATCATATTCTGATATCTTTTAACAATTCCAGCATTTTGTGTGTTTTATTAATTGTCAGCTTCAAAATGAGTGCGGTTACCTGCCTGTCAGCTTTTTTAGTTTGTACAGTCATATTAAGACAGGGTTGGATGACAGGCTTGACAGTCCTTGCGTCTAAAATGTTCAGAATTTGGCTTAAGATTTGCACTGGAGCTTTCCTCCAGTGTGTACATGTACCATGGGACTAGAGTAGCCCATGGCTCTTGTAAACTATTAAAGTCAAGATGTTTTTCCTATTGTACCTAACAGCAATCTACCAAATGATATGGGATATCCACAGTTAATGAACTTGAAATAAATACAGTTACACTGTTGGGTAAGAACCAATGGAATGAGCAAGTGCTATAAAGGAATCTGAATTTCCCTTCCAAAAGACATGGGGGAAATTGCCTAGAAAAGAGTTGTGCAATATTAGGTATTTAACCCCTCAAAAGAGACTGTTTCAGATGATTTTATGCATTGTGTAATTAGTAATGATAATAGTACTTGTTTCATTTGTAATTTTTAGTAGGGTATGTTTGCTAGCAAGCGCTGTAACATTATGTATAATTCATTAGGGAAGGGATAGCCAATTGGCATGATATAATTACTTTGCTTAAACGTAGCCCTAGTATTCTTCTAATAGTTTTCTGAAAATACAGTATCCATGACATTTCTTCTTCAGCTGATTTATGGGCGCATTTTGTAGCTTATTTTCCATGTGTCTCTTCTGATTCTCTACAAGGTAGAGGACTGGATGGCAAGACCAAATTAAGTACCCTATTTATTTGCTGAAAGCATTTTCCTGTCAAAGTAATATGTCTTTTCCTTCCCATGAGGAAGATCTTTGGATTTTCCATGAACTTTATGTGTCTTTTTTTTTTAAGTTATGTTTCATTTTTGTTTGTTTGTGTTTATGCTTCTCTTGTTTCTATTGCAGTTTGGCCTTGGTATTACCAACCTACAGTTTTTACTATATAAAAGCCAAAATAGAAGAGACAATAACTCAGGCCAGATGTAAGTACTGTGAAAGCGACTTCAGGGTCTGTTTGTTATCTCCTAGTACCAGAGGTTTAAATACGTCTAGACTTTGGAATACCCAGGCTTATACATTTTAGTGGGTGTTATTACCAAATCAACAGCAATGATTCTAACCCATTCCAAACATGCAAGGAACAAGAAGTATTCTACATGGATAGAATATGAGCAGGTACTCCAGTCTCACTGGCAGTCCCTACTACCCCCGCTGCCTTGCTTTGTGCTCATAGAATCATTGCAGTGCTGTGTCCTCTGTTGCTATTGTTTTAAGGGTCTGCTAGCTGGCACAGAATGTTTTACATAGTCTCTACTCATGGCACTCTGCTGGTAGCAGTAAAGTTTTTCTTTTCTTTTTTTTTTTTTTTTTTTTTTTTTTGCATTTGGCAAGAATGATATTATGCTCCACATTGTCGACTTTGTTGGAATAAATTAAATTGCACTGGTCTTTGGCTTTGGTTTGGCAATTAACTTTCTTCTAATTATCCAAATTCATGTCTTCAGTAACTCAAATGGATCAGTTTGGTTTTTTTTTAAGCGTCATTTGGAATGTGGAGTAATTATTAACACTAGTGCATATTTCAAGTCATTATTAATCTTTGTTTTGGGTGACTAGCTTCAGTAAAGTAAAATGACCATCATATCCTTTGCATATCACTCAGTTATTCCTAACCACCTAAATTTTGTCTGTTACGATAAAGTAAAAATATATATGCATATATATATATATATATATATATATATACCTTTTACCTCTGACTGTACATGAACTACAGCTTCTTTCCTTTGTCAGTTCTTTTTTGCTCTCCGCAGTCCTGGTTCTCATTGCACATTGTGGTAATTTAGACCTTTATATTTCCGCTTTCACTTGATAGATATGATGGTCTTTTAACAACCACCAACTTTGCATGAGCTAGTTCTTCACTTGATAAATGAGGGGGTGCCTAGTGGGTCTTTGATGATTGGTAAATGCTTCTGTTTATAGGCTAGCATCATTGGTATTACACTTGCGTTAGCCGCTTTGCAAAACAGACCCTTGAAATAACCACAGTACAGAGAGGGTGCTCTAGTAGTAATTGACAGGACATATTTTCCAGTCTTCAAAAATATGTGTCTTTTCTTCCAGACTACAGCTGTACATAAATAAACCTTTGATCTATGCACAATATTTTTATTCAAGAAAGTCATTGAATAAAATATTGTTTGTGACCCCCCTTTGCTTTTACCCTCTTTTTTTTTTTTGTTTCCCTGCTTTCTCTTTCTGATGGATTTTCACAGCAAAAAAAGGCAGAATGAAGGGCAAGTATTTTCTTGTTGCTCAATTTCTTTTTGTTTAGTACACTTGACATTTCCACTGATATTTCCATTCCTACTGGATACTATCCTCTGTGCTTCTCATTTGCTAAATTTTCCTCCACGATCACTCAGACCTTAGCGGCTAAAAAGGGGGAAAGAATATGCTTGTGTTTATATCTGTAACCTATTTCACTTTCTGGTTTTTTTCTTAAACTTAACTTAAATACTTGTGTGTTTTTATCCTTCCACTTTCTAATTCATACGAATATGAAGAATGCTATTAATTCACTAATGGCATTAATGGGTTTATTAAAATCCTTTTCGTTATCATAATATTGGTAAAATATTTGACATTTTAAATAAATACCTCTGGTGTAACATTGACAAAAGTCATTTTTTAAAGGATATCTTGGTTATAGTAGGGTTAGTTAGTAAATGGGAAAATTATAGACCTAACATTGTCTTTGATATAACTGTTGTGATCCATGTTATGAAATTAAAATTGATTTTTTTACTGTAAAGTATTGGGGATCTTTATATTCATTCATGTGTTTCAGTTTAGGATGGAAATAGTCCTTTTATTTTTCCGTGTAAGGTTATTTTTCTATCCTATTGACATCAAATCTCAGGATGCATATTCCGGATTGTTTGTCTAACCCCGTAACATTATCTTTGCAGATTCAGAAACACTGAAGCCGGATAATTTTGAAGAATCTGGCTATACGTTCATAGCACCAAGGTAGGTTTTGTTTTCTTTTGTTTTCTTTTTTTAAAGCTCATTGTGGATATGTAGGCCTTCAAGAACAGGTCTGAGCTGGGGTCAAGACTGCTGTGGATTATGCCATGCCAAATTATGGAACCAAAGGAAACAATAACTTTAAAACTGAAAGAGGATGCTGTTCTTTCATTCATTTACTCATTCAGGTACTTAGCAGCTGCTGTGTGCTAAAGAATATGCTGACTTGGGGATACAGCGGTGAATAGGACAGATGGAGGTTTTGCTTTTGTGGGAACCAACAGTATATCCAACAAAAATGAAGAGTTGTGAGTTTGCATTTGTGACTATGTATACACATACAGACTCTCGCTCACTTTCTCTCTGTCTCTGCACACACACACACACACACACACACACACTGAGATAGATATGTACAGATATATACATATATATATACACAAGAATGTGTATGCCTCATAGAATGACTTAACATCATTGATTTTTTTTAACACAAGTTTTTGGGAAAATATATTTTAATATAGTGAGATTTTCTCACATAATTTTTTATTTTTTTTATTTTTTTGCGGTACGCGGGCCTCTCACCGTTGTGGCCTCTCCCGTTGCGGAGCACAGGCTCCGGACGCACAGGCTCAGCGGCCATGGCTCACGGGCCCAGCCTCTCCGCGGCATGTGGGATCCTCCCTGACCGGGGCACGAACCCGTGTCCCCTGCATCGGCAGGCGGACTCTCAACCACTGCGCCACCAGGGAAGCCCTCACATAATTTTTAAGATTAGCATTCTTTTTCCTCCTAATCAATTTTACTTCTCTCGCTTATAATCCCCCTTCCCTAGCTCTAATATACATCTTCATCTCTACCTCTATTTTCTTATAATTATTTGAAACTAACTCCATTCAAGAATCCAAGATGATTATTCTTTATTTCTATTTCTTTCCTTAGTTTTTGACTCCCACTCTCCATCAGACACATGTAATAATACAAATCAACAGAATTCCTATTACCCTAGGCTACTGAATAAAATAGATTCAGAAGCTTGTAGTATCCAATTCTCACAATTTTTCCTTCTTAAAGAAATTGCTGTTTTAAGAAGGCTCTTGAAAACTGGTCTCAGTTATTCTTTCTTTTTGTTTCTGCGTAAGACTATCTGAATTTTTGGTTCTTATTGAAAGTAGGAAATATATATAACTTTTTGAGAAATCTGTTAACAGAGCATATTTCTGGCTTTGTGAGTGACTCTGCCCTCGAGCAGTTTTCCTGCTTGAATTGCCTTCAGTCTTGGACACTGCTGATTCCACCCTTTGACATTCTGCCTCCTCTTGCTTAATGACATACTTTTCTGGTTTTCTTCCTCCCTCCCTGGCTGCATAGTCAGTCTCTTTCACGAGCTTCCCTTCTTGTGCACATCACTCATATGAAGCTGCTGGCCTGGGCTCTCTTATCTTCCTATTCTGAGTCTACAGACATACCACAGAGGCCCACTATTCCATGTCTACAGTTTGGGGTGATGGCTCCCAATCTACAGGATGTTGATAACATCTAGAAACAAAATAGACATACTATGTAGTTTATTGACCTTACATTACAATATAAGATCAAACAATATATCCATTTCCAGACTTTCTGTCTACCCTACATATTTTAATATGAGACTTCATGTTTATGGAGCCTCATAGGAATCTCTCTTCAAGGTGCTTCAAATTCATGATCTCCTGAACATTTTTCCTCTTTTGGAAAACTCTTCTTTCTGTGTTGCCTCAGTGACAAAAATACTGTCTTCCCCAAATACCCCGTCTTGAAACCTGATAGATGTCTTTGCTCCCTTTCCTTTATATGTAACTTCTGGTCGATCAACAAGTCTTGCCACATAGAATTTATCTGATGAGTATCAAGTATGTCTGTCAGACTCTGCTGCCTTTGTTCTAGTTCAGGCTAGTGCCTTTCTCACTTAAACTACTAAGGCTGCCTCCTAATTGATCTCCCCGCCTCCAGTATTTCTCCCTTACTTCCAATTTCTGTCTCCTTTCTGTAAGCAGGGGGAGTCTAAACTTTCAATAACATTGTTTCTCATCCGTTAAATACAAACCAATGGCTTAGTATTATCCTCATGATAATCGATACTGTATAGGATAGTTTTCAAATGTTCTGTCACTAGGTCCCAGTTTACCAGTGTGGTCCCCTATACTCTAAATCAGGGGCTGACAAACAACAGCCTGCAGTTTTACGTATAAAACTTTATACGTAAAGTTTTATTAGAACACAGCCACAGGCATTTTTTGATGTATTGCCTGTGGCTGCTTTCGCTACAAAGGCAGAGCCGAGGGGTTGTGGCGTAGACCTTTTAGCCCACAGAACCTGAATCATTTACTCTCTTGCCCTTTAAGAAACAGTCTGCCAACCTCTGCTTTAAAGTCTAGCCACACTAAACTTTTCTTATTTCCTAAAATGCATTGTTTTTTCCTCCTTACTGCTTTTCATCCACTAATTTTCTTTTCTATTTTGGATTAAAACACACACACCTCCAGTCCTTCCCAAACTCCAACTTCAAAGCTCCTTGATCTGGGAATTTCTTTCCCATCATCACTGGATTAGACATCCTTGCTGACTGCTTCATAGAATCTTGTATTTCCCGTACTAGAGTACTGGCCACATTTCATTTTATTTTCCCCAACAGAGACATGATGGCATCTATTTGACTTACCATTCAGTACTCAATGTCAAATCTACTGACTGGCACACAGTGGGGGCCTCATAAATAGTTGACGACTGGAGAATCTATAAATGTATGAAAAGCATTTAAAAAATCATATTATTAATTTTAATACCTGCAATCTTACTAGCAATTTTTTGATACAAGTAACTTTGGGCCACTGCTAAAACTAGTTTTAGCTGGAAAGCAGAATATTAATGTAGCACAGGGGTGAGAAGAGGTTGAGATACTGGGTGCCCTGTGTTGATAAGACCCTCCCTCCGAGCATGGTAAACGTCCAGGAATTCCCAGAGAAGATAAATATATCTCTCAATCTCAAGTCCCAATTCACAGACAATGGATTTTGTTATAATTCAGCCGGGATTAGCATATGGATCATTTCTGTGGCCTGTCACTTTCTGTATCAATATGACTGGCTGGAAGACTGGAATTCACCTGTGTGTTTGGGGAAGGAGCACATAGCAGAGAAGGGAAGAAATGTGGTAGCTTGCGGGAGAAACAATGAGTGTTCACCCCAATTAACGTGTTAAGCCTTTTACATGTATGATTTACATGTATGATTTGATTATATTTACCCCTCAAAAGAGCTGTATAATAAATTAGTGTTATATATTATCCTCTTTCACAGATTCGGAAACAGTTTTAGAGATGTTAAATAATATGGAATTTGAATCCGTTTCCTTGCTACTCCTAAGGTATAAATATCTACACTGAATATGCAAATACTTAGTTAGGGAATCTCAAAAGAATGTCCAGTACAGCTGAGTAAAATATTTTTGTAGGGAATATTTCCTGGAAACGTGAGCATTGGATGTGTATTCAAAGATTTGTGGAAAGTAAACTGATAGAAAATTGGGATAAAGAAAAAATTGGTGAGAAAAGGGAGACATTTATGTCGTATAGAACATCTGGCGTATGTTTTTGTCAGTGTTATTAATGGGAAACAGTGAAGCAAACTCTAGAGAAAGACTTTCAGGATCTGTTTCCCAGATTTTCATGGTCATAGCTGTGTTACTCAGATTCTCTGCATCTTAGTTTCTTTACTTGCAAGATGGTGCTAACACTAATACCTACCTCATACAGTTTTTATGAACTTTAAGTGAGTTAATATTGCATGCATAGTAATATAGCATACCTCTTGGTATGACATGAGCTCTAAATAAATATTAGTTATTATAATTGATGGTTATAGTAAGAGGTCAGAGGAGGAGGGATAGTTATTTAATAAAGGATGTTATGGGAATTTCCTGGTGGTCCAGTGGTTAGGACTTGGCGCACTGCCGTGGGCCCGGGTTTCAATCCCTAGTTGGGGAACTAAGATCCCGCGAGGCATGTGGTGTGGCCAATAATAATAATAATAGTAATAAAGGATGTTAAAAAGCAGTTATTTTAAAATAATTTAAAGAAGAAAGCTCATGAAATTTAAAGGTAGAACCATTTTTGTTAATTCTTAAATAATTAAACTCTTTGATCCTAATTAGTACTCGGTTTTTGCAATTTCCTTAAATTTTGAAAACTACTGGAAAGGAAAGCATGGAGAATACAGATGTGTGGAGCATTATTCCTATCTTTAAGAGAATTACAGTCATAGGGATGAAAGTCTACAACGTGGATTAATTTTTCTGTCTTTCTTGGATAATCAGAAATGAGAAAGCACTTCAAAGATAAGTTAGAATAAGAAAGAAAAGTATGTGATCACCAGTAATTCAATGCTAATTTGAGATGTATGACCTATGTAAGTTCGTGGAATAGAATAGAATGAGAACAAACTGACTTTCAGTATTCTAGAAATAAATAATTTGACAAATTTCTAATACCAAAGATCTTTTAGTTTACAGCCATTTAAGTTACAAATCCCATTTTGGTCAGAAATACAAAGTGACCAAAAAAGATGATACAGTTTTGAGGCCCTGAAGGTATTTTCAGCAAATCGAAATTGAATTTCTTCCCTTAAAGCCATCCAGAGGTTTCTCCACCTTGCTACTTTAATCTTTTTTAGGGGGAAAAAAAAAAAATTCCTCAGAAAAGTAATGATCAATATGCGTAAGATTGATCTCTTTTAGAAAAACAGTGCCTCATAGAAAGTTTATCAGCAAAGTCTATCCCACATGTCCTGAGGGAACTCAGCAGTTGTGGTAACCACAGTTACTGCCCGTCATGCACTTTCCTGGGGTGGTTCCTTTGGGAGAGATCTTAAGAAATGCTGATTATCTCCAGTTGTCAAGGTCCCAGGCCTATGCTGAATAATCATTAGGCTAACAAACAGGCAACCGATGTCGATGCTGTCTGTCTAGACGTACATTCGCATCCCAAATATTTCAGTCAGGCTCTTGCTACTTACTACCTAGTGCACAGGCACCCTGCTCTGCCTGGTGGGTGACTTTCTGTGGTCCCGGTTCATTCTTATTACTGGAGAGCTCATTCCCCTGACACAACATTCAGCGTTGTGTTTTCTCATGTCGCAGTTGTTTAAATTCTTTCACTTCTGCTCACGTCCTAATTCAACAACTCTCCTTAATGGTAGTTTCAGCACTTTCACTGCTTTTGCCATTACGATACATCAAAAGGTCAGTAATATCTTTAGACTCCTTCAAAGTTGGGCACAACCGAGGAGCCATCAAGGATCAAAACAAAAACAAAAGAAAACATGATGACATTGCCTAAACTAACTGCTCACAACACTGACAGCCTTCTATTGGTAGAGGTCAAAGCTGCTTTTGGCCTGAAGCTTTGTGACTATAAAAGTTCACAGAGTGAACGTTCAAAGCACAGTGTAGGTTATGTTACAACACTAATTATTAGGGATCTGAAGACTTGGCTTCCCCTCAGGGCTTGACCACTTGCTAGTTAGCTGCCTTTGGGTAAATCTTTTTACATCTTTGAATCTCAGTTTCCTCACTATTAAAATATTAAATTACCTTCTGATAAAGTTATTTTTAGGATTAAATGATTAAAAGATAATTTTAGAAATGCCTTCTAGATAATAACATGGAATTTTAAAATTCCATGTTTTATTAATGATTTTATTAATAATTATTTCATTTAGTCCTTCTAAAACATTCTATTTAATCCTTCTAAAACCTTCCCATCAGCTTCTAATTCTGTGCGATCCTAGTTCAATGGCTTGGCCTTTTGACTTCCAGGCTAGTGTTATTTCCAAAAAAAGCATAGCATTGTGGGAAGAAGTCAACTTTAGCTCTGTCAGTAATTTAATGGGTATTAGGAAAACTTTTTAAACCTTGTCTCTAAACGAAAATTTTCCATGAACTGAGAAGTCTTGTTTTTGAAGTTCTGACATTCTGTTCCTCTCTGCAGCTTTGTATTTAGATAATGGCCTTGCATCTGAAAATGTTTACTTTTTGATTGCATTTTTGTCTTGAATATTTGATTATCCAGTCTGTTAGTTGTATTAACCTAGTTATTATAATTGCAATCTTATAATATTTATGTTGCCTTACATTTATTCTTAATTTCCAAAACACTTAGGACAGCAGTTCTCAAAGTAAAGTATAAAACCCTCTGGGTTCCAAAGTCTCTTTCAGAGAATCTGCAAGGACAAAGCTATTTTCCTAACAATGTTAAATGGCATTTGTGTTTTTCATCATATTGACATTTGAAGTGACAGTACAAAAGCAACGGTGAGCTGATACCTTATCAGGAATCAAGACAATGGTACTAAAGACTACTGGTTGCCACTGTAGTCTTCATTGCCAGGCACCCACACTGGGGAAAAGGGCAGTGTGACTTTAAAATATCCTTGATTAAAGCAGTAAGAATTATTAATTTTATTGAGGTTTACCCATGAGTATATGTCTTTTAATACTCTGTGTAAAAAAAAAAAAAATGGAAGTTTTACTGCATACCAGAGTAACTTGACTATCTCCAAAAAATGTGTGAAATGAGAGCTAAAATAGGAGCTTCTTGCTTTTTTTCCATGAGATATCATTTTACTAGAAAGAATGAATGACAGAGGAACTGTGGTTATTCAGACTTGGGTATTTGGCAGATATTTTCTCAAAAATCAATTAAGTGAGCCTTTTACTTTGAAGAAAACAACTGAAAGTATTTGTTCCCAATGACAAAACCTGAACTTCAAACAAACAAAAATTAGAATTTTAGGAAAGTTACATATTCATTACTGTAAGCATGACAGCTTCCCAATAGTTATAGACTTATCTGGTGAGATCAGTGATGTTATTAATGAATGTGAATTTTCATTATTGTATAATAAAATATGTTACCGTTTAGAACATCTGCATTATTCATATCTTCCAAGTAACCAATTTATGATGGGATAAAAATCATGACGGGTAAAAGATTCATTCAAAATGTAAGATGGTTCATTGAATTTTAATATAACAGAGTACAGAATGTTCATTGGTATCGTTTCAGATTCCATATCACAAATTAGGAATCAGGAAATTGCAAATAATCCAGTTTTAGTGTGTAACTCAAGAAAAAAGAACACCCACAATTATCTGAAAAGATTATTAAAATAATTCTCCTTTCCAACTGATGATCTGTGTGAGCACTTACTTTTTTCCTGTGCCAAAACAATCTTGCAGTCAGGTGAATGCAGAGACATTATTGTCTTCTCTTAAGTCAGTAATTACAGATATGTGCAAATAACTAAATCAATGCCTCTTTATTTTACTCGATATTTTTAAATAGTACTTTCTCAAAAAAACGTTAACCTAATGGGTTTATTGTAGATATTTGATAAATAGATATCTTTAAATTTCTCAGTCTTAATTTCTATATGTAAATTGCTAACCTACAGCATAAAATGACAATAGTACAGTAGGAGTAACAGAAGCCAACACTTATTGGGCTCCTTCTGTCCAGAGTTCAAATGGTTAATATATATTAATATATAATATATAATCCTGACCACTTGATGTTAAAGTATTATTCCATTATAGGGATGAGGAAATGGAGATAACCAGAATTCAACAGCTTGCAAAGTAACGCAGCTAGTAAAAAGTTTAAAAATTAAGTGTTTTCACTACCTGTGCTTACTGTGTACATTTTTGTCAAGTTGTGATTTTAACGCTTCATATCCTAAAATATTTTTTTCAGAGATTACTGCAATGATCTTAAAATATCAGATAATAACACCGAATTTCTTTTAAATTTTAATGAGCTTATTGATAGAAAAACTCCGAACAACCCATCATGTAAGTATGCATTAATTTGCAATAATTGCTTCACTGTGGTTATATCCACAGTAGTCAAATCGTGGTTCAAATTTAGTTTGTTGGTATGCTGGTTTATTTATTTACTTTTTGAAGTTTTAAGGGTAACAATTTGACCCTTAATTTTTTTATATATTACAGAAATTTCATTCTGTTATTAAGTAAAATCCAGTGTTCAAAGCCAGGTATTCAATACTTGCAAATGGTTAGATGTAAATAGTATATGCTTACCTGTTCCTCTCAAATTTGGGAAATTTAATTTGGAATGATCTTTTGAAGGTTCTTTACTCTATGCAGAGGAAAACGCATTTGAATCAAGTTATTTATATAATGAGTTTTAACATGGATAGCATAAGAACAAAGTACAAATAGAGACATAACAATGGGGTTTTATCTTGATCACAGTTAACTTTAATCTTAAAAAATATGCATCTATAATTTCCCATTTTATGAAGTAAATCAAGTTAGAATGGATAAATTTTAGGAGTTAGTTTTTAACAATTTTATTTGTCTTTCAGAGAAATTTGCATCATTTATACTCTGAAACCCCATAGAGATTTATGGATTCTGGGCTCTCAAAACATTTAAAAGTCTTAACTGTTTTTTCTTCCTAAAATTACCCTATTTATTAAAAAGTACTATCAGGAGAAAAGGCAGTATACTTAGGAAATAAGAGAGAAAAACCAACTGCCTGGCAAAAATTACCTTAGTAAATATAACTTGAAGATAAAAGTGCACATAAATGACTTGTTTGCTCTCTTTCTCCATCTTCTCCCTTGTGCTCTCCCTCGTCCTTCTTGTCTCTTTTTCTTTTCTTCTTAAAAGTTATTTCTCCTGCCACCAGGAAGGGTTAAATAAAGCATTTCCTCAGTTATAAAAACAGAACATCCCTTCTTAAAGCTGTCTCTCAAACTTACATTGATCTCGTAAGAAATAACTACTGAGCACCTCTAAGACGAGTTAGCCAGTTGCTCGAAAGAGCCACTCTGGAAACCTGTCATGGGTGGGTGAAGTCTGCATTGATCATGCCTGAACACGCGTGATTTCAAAACTTTCTGCTCAGTGTGAGCTCATTCTGAGCAGAACCTTTACAATGTTATTATTTATTTCCAAGAGAGAACTGAAATAATAAGATTATTGAATACTCCTTTAATTGGATGTCTCATCTCAGAAAAATATAAATGTTTAAACAAAATACTTTTAGTAAAATAGTGCTAATATCCATAGTGTTATTTATGTCCTTCAGTCTCTTCCTTCATTTCAATTAACTTTTTTCTGCCTCCTCTATAATTCTATGGGAAATGTTTGAGATGATTATATAAAAAATTGAGAACTTACTAGATGTTTTATTATAAAAGAGTTACTAGCTATGAAATAATTTCTGTTTTCCTCTGACAGTGTTATAGATTTTTCTCAATCATACTTTACCTCATGTTATCAATAATCTGTAAAATCAACTCTAAAGGTAGATATCAGTGATTGAAATGTAGCTGTCCTAAATGGTTTTTTTTTTAAAGAGGTACAGTCACATTTAACTTTGCTTTATAAAAGTAATTAATCCATCAGTAAAATTACAATTCTCACCTATTGTTTAAGTTAATTTATTAACCTACCTAAGTGTGAATGCTGTAGAGTGGTTGTCTTCTTCATATTCTTCTTTATTTTTGAATTAAAGTAAAAATGAAAAGTGTATATGTATAAAACGGTAATGCTTAATACTAATAATCTATTTATTGCATGTAACCAGCTGCAGGAGACAGATTTCCAGATTGGTTTTAGGCTTAGAGCATAATGAAAATATGAATCAAACTATGAAATTACTTGCAACATTGATTTATATTACAGATTAAAATAATGGCCTCTTTTGTTTTACCTAAAAGGATTTAAGAATTTTAAGGATTTAAGAATTAAAATATATCACTCTCTTTCCAAAAGGATTATTTTTTTATAGTGATTGTTTCTAAAGTAATGTAATAAAAGTTCCTAGAATGAATTGAAAGGAAGTCTAAAATACGGATTAAATTGATCCTTTAATCTTGAGTGAAAGATACATTGAGGTAAAATAATTAAAAGGAACTAAAATGTTTTCTAGCCTAGGCCACCCCCAACTCTTGTGGTAACACAATATTAAGTAAGACCATATATTCCGTATCTGAATAAAATGAAATCAGAAGTGTGAAGTTTCAGTCGGTACTTGTAGGTTGTTTCAGAGCTTTATGGGCTTACAGCAGAGAAGCCAAGAGAAAGGGAAGAAGGCAACATTTTTTGTTTAAGAGAGTGTATTCACTGACCCTTGGTCCTCGTCATCTCTTCCCTCCATTACCTTCAAACCTGGGCTGATACTCTCTTCAGTTACTCCAGAAGTGACAGCCTGAAGCCTGTGCTCTTTCATCAGTACCAACAGATTCCAAAAGCCAGGCTTGGAGCAGTGCTGGTCTGTGATAAGTTATTCTGTTTCTTGGCCCCAAAACAGAAAACAAAAAAACAAACAAAGAAAACCCTATATGTATTATATAGTTTTATATTTAGGCATAAAATTGTCCGTGAAATTATGATACTTTGGAATCCTTATCTTTTTGATAGCATTTACAAAACAATTTGCCTCATTTAGAATTGGTTTTTCCACTTCTAATTTTGTCCCTATCCTGAAAAATGGAAGAGGAACAATATAAAAAATGTAGAAAATTAATAAGGTTACATTTTTAAATTCATAGAAATATTATCCACTCTAAATTGCTTCCGGAAATAGAAAATGTTCGTTTCATTACTATCCTAATTAAACTATGTGGGTGTAATTGAGGCTCTCCTTCTGTGTTAGGCAATACGGACTTGATTAATCGAGTCTTGCTGGATGCCGGCTTTACAAATGAACTTGTCCAGAATTACTGGAGTAAGCAGAAAAACATGTAAGTGTTTGTTCTTATTAAAAAAAAGATACATATTCTGTATTTCGGTTTAGCTTCTTTCTGGGAAACTTTTGGAAAATAGGTCTCAAATTTAAAGTTTATTATTTATCTTTAATAACCGTTTCTCAAGAAAACCATTTTGCAGTTGTCGACAACTTGAATTTTCAGTTGTGGGTGTGTGTCAGGACTAACATCTACCATTACTCAGCTTTACGCATGTATACGCTACACTGTGAATAACCAAATTAAATAGGTGTGCTTGCGTGTGTCTCAGTGTTGGTGGTAAACTAGGGCTTCTAGTGAATGTTCAGTTAGCTTTCTAATAGCCCTGCCCTACAGCCAGTCAAGACAGGGAGAAATCTGACGATGGTTCTCGTTTCCAGTCTCTTCTCCGCCCCACTTCCAATCAACCACCAAGTGCTAAATATTGTTTCTAAAAATGTTTTCCTCTCTTCTTCATACTCAGGGTTCTGTTTTCCATTTCTAAGAAATCACAGCAGCTGATGTCTCTGCCTTTAGGGCTTCCAATTCCTCTGCCCACGGGCCCCAGGCTGTTCTCCATGTTAACTCATACTTTCCAGAGTCTCACTTTTAAAACGGAGCCCTAACTTCAGGGTGAAGGTGAAGCAGCCTCTCCAGTGTGGATTTCACGATCACTCATGAGCTGACCATTCTTCAGAAGCTTATACTTGCACCTTTACCTCCTGCTGTTTCTCACCTCATGCCTTATGCTTTTATTACACCAAATACTACCACTCTTCACTAGCTTTCCTTTACATGTACTCTTTTCTTTACATGTGATGTCTTCCTGTCATCTGTGTTAACTCCCATTCCATCTTCAGGATGCAGCTATCTCATTATTTCTTATGAAATGTCTTCCTTAAACATCCTCCCTTTAACTATTTCTTAGATATTTTAAGAAATATCTAAAAACTATGTTTTATTAAAACATAGTTTACATCCATTGATACATTGACTTTGGCTTCCTTTATCCAGGAACTCATTCTGTTTCTCTTTGTACCACCAACGCCTAAACTAATACCTTAAAGAATAAGTTGAATGAAAATCTCCTTCTTTTGTCTTCTGTTCCAGCAAGGGAGTGAAAGCACGGTTTGTTGTGACTGATGGCGGGATTACCAGAGTTTATCCCAAAGAGTAAGTTCAAATGGCGTCTGTAAAATTTACTAGATTACAAAGGACTACTCCAAGGATCTGTACCTTACTGCATAAGGAAGCCATTCTTCAGAGAAACTGATCATTATTAGTAGTTAAATTGGAATTTACCTAAAGTACTTAATTATTAAATACTCCATTTCTTTCAACAATGCTATTATATGATTCTTCAATGATGTTTTTGCTTGTCGTATATATTACAACATTGAAGAGGTTATCAAAGCGATTTCTCTCTTCATAAACATAAGCTAACCTGGTTAAATGAACATAATGGTTATTACAAATATGTCGATTGGCAATATTTGCATAGCACTTCGTTGTTTTCACTGTTCTATGGATTTTATCTGGGTTTATCTTCAGAAGAGTCCAGAAAGTGGGCTGTGTAGGCTTATTAATATTAATTGACTTATTAACTGACTTGTCTATAATTACCTGGCCAGTAAATGGCAGAGTAAAGCTAGACATCAGCTTTTCCTGCTTCTTAGTTTAATTCTAAGCAGATCTGTTGCTTAGTAGTGAATGTCATTTACACCATCAATTACCACTAACTTCCTTAGACGTACCTGAGATACAGACATATCTGTAAAGTTCAGTGGTGTCCACAAAGGGAAAAGTAAGTTATAGAGTAGATTAAAGAATAAAATTGATGACCCATTTCCTCCTTAGGGCTGGAGAAAATTGGCAAGAAAACCCAGAAACATATGAGGACAGCTTTTATAAAAGAAGTCTTGATAACGATAACTATGTTTTCACTGCTCCATACTTTAACAGTAAGTATTGCTTTAGAATTCAGCCATCTCAATTCCTTTTTTAAATAAATTATTGCTATACCTGCTTCCCCCCACACAAACAATATATTTTATGTTATTTGCTCAGAATAGTCATCATTAAGCATATACCATATGCATGACATTGGAAGGACAGAAGCATCCATTTAGTTGAGGAAGTAAAATGCATCTACAAGAAATCAGCCACCCAGTAATGTAAAGACAGCGTATCTACAGGCATGCATAATACATTGAAACACATATAGATCATCCCTCATTTCACAAACTGCAAATATATTTAAGAATGTTTAATGAATTTTAAAAATTTAATTAATCAGTTTGCTCTTTAATCGGTATTAGTTGCGTAACATTTATAAAAATTAATTAGAGCCTATATTTTAAGATACTTTATTGGGTTCATTCCCTAAAACTTTCTAATTTAATCCTTCATCCTTTCTGGGGTTTGGTTCTACCATCACCATTTTCACAAATGGGGAAACTGAAGTTCAGAGAATTTCAGTTTTTTCCAGGAATATGTATTTTTTACAGTTTTACAGCAGTCTTGTGAATCTGAGATCAATCTTTCTGCTTTACTTCAGCAGCCTCCCCAATATTGTAGTAAGTGTCATAAAGCAGGGATTTGGTGTGCATCCTTTATTGTGAGAGTGATGCAGCCAAGCTGAGTAATTCTCATGCCAAAGTCAATTAATGCAAACCAATTCCTGGACACTCTAATTAGCCTGCTATTAAAAGGAAGAAAAGGGAAGAGGAGACCACTTCTTGATTACATATTTATGCTAGAACATTTAAGTAAAACAATATCCACCTGTACCTATTAAAAGAAATTTAATATTATTTGATTTATCTAGATAGGTCTATTTTTCCTTTCTTTTTTTTTTTTAGAAAGCGGACCTGGTGCTTATGAATCAGGCATTATGGTAAGCAAAGCTGTAGAAATATACATCCAAGGAAAACTTCTTAAACCTGCAGGTAAGCACATGTATTGTACACATACACACAACCAAAATTAAATGTGACCTACTGTTCATATTATCAACTGGCACTGCTTATCAGGAAGGCTATCAGAAGGCTTCAAAGAAAATAAAGTCAAATTGGAAAAGTAAAATGAAACACAATTAGTTACCTATGAGATTGGGGATAAAATAAGAGTTGAGGAGTTTTCAAAGAAGTGTGTACGTTTATACACTCTTGACATAAAATTCTAAATGCTGGATTGATCCAGCAATTCCACTCAGAAGTCTATCCTATAAAGCATTTCAAATATACAAAAGTAGATATGGGCAAGGATGTGAATATTTGTAATAATTTAAACATGAAAAGTTAAGTTTCCATCATTGGGGGAAAAGATAAATTGTGGCATATCTATACTATGTATCTGTTAAAAAGAATTAGGTAGGGATCTATTAAAAAAAAAACACCTTACAATAAAATATATAGAATAATGAGTCTTTTGGTAAAAGAAATCAAGCAAATGAAAAAGTTCATAAAACTGAGCATCAGTGGGAATTAGAAGTGGGCTGAAATGAACAGATGCAATAAAAGTTAAAAAAAAAAAGTATAATTCAGTATTGTTTGAATTTTAGAAAAGATAGGCCAGATTGAGAGGTAGATAAACTCCTTTCTGCTCTTGAGGGCAATTTCACCCCCCCCAGCAGTTGAACTGCATACATTCACTCCATCATTCACTCAGCAACTCATTCAGTTCTTCCTTCATTCTCTCAATTGCTCATTTACTCATTCAATCTTATTCTCAATTGCTATCACTAACTCATGTGCCACCTACTCACTCACCTACCTACTCATCCACTCATTTATCCACACTTCAGCGAGCATTTTTTTTTTTTTAATTTTTTTTTTACATCTTTATCGGAGTATAATTGCTTTACAGTGATGTGTTAGTTTCTGCTGTGTAACAAAGTGAATCAGCTATACATATACATATATCCCAATATGTCCTCCCTTTTGCGTCTCCCTCCCACCCTCCTTTTCCCATCCCTCTAGGTGGTCACAAAGCACCAAACTGATCTCCCTGTGCTATGCGGTGGCTTCCCACTAGCTATCTATTTTACATTTGGTAGTATATGCCACTCTCTCACTTCGTCCCAGCTTACCCTTCCCCCTCCCCATGTCCTCAAGTCCAATCTCTACATCTGCATCTTTATTCCTGTCCTGCCCCTAGGTTTTTAGAACCTTTTTTTTTTTCAGATTTCATATATATATGTGTTAGAATACAGTATTTGTTTTTCTTTTTCTGACTTACTTCACTCTGTATGACAGTCTCGAGGTCCATCCACCTCACTACAAATAACTCAATTTTGTTTCTTTTTATGGCTGAGTAATATTCCATTGTGTATATGTGCCACATCTTCTTTATCCATTCATCTGTCTGTGGACACAATCTGACCGGTGTGAGATGATATCTCATTGTCGTTTTGATTTGCATTTCTCTAATGATTAATGATGTTGAGCATTCTTTCATGTGTTTGTTGGCGATCTGTATATCTTCTTTGGAGAAATGTCTATTTAGTTCTTCTGCCCATTTTTGGATTGGGTTGTTTGTTTTTTTGTTATTGAGCTGCAAGAGTTGCTTATAAATTTTGGATATTAATCCTTTGTCAGTTGCTTCATTTGCAACTATTTTCTCCCATTCTGAGGGTTGTCTTTTGGTCTTGTTTATGGTATCCTTTGCTGTGCAAAAGCTTTTAAGTTTCATTAGGTCCCATTTGTTTATTTTTGTTTTTATTTCCATTTCTCTAGGAGGTGGGTCCAAAAGGATCTTGCTGTGATTTATGTCATGGAGTGTTCTGCCTAAGTTTTCCTCTAAGAGTTTTATAGTGTCTGGCATTACATTTAGCTCTTTAAGCCATTTTGAGTTTATTTTTGTGTATGGTGTTAGGGAGTGTTCTAATTTCATTCTTTTACATGTAGCTGTCCAGTTTTCCCAGCACCACTTATTGAAGAGGCTGTCTTTTCTCCATTGTATATTCTCAGCAAACATTTCTTAAGCACCTACTGCATGCACTGGTCAGGTTAGGGAAGCCTCTTAAAACCCACCACTTGAATGACCTCATATTTATAAAGCTATTCCTGACACTCATTTTTTTAAGCCTCCTTTATTAGTTAATTGACCAGGTTATAGTAAATAAATGTGTGCATAAACGAAGTTTATATAACAGTTTAAGAGCTATTAGCATTACTTCTTAATGAAAACCCCTAGAAATACGTCTGTAATAAACATTATAAAATAGCATTAAATTGAATAAAAATTATTTAAATTATCATACCCTAGAAATTATATTGTAGCTAATTAAATTTGCCACCTTTTAAATGAATTTGAATCAGCTTTTCAATGTATATCTGCAATTAAACAGATTTTTTTTTTGTTAATCTTAAGAAACTTACATTTGCCTGCTCAGGAATTTTTAAATGTGAGAGGAAAGATTAATGAGAATTATAGCTACATTTTTAAAATGTATGTGTCAATTTTTCTTTACATGACTGTTTCAGTTGTTGGAATTAAAATTGATGTAAATTCCTGGATAGAGAATTTCACCAAAACATCAATCAGGGATCCGGTAAGATAACTTTTTTAAAAATTCTTATGCTACATTTACTGATCTTAGAAAGCAAATAAAGTCTTATGCAGTGACAAAATAAATTTTCGATGCTACTACATTGAAGCAGAATTATGAATTCCCATTTTTCAAAGAATGTTTTGTTTAGTCAACTAATAAATAATAAAATAAAAATATTTCAGTATTATTTAAAATGCTAGTTTAAATATTTATTGGCTGATATTTTCTAATTTGTAAAGATAAAGCTATTGACTAGACTATCGTTTAATCTTTTATACTAATTATAAAATTTCTAATTATAATATGGTAATAATTAAAATGATATAATTAAAATCCAACTAGAAAGATAATATGAGGTGATAACTGTATTTCTGTCTTTCAGTGTGCTGGTCCAGTTTGTGACTGTAAAAGAAACAGTGATGTAAGAAAACTCTTTAAAATGGAATTTTTAAGTACAATTTTTTGTGTTACTCTTTCTAAGACTCTAATGATAAAGAAAGATGAAGGAAGGTTTAGGCAAATGCTAAAAAAAATATTGTATGGAATTGTGAACTAATTCATAGATAAGAATTTGAATTATATGCTTTTAATTCCTAACCTTAAACATTAGAAGCATTTAAAAATATTAAAAAGCCACATCAATATAGACTGTATTCGCTTCAGTCTCAATTGTTATTCTTTAGTACATATAAATACAAATTTGTTTCTGACCAGAGTTTCTAACTGAAGCATATTTATTGATTATCAGTGCAATCTTCCCTCATCTTTTGCACTTTATCTGAATTTTTCACACTGTGTTTATAGTGGTGAGAAAGTTTTTTTAACTAAACCTTGGTATTACATAGTTTTACTTGCCTGGATTGAATTTTGCATTGTCTTCTATTACTTCCATTTCTGTTTGAGAAATTGAAAAAGCAAATGTCAACTTGCTTTGTTCCAAGCTGAAGACGCTGTAAGAATGATACTAGATAAATTATTCATATAATGAATAAGAATGATGCATTCCGGGCTTCCCTGGTGGTGCAGTGGTTGCGCGTCCGCCTGCCGATGCAGGGGAACCGGGTTCGCGCC
>NC_041218.1:83925008-83942406 GCF_002837175.3 Physeter macrocephalus
AAAAAAAAAAAAAAAAAAAAAAAAGAATGATGCATTCCACTATTTTCTTTCAGTCCTCTTATGTATGTCTATATATTTCCAAAGGAAGCAGGGGTTTCATATCATTTTATCACTCCTAGTCTTGTGAAATCATAAGCCAGTAATTTTATTTATTTTTGTAACATCCATTTTACATAGACTATATATTAGCTGTTTTTAGAGCAAAGGTTTTAGCAAGCTCCTTCCATATTAGAAAAATAGAATGCATTACGTCCCCAAATCTGAAAACAATGTTTTTAATTGTGATTTTATACAATAAAAATTATTAAATTGATTCATGCATTTAAACATAATTTAAACTGGATGGGACTACTTTAGGATATATGATTATTTTTCCTCTGTCAGAGGCATTTTTTTTTGTCTTGCTTCCTGCTTTTACATCTCAAATTATCCAATCAAATATTTTTAATATAAAATAGTTATAAATAACCTCATGCTGCTGCTTTTGAGTCTGTGATGAATAGTGCCCCAAATGGATTTTTCGTAATGTCTTTCTTGTCAAAATCTTAAGTATGTGTTTAAAATAATAATTATGCATTATTAAATGTTTTGGTTTATCCAATTTCCTGGTTCATTTAGATGACAGTGGGGTGGCGAAAAGATGATTTCTGATTTGTTCTTATGTTTTCGTTCAGACTGACTTTTTTTTTTGTTTGGTCTTCGTTGCTGCGCGCGGGCTTTCTTTAGTTGCAGCAATCAGGGGCTACTCTTCATTGTGGTGCAGTGGCTTCTCTTGTGGAGCACGGGTTCTAGGTGCGCAGGCTTCAGTAGTTGCTGCGTGTGGGCTCAGTAGTTGTGGCTTAGTTGCTCCGCAGCATGTGGGATCTTCCCGGACCAGGGCTCAAACCCGTTTTCCCCTGCACTGGCGGGCGATTCTTAACCACTGCACCACCAGGGAAGTCCCTGAGTTGACAATTTTAACTGGATGGATCGTGGTGGAATTTCAAGCCCTGATGGTTTGCCAGCAATCTATATGCATGCCCTTAATTTATTTCATCAGAATCTCCTGAGTATATATGTTCAAGAGAAGATACAGTTATCTAAGTTTTTCTCCTATTTTTTTGTTATAATCATCTATATAATGGAGTAATGATTACCTAACCTAACCTTCCTAAAAAAGTGTATTAACTGTTATTTTTGTTTTGCTAGGTAATGGACTGTGTGATTCTAGATGACGGTGGGTTTCTTTTGATGGCAAATCATGATGATTACACTAACCAGGTATGTACCTGAAGTGGCAAGGAGTAGGGTTTCCAAAGTGTGTTTCCCTGATCAACATTACAAAACTCCTTCACACCACTATAAATATTGATAATTGAAGTACTTAATGTAATATAAACCATTAAGAAACGCATCCTAAAACTAGTTTTCCTTGTATTTGTTAGCTGAGTTTACTTTCTGATACGGTTACCGTTAAAACATAGAGCTAAGGATTTTAACATCATATGAACTTTTTATTTTTGAAAATTTAGAAAATTTTCACATATTAATCAGTTGATAATGGCAGTCCTAATACATAGCGTTTGAAACAGATGAAAATGCTAACCTGAAATTTGGAAATTGGCAACAGTTAGGCTCTTTGGTTTACGCAGGATTTTAAACAAAGTAGCATTAATTGCCAACTAATTTCATTTCTGAATCTGTATATCTGGCTTCTCTTTAAAAAACAAGCAAACAAAAAAGATCTTTCAATACTGGACACTTTTCCTAAATCACAATATTTATGGGTTGGAATTGGTGAGCTAGAGGTTGTCCCTGTAGATGGGACTCACTCCAGTTCAGCACAGTCGCTACAAGTTTCTTTTTCTAGTTTCACCATTTCCCTTATTGGATTGTGACTTAAGGCTTAGTAAACTGTCCGTTCCTTCCAAGTAGCACAGGGAGCCATTCGGAAATGAGAATACCTAATCTCACTGGGGTTCTTTCAGAGTGTCATATACTGGTTTATTACTTGCTTTTGTTTTCAGGCTCCTCAATAGTTTTAGTTCTTTTTCTTTGTATCATTGCTTTTGTTTGTACTGCTTCAGGTGTTAATATTTGGCTTACATTTGAAACTTTATTTTTTTCTGTACCAGATTGGAAGATTTTTTGGAGAGATTGATCCAAGTTTGATGAGACACCTGGTTAATATATCAGTTTATGCTTATAATAAGTCTTATGACTATCAGTCAGTGTGTGAGCCTGGAGCTGCACCAAAACAAGGAGCAGGGCATCGCTCAGCATACGTGGTCAGTAATATGCAGCTCACCCTTCCATTCTCTCAGAGGGACACTCAGTGTAGATTAATGTAATACTTTTTTATTCTATTTTATAGCCATCAATAGCAGACATATTACACATTGGCTGGTGGGCCACTGCTGCCGCCTGGTAAGTCAAAATTGTAGTTTTATTGGTATTGAGAGAAAAGTGTTGTGAAATAGTAAAGAATGTGAAGGAAAGATGGACATGTAGATAATTATTATGGGAACTAGTTTTTTCATTTCCTACAGCACATAGTGGTAATATTCATAAGTATTTTTTCTTAATGATCACTGTAAAACCGTTACAGTTATTCAGCTTTTCATATGAAAACAGTATTATGCTCATGCACACTTTGGCCTTTTCAGGGGCTTCTTTTATCTATGGATCTGTTGTAACGCTTTTCATTTGTATTTTTTGTTTATATTATACTCAATCCTTTACATTTTAGGCATATTGATCTATAAAAAGTTACTATTTATTGCCTTCATTATGCAAGTTAAATGTCTTCATCCATCAAATTCATGTCATGATGACTTATCTTTCTACCTCTTCATTTTTCTTAACAAAGGCTGGCATCATTTTAGAAGCATCATGTTCCTGAAATGGATCTAATTCTTTCTTTCCACTGGTTCTACCCTTCCTCCCTCCTTCCCCTCTTACCTATATCCCGCAATCTATGAAAAGAAGACATTTAAACTGCTTATTGAGGCACTGTGGAAAGTCTGGAAGATCAAATTTGTCATTGTTTGGGTCTGATCAGTCAAGTAACTAATCCTCCCGTTGTGTCTGGGTCCATTCCCTCCCTCGCTCCCTCGCTGCCTATCTCTCTCTCTTTTGTATCATTACCCTACTGTATTGTCTAAGTTTTATTCCATGTAGATTAATCTATAACGTTCACTTGATGTTATGGCTTTCCCAACGAAAATTAAATGATTATGCCATTTTATTAAAATAGCAAATATGTTAGATTAAAAATCCAATTTTTTCTTAAAAAAATTGTGAAAAAGGGTGCTTTCTGTTCTGACAGTGACATTTGTATACGAATTTATGTCGTTTTTCTGAAGCTCATAGTCACCCTGAAATACTTGTCTTTACGCTATTTTCTGGCCAGAACCTTCCCTCTCCTCAACCTCCCTCCCAACTTTTGTTTTAACTAAACTCAGTTCCAGATGAGTTTTTACTAATATTTGGCTCAATTGTCATTTATTGTAAAACTGAAACATGCCATATGCCCTATATATAATATGTATATTGTATTTCATGAATGCCACATTATGTATTTACAAATATGTTCTATATTGTAAAGTAAATAGTTCGTAAACCCATGGTACAAAGTCATTTTTGTTTTGGGGTTGTTTTTTTTTTCCTACCACAGAGCTTTAATAACTAAAATAAGGAGAAAATCTTGAGTGTGAAAACTGCGCACCAGAATGATGACATTCTCCCTCTCAGAGTTATCACTTCTCCTTGCTCTGATTTTGTATTAGGTGTCTTCACACATATGTGTCCCTCACTGGGTCCTGAACACATCTGACTTCGTGACTTCTTTTACAGAAGGGAATTGACAGTGTCTTGCATAATTTAAGAAATACTTATATAAAAATGCTCCTCAACTTCCTATTAGCAAATTCTCGACTTTTTCCAAAAAGATGAAAAAGAAACGTGTTTGTGTACATGCAAAAATACTCTGGTTTTTGTTAATTTATGAAGGAAAATATCAATACTTTTTCATATTTAAAATTCAGGTCTATTCTACAGCAGTTTCTCTTGAGTTTGACCTTTCCACGACTTCTTGAGGCAGGTATGTAAATGCTCAGATACTGTCATAATAATTAACATTTTCTTTTCGGATGCTCCGAGTTCAAAACTCAGAAAGTGCGTGTGTGTGAGAGAGAGAGAAATCGTCCATTTAACACTTTTGTAGGTTGAAATCTTTTTGTCAGAACTTTCCTACTGCCTTAGAAACATTCCTAGGTCACATTGGCCTCTGTTTTGCAGCTGTATTCAAACTCAAATGTATTCAAATTCATTTATTCTATTGATAGTTATTGGGCATCTTTAAGGGCTGCCACTACGCCACACGGAGTAAACAAGCCAGTTGAGGTGCCTGCCCTCATACATTTGTTTTGCTCTGTGAGAAATGAAGGCTCTGGGAGACCGACTGAAGGGTCCCCTCATGGTGATGGTCTTTATTTTCCCCACAGTTGAGATGGAAGATGACGACTTCACAGCCTCTCTGTCAAAGCAGAGCTGCATTACCGAACAAACCCAGTATTTCTTCGATAACGATAGTAAATCATTCAGCGGTGTATTAGACTGTGGAAACTGTTCCAGGTAATTTGTTTCTTCATGTCTGGACTAGTCCTGTTTGACTAAGAAATTGTATTCACTTTTATAATCGTCACAGAAAATAACGGAGATTGTCTTTGGAGTGTGAGAGATCTGAATAACTGCTTTAAGTTGAAAATATCAGAGCTCTTCAGTTTCTCTGAAGGTTTTTAAAATTAATTCTAACTCTGATAAGTTGTAATCCCTTCAACTTTAATAATTACGTGATCAAAAAAATTATACCCACTTTTAGGCAGAACATAGGGCTTCCCTGGTGGCGCAGTGGTTGAGAGTCCGCCTGCCGATGCAGGGGACGCGGGTTCGTGCCCCGGTCCGGGAGGATCCCACGTGCCGCGGAGCGGCTGGACCCGTGAGCCGTGGCCGCTGAGCCTGCGCGTCCGGAGCCTGTGCTCCGCAACGGGAGAGGCCACAGCAGTGAGAGGCCCGCGTACCGCAAAAAAAAAAAAAAAAAAAAAAAGAGGAATTTGATTGTATTATATTTTGTCTAGAAGAATCCATATTAAAATTTTTCTAATGTAGAGATAGTTTCAGAGATTATTTTCTCTGATAAGATTAGAATTAATTGTATTTACTAAACAGGTTAACAAAAACATTCTTGGCTAGTAAGTTTTACTTGTAGTCTTCACTTAAATTTAGAATTGAATGTATCTTTGAGATGAAACTGAAAGAACCAGGAGAACATATCATTTCCTAAAATCGAGGTTAATGTTAGTCATCACCACCCATAAAACATCTTTAAAAATTTTTGGAAGAGATGGAGAGATTTAATTTTGTTGTAATGAGAGAGAGAAAGGCAAGGTGGGAGATTTTTGAAGTTTTGAAAGGAAAGGGATAATCCATGTGACAGGATCCCTGAGAACAGAGCAGAAAGGCACAGAGTTGGGACACTTTGTTTTCAGTAGCTGAGGCCAGCTTATTCTAGAAGAAATGTTAACAGAGAGAAGAGGAAAGAGGAGGAGGTGAGGTCATCTGAGCAGGTGACAGGGATGGAATAGTTAGTTGCTAGGCGATTTGGAAAAGAAGTTTATAACTGTTAAAAATATATATATTTTTTCAGGAAGGGGTTAACTGAAACTAGCACAAATTTTTCATAGACATGGTCAGTATGATTTTACTTTATTAAACCTGTATATCCTAGGAGGAGGAAGAGGAAAGGGGCAGAGTAAGGCATGTACTCAGAAAAAAGCAGACCGTCTTGTTTCGAGATTAGCATATCAGGACAACACCTTCAGGAAACAGAACTGTGGCATGTGTAATGGGTACATCAGAAAGAGTTTACAGGCTTTGGGCTTTCATTGATTGACGTTCAGTAACTGGGCTTTCATTGATTGACGTTCAGTAACAGCAATATATACTTTAAAAAATGACTAAGTTAAACTGTAAAGATCAATATAAGCTATTAAGTTAAATCATGCTGACATTTGTGCTGTGTAACTTTATGCTGTGTCCCAACTTCAATAGGTTACAAAAAAAAAAAAATCCCATTCTTTGAAAAATAAATTACTCTTTAATGACAGATCTACATTTTTATTGTGGAAGGTAGAAGCAGCTTAAGATGTGGAAGAAACACTGCATGGAATTCAAAGCTCATAATTCTATCTATACCTGTGTTGTCCCAACTCAGTAGTGACCAGCCACAGGTGGCAATTTCAATCCTCAATTGCAGTTAATTAATATTACAATTTTGTGCCTCAGTCACGCTAGTCACCATTTCAGGTGCTCAATAGCCTCCCGTGGCAATTGTTTACCATGCTGGTTAAAGCGGAAGACGTTTTATCTTCACAGAAAGTTTGTTGAACGGCACTGCTCCAGACTTCAGTCTGCCATGACTTGGGGAAATGCTGAGCCATTTTTGTGCTGCTTCTTTCCTTTACTGTAAAATAAGGCAACTTGGGCACATTTTCAGTGATAGATACCACAATTCCCTAAATATGTAAAAGGAAACAACTAGATGGTGTTTATTTTGCATTGAGGACCATCACTTAAGAAACAAAGGTCACACTTAAAACATCTGTTGGCATTTTTTTAGTATTCATTTGAGAGATAGCATGTCCATGTTGATCAAACATGGTAATCTTTCTCTTCTAAAATCATTCAATGTTACTGTTCGTGTAGGTGATGCTTTGTTTCAAAAGGTCCTATTTTCTTTCATTTTAATATGTAAAAATCTTTCTTTGAAATCTATTCTTTTCTCAGATGATAATGTTTTTTCTGATTTTTAAAAATATTTATTTTACAGAATCTTCCACGTAGAAAAACTTATGAACACCAACTTAATATTCATAATGGTTGAGAGCAAAGGGACTTGTCCCTGTGACACGCGATTGCTCATACAAGCTGAGCAGACTTGTATCCTTTGACATTGGAGAGGTTTGGAATGGAAAACCATCTTAAAGCTGTGCATTTTTAACCTCGTCACGTTGTTCGTGCCCAGAAAGAGAAAAATACCACAGAGTGCTGAGATCGCCTCACAGAGGCAGAATGGACCCTCCACACAAAATTGCATTTGGATGTCAAGACCGATGGTGCTACACATGCACCAAAAGGATGTGAAAGGCTTCATACTGGTAGAGTGAGTCTTTGTGGAGAGAGCAGTGCAGGTTCCCAAGTAGCCCTGAAAATGGCTAGAGAGAGCAGGGAGAAGTACCTGGCTTGGGGTTTTATGGTGGTTGGGGACCGTGCTGGGCTTTTGCCAGTGCTGCCTGGGGCTTCTTGGCCCAAACTTCCAGGCAGTGCCAAAGGAACGGACAGTCAGTCTTCCCTGTCAGCTCGCCCAGGTGTGGGACAGAAGGGAAAAGTGATTGTTGTGGCTTGAAAGCTGTCAACAGCCAGTCATCAAAAATGGAGTTGAATGTGGTTTATACCTACAATGGAATATTATTCAGCCTTAAAAAAAGAAGGTAAATCCTGTTGTATGCTAGAATTGCCATGGCAGTAATGCTAAAAAGACTTCGGGTAGTAAATATGCTAAATGACAGTGAAATGACTATTGAAGCATTGCAGGCAGAGGTTCGGTAGACTGCCTCTAGTTTTTGCTGTTTCTGGAAAAAAAAAACAGTCCTCACCTATGTTTGGAACTGATGTTTATTACTAGGAATTAGTTTCTATTTCTGTCTTGCTAAATAGCAGGCACCCAGGCCCTCCCTTATGGTCTTACGTGTATGACCCTGTCTTATATGCTACGCCATTTGCACATTTCATCCACTTGTATTGTACAAATATTTACTGAGTACTTCTGTGCCAGCGACCATGCTGTGTAAAGCGTTGATCTCTTCACACAGGCCCTAGACTGACAGGAGAACATTTGTGGCAGTTCAGTACTTTAAATCCCATAGTACTTGAACTGGTTGTGTGGGACCAGAATAATGGCATTGGTTTCTCTGGCTTGCTTTGAGAAATAAGTGTGTTGCATTGTATTTTTTTAATTGTGTTAAAAAAAAAAAAAAAAAGTAACTTCATATTCCTTAACAAGTTTCTTTAGCTGACGGTCCAGATCCTTGTGATATGGTGAAGCAACCCAGATACCGAAAAGGACCTGATGTCTGCTTTGATAACAATGCCTTGGTAAGTAAGACCAAACATTTGCTGTATTAAAATATATAACTCAATGGTCACAATAATTTAAGGAGACAAATGTAGTTTTAACTCCAGTGTAATGTCTTAACCATAGTGTTTCTCATTAACATGACATACTTGCTGGTATATAGATATTTTATTTCAGTATTTTTCATGGTTAGCATAAGCTTAACAGTTGCCTCTTCTGTCCTTTCCACAGAAATTGTACTTTCAAACACAATGCCGACCAATTTACTAATAATCCAAGATCACAAATCTGATGATTTTAAAACTTTCTAATGACCAGTAACTGACAGTAAACGTTACTAATGGTATATGAGTTGCCCACATTCATTTATATTCCAATCCTGAAGATATGTTATTTTTATTATAACATTTTTTGTGTTTAGTCTTCATTCAGTGTATTTAAAAGCCTGTTAAATCACTATCGTCCCCTTCGTTTGTAATTGTCCTTTACATGGTTTCTAATTCTGCCACCTATTAGGTTTGTATTATTTCTCTTAATTGTATTACTTTTTATATTGTTTGAAATTAGGCTAGGTCAATAACACAGGGTTAAGTTGGTATAATTTTACAAAGCATATTTAATGTATGTTGTTTAAGATGACTACTACTTTTCCTATAGGTCAGCTGTCTTCCTCTCATAAACACTATTTGGACTTACTGTGTGTATAGGAGCAGCTTTATGCTTTTCAAATTATTTTAATTTTTAAGAAGCTTTATTCTCAAGCATAAAGCCCATATAAAAATTTCTCACCGGGCTTCCCTGGTGGCGCAGTGGTTGAGAGTCCGCCTGCCGATGCAGGGGACGCGGGTTCGTGCCCCGGTCGGGGAAGATCCGACATGCCGCGGAGCGGCTGGGCCCGTGAGCCATGGGCCGCTGAGCCTGCGCGTCCGGAGCCTGTGCTCCGCAACGGGAGAGGCCACAACAGTGAGAGGCCCGCGTACTGCAAAAAAAAAAAAAAAAAAAAAATTTCTCACCACTTATAAAAAAAACTAAAACTTTAAAAATAATATTTCTCAGTTCTCCAATCTGTCATGTCTCTTTGCATAAAGTGGCTTGCAAACATAAAGCGTTATCATCTTGGTAACTGTTTATTCTAAAAACATGTCAGATCATTTATTGATTAAGGTGCATTTCTAGAGGTGGTTGTTTATTTAGAACAGATTTACCTAGTATGTACTTATTTACTCAAATACACATAGCCACATTTGTTCCAAAAAAGAATAAGGCATTTCCATAGATGCATAATATGCAAGTAGATAATATAAAGTGGAGCAAAGAAGAAATAAAATCAGTGATGGGGAATAAGGCTAAAAAGGCAATATGTTTTAGCCAATAAATCCCAGTTATCTCGGTAAGGACTATTATTGATCATTCCTCTCTGAGGGGAAAAGTGATTCAAAGTTGCAGCTACTTGATTTTTTTTCATTTTACGGTGAGCCTTAAATGAAATCCAGATATGAGGACTTCTGTTGTTCTGTCTACTATATACCTTCAGGAGCTTTGGCCATGTCAAATCATTCCCCAAAGACTTGTGTTTGTGGGCCCAAGGGTAGTATCAGTCATTAGGGAAACTTCCCTCATCAATTATTTGTCACCAAAGACTGAGATTAAATTTACTCAGATGCACTTGAAAGATCATATAAAAACCATTACCCCCAATATTTTCACCATAGGTAACTATCTTTTTGATCAAGGCATAATGAAGATTTTACAAGGACAAACATTTCCAGTACTCAAGTTCCTATAAATTATACAGTGGATTGTGTGTGAAAGTACAACTTTTGCTCAGTAGCTTAATGTGCTAATAATGTCTTGTGTTTTTTTGGCAGTGGAATATTTTGGTAATGCTTATTTGCAATGGTCACTGTGAATCTGCTCTGGATGGAGGCTCACATAAACTGCTAACTGCCAGCAAATTGCATGAAATCTCATCTTGTATGTCTTCTGTGTTTTCCTTCCTTTTCCTGTACTTGCTACTTTGCCCGTTATTAATAGGATCAACTTATATGCACAGCGAGTCGTGCCTGTACCATGATGTCAGCTCCTATCTTCATTTTACTGCAAGTTTTCATGTGGTGTGGATGGTCAGTCACTTTCTCTAATTTGTCTTTGTTTTTGCGTTTGGCTTGAAATTTTAAAAAGTAATCCATATCCCTAAATCCACTATAATAAATGTCCTGAGACCAGGTTATTAAAATGCCAGTAGTAATGTTGTTTTGAGAATAGCAGCTTTCAAATGTTACATAAGTTTCGAATCCTGAACAGAGCATATCAGTTTCCTATATTTATTTAAAAATCAGTAATTTCTCATAAGGTTTTGTATAAAGATTAAGTCAGTGTGGAGAAAAAAAATTATATATGCTTCACGATGTCTTACTTTTTACTTAAGAGAAATACCCTAAGGACAATTATTAGAGTTGGTCGTCAATTTTGTTTCAGCAGATGCTAACATAAAATTAATGATCTGTTTCAATTTTATTAAGCATTATTCAGTACCTTCTAAGCTCATTATCTAATTTTTCTTCTCCTTTCTAAACAGATATGGTTTAAACAGCGTTTTTAGATTTTTTAGATATTGATATTCTTAGTGAGGTGCTTTAGTATAACTTACATTATCTAGGCAAAGATGATCATTATTTGTTACTCTTTGACAAATTTCTGAATTACATACTCAGCATGACTGAATAGATATTTTAGGGCCTGAGTTCACATTCAGGGTTCCATTTACAGTTTTTCAGTTTCTTTTTTGATGGTCTGGAATCATGATTGTTGTAACTAGACCACTTTTGTTGTATTCTTTCTTCATTGCTGTCCAGGTATTCATTGGTTAGGAAACCACTAGATGGAGATGTGGCCATTACTATAAATGCAATGAGCTCATCAGAGGAGGGGAAAGTGGGGAAGCAGAGGGAGTTTCAGAGAAAACTAAATTTGTTCTGGGATAATAAAATAATGGTTTTGAAGATTTAAGTGGTAAAGAAAAACAAAGCTAAAGTTTATCAAAGGAGAAAGTAAAGCAAGCCAATAACATGTACTATTGAGGAAGTTCATTATCTTATGCAACCATAATTGATAAATGCACGTTACTCGGTACATGAAAAATGAATATGCAGAATAAATGTGTGTATAGGTACGTATACACATACATACATTAACCCTACCTCATGAATTAATGTGGTAAGTGTGTTAAGGTTCTCTGTAGAAAACTATTTGTTAGGGATCTTATTCCGATTAAAAGAGTTACGTGTAGCATCTACCTGCCTAAATAATTTTAAATATGCATTTTCTTTGAAGCTGCTGTGGGTGACGTAAGTATAGACCTATCTAAATTCAAAAGTTAGCTATTATTTGGTGGGTGTTCTTACCAGTGATTTGAACTCTTACTGTTTGCAGTTAGTCACCCCAGATTCTGGTTGGGGAAAGAAAGGGAGAGTAAGGATTGAGTAATACTTGTCTAAGAGAAAAATGAAAAGGATTTTACTCACTAGTATACCTGGTTTTAAAAAGTAAGCCTTGGGGCGAAATCATGAATATAACTATGGTTTAGACATCTTTTTCTTTTAAGTAGTAATGGGAAAGAAAAAAACAATGAGGGATTCTTAGTTGATATCTTTACTAAGCGTATTTTGAAAGAGATCCCTAGAAGGAAAGCAAATAAAATTATTCATATTTTAGAATTACTCATTTAAAATTAAATTTTAAAATTAAATTTTTAAATTACTCATATTTTAAAACGTATGTATATAATGTTGGCACTGAATCCCTTTACTATTTTAAGCTGAAACCAGCTACCAATCTGTTATTATTATCTACTACCACAATCTTTAAAAATCAGAGTAATTTTTCTGGTCATGGTGTTAGTGGGATTTTGGTCTCTTTCTTTAAGATAGAAAAAATGCTGAGGTTTCTCCCACATCTATGCATTTGTGATTTAGAATGTTTTTAGAATGTATCTCATAATTTACTTCCATATAATAATTACAAGTCTTGGTAGATGTGGTTGCCCATGCAAAACACATGAGAAAACATGATCAGGAAACTGAAGGGACAGATTTTTCAGTGTGAATCTACGTGCAGACTTCAGGGACTCCAAATAAGTTATCTGAACTACCACCTCCCAGACTGAAACAGACATATCTCATCATCACAGAGGAAATGAACCCCCCCCCCCAAAAAAAAACCACTAGAAATATAAAAATAAAAACAATGGAAGCAGAGCCAGAGAGAATATTTTTCTTTCCATAACATTTCTAGAACATAAGGATGTATTTTACGTTAATACATCAGTGGGTCTTGTATGTGTGCTAATTTTCCATTCCATCAAATAAATACTTAACTAGAACTGGGGAGCTCTCCTGGTGAAGTGATAATTAAGCCTTTAAGTTAGTATTTTACGTTTACAGTGTTTCTAACCAATCAATATATGCAGTGCTTTATTTGAGTACACACTACTCATTTATCAGGTACTTACAGTACACCTACTATGTATCAGGCCATTCTTCTATGCATGAGATATTTAAGATGGATTTATACTAAAATATAATTTTTTATCTCAAGTTCATATGTAACTCAGCACCCTATTTTTTTTACCTGGTTAACCTACCTAAAGGGAAAGATATTTGAACAAAGAGAAGAGGAAGTGCAAAGGTCCTGAGATAGATAGTAATACCTTGACCTGTTGCAGAGAGTGTTAGTGTTAGCGGAGCAGTGTGAGTGGTGAGGGGAGGGGGAGGAATGTAGGATGAAGGTGGAGAGGCAGCCAGGCTGCAGACCACCTAAGGCTTTGTAGGCCTTCATAAGAAATTTGGATTTTGTTCTGAGAAATTTCAAGAAGAGCATGAAAGGATTTGATTTATGGTTTTAAGAAGACTGCTTTTTGGAGAAAAAGTTGTTAAAGGGCAAGAGTAGAAGCAGAGAGACAAGTGAGGCAGCTTTTGCAGGAGTGTAGGCAAGAAGTAATGGTAATTTGGACATGATATGGTAAGTAGTAAGTTTGGGGCTATATTTTGAAGCTAGAGTTAAGAGGACAAGCTGATAGAGTAGATCTGAGGGAAAAAAAGGAGGAATCACAGATGACTTGTTGTCTTTGACCTGATCCATTACTCCTAGAAGTGTCATTCAGAAAAGTAATATTTGGGGACCAGTTTGAGATCTTTCTGAGGATCAGAAGAGAGGTGATAGTGATCAATGAATGTGGAGGTCCGCGGAACTTTCAGGGCTGAATATATAAAAGTGTGAGTTATTGAGGTTCTGGTCCAAGATGGCAAAATAGGACGCCTAAAACTCACCTGAACCCACAGACCTACCAAATCTACACCTATAAACAAAGCAATTCCCTCTGAAAGACATCTAGAAAGTAGATAAATCTAGAAAGTAGATGAGCAACCCCTATGCACTGGGTAAACGTAATATACATCCAAATGGGTAGGAAAGGCTGAGGAACTTTATCTCCATAAACCCCACACTCAGCACAACAACATAAAATTAGAAGGGAACTCACAACACCCAGCTTCTCCCTGAGCAGTGAAGGGTTTAGATTGAATATCTGTCACTCCAAGACTCTCACAGAGGGGTGGGCCCCCAAGACTCCTAGCTCTGAACGCCTAATGGCGCTGGTGTCCATGAGACCCACAGGAATATAGCCAACAAAGAAACAATTCTTAACAGATTCGCAAGGACTCACCATGGCTATCCTTCCAAAGCTCAGAGAAACAGGAGCCAAGAGAAATGCACTTCTCCCAACCATTTCCTGACAGAGGTTATTTGCATACTTTAAAAGTTATTGCCTGCAAGTAAGGCTTCTAATTTAGCTCAGCTTTGAGGGCTTACTGCAAGACTCCCTGGAGACAGGGGAAGGGGTAGGCTATGCCTACTGACCCTCTGTCCCACTCCAGGTCAGTGGTGCCTTCCTAAAAGAGGCTTGTGAACGCACCTGGCATCCTGGCCTTTGAGGTGGCTGCCCAAAGGACACACCCCTTTATCACTTGGCTCTGGTAACCAGCAGGGCTGGCATTCACAAGCACCAAAGGATCCTGGACCATAGCAAACAAATAGTTCTCAACTGGCTATCCCCTCAGAATTCAGGACAGAGGTAGTGGAGAGAAATGCCCGTCTCTCAGTCTTTCCCTGAAAGAGGTCTTTTTGCATGCTTTGAAAGCTGCTGCCTGAGAATCCAGCGTCCAATCAGCCTGTACCTGATGCTGACTGAGGTCTTCCCCACTGGGACACTGACAGATGTTAGCACGTCCTCAACTACGGGGAGCCAAGAAGAAAAAGCCAATTCAAGACGGGGAGAGGTGGTTCTTTTATCTAATGCACAAAAACCAACACAGAGAGTCAAGGAAAATGAAGACACAGAAAAGTATGTTTTAAAAGAAAAAGATAAAACTCCACAAACAGGCCTTAATAAAACAGAGAAGAGTGACTGATATGAGAAAGAGTTCAAAATTTGGTCATAAAGATGGTCACCATGTCAGGACAAGAATGCGTGAACTGAGAATTTCAACAAAGAAAACACAAGAAAGTACCAAACAGAAGGCACAGAGCCAAAGAATACAATACAGTAACTATAGTGAAAAACTCAGTAGTGAGGAGTTCAAACGGCAGACCAGATGAAGTGGAAGAAAGTATCAGTAAACTCACAAACAGGGCAGTGATTCATCCCATCAAGGAGCAAAAAGAAAAAAGAATTAAAAAAAGAGTGAAGATAGCTAAAGGGACTTATGAGACAACATCAAGCAGACCGAAATTCACATTACAGTGTCCCAGAAGAAGAAAAGCAGACAAGGGCAGAAAACTTCTTGAAGAAATAATGAGTGAAGACTTTCCTAACCTGGGAAAAGAAACAGATGCCCAAATCCAGGAAGCCCAGAGAGTTACAAATAAGAGTTATCCAAATACATCCAAACCAAGTAAGAAAGAGGCAATACCTCCAAACTCATAGTGAGGGAAGAAGTAAAACTGTCATTATTTGCACATGATATGATTCTGTATATAAAAAACTCCAGTAAAAAACTGTTGGCACTAATCAACAATTTGACTAAATTTCAGGATATAAAATCAACATACAAAAATCAGTTGCATTTCTATACACTAGGATGAAATGTCTGAAAAATAAAACTATCACACTCACAATAACATCAAAAACAATGAAATACCCAGAAATTACTTTAACCAAGGAAGTGAAAGTTCTGTACAATCAAAACTACATGACTTTCCTAAAAGAAATAGAAGTTGACACAAACAAATGGAAAGACATCCATGCTGATGGATCATAAGAACTGACTGTTAAAATGTCTGTACTACTCGAAGTCACCTTAGATTCAAAACAATCCCCATCAAAAAACCAATGGCATTCTTCACAGAGATTAAGAAAAAAATCCTAAAATTTATACGAAGTGACAAAGTCTGCAAAATAGTCAAAGCATTTCTCAGGAAAAAGAACAAAGCCAGAGGTATCGTACGTCCTGTTTTCAGACTATACTACAAAGCTACAGTAATTTTTAAGATAGGGTAGGATACTGGCATAATAGAGACAGACCAACAGAACAGAAGAGAGCCCAGAATTAAACCCCTGCATACACAGTCAACTAATATTTGATAATGGAGCCAAGAATACCCAATGGGGAAATGATAGTCTCTTCGACAAATGGTAATGGGGAAATTGGATAAACACATGCAGAATGATGAAACTGGACCCCTATCTTACCGCTTACAAAAAATTAACTCAAAATGGATCACAGATTTAACACAAGACCTAATAACTATAAAACTTAGTAGAAACGTAGAGAGGAAGCTCCTCAACAGTGGTATTGACAGTGATTTTTGGATATAACAATAAAAGCAAAAATCAGCAAAATGGGACTACATCAAACTTGAACACTTGTGCACAGCAAAAGAAACAATTAACCAAATGAAAATGCATCCTACAGAATGCAAGAAAAATTTTGCAAACCATGTATCAGATAAGGAGTTAATATCCAAAATATATTTTAAAAACTCATAAAACTCAAAGACAAAAAGAAAACCAACAAATAATCCAACTAAAAAAAGGGCAGAAAAACTAGACATTTTTCCAAAGAAGACATCCAAATGGCCAAGAGGCACATGAAAAGATTCTCAATATCACTAATCATCAGGGAAACACAAATCAAAACTACAGTGAGCTATCACCTCACACCTGTTAGAATGGATGTCATCAAGAAGACAAGAGACAACAGGTGCTGGGGAGATGTGAATAAAAGGGAACCTTTATACACTGTTGGTGGGAATGTAAATTACTGCAACCAATATGGAGGTTTCTTGAATAATTAAAAATTAATCTACCACATGATCCATCAATTCTACTTCTGGGTGTATGTGCAAAGGAAATGAAAACAGGATTTTAAAGAGATATCTGTACTCCCACATTCACTGCAGCGTTATTTACAGCAGACAAGATATGGAGACAACCTAGATGGCCATCAACCAATGAATAAAATATGAAGTGGGATTTATACTTACACAATGTGATATTTTTCAGCCATGAGAAAGGAAGACAGCCTGCCATTTGCAACAACATAAATGAACCTTGGGCACATTATGCTAAGTAAGAAAGACAAGTACTGTGTGTGGAATTTTAAAAGCCAAACTCATAAAAACAGAAATAAATGGGGGTTACCATGGAATGGGGGTGAGGGGATAAGACAGATGTTGTTCAAGGGTACAGTCTTACAACAAGTAGTAAGTAAGCCCTAGAGAGCTAATGCACAGTACAGTGAATATAGAAAACTATTATATTCATCAAATATGCTAAGAGACTAAAAATGAATTATTCCAACTACTAAAAAGACAACTATGTAATGTGATAGAGGTGCTAATTATCACTTTAATGGCAATATTACAATACATAAATTATCAAATTAACATGTACACCTTAAATTTACACAATGTTATATTTCAACTATATTTCAATTAAAGTAAATCTATGACAAAGGAGGCAAGAATATACAGTGGAGGGCTTCCCTGGTGGCGCAGTGGTTGAGAGTCCGCCTGCCAATGCAGGGGGCACGGGTTTGTGACCCGGTCTGGGAGGATCCCACATGCCGCGGAGCGGCTGGGCCAGTGAGCCATGGTCGCTGAGCCTGCGTCTCCGGAGCCTGTGCTCCGCAACGGGAGAGGCCACAGCAGTGATAGGCCCGTGCACCG
>NC_041218.1:83942431-84001244 GCF_002837175.3 Physeter macrocephalus
CTTTGATAAAGGAGGGAAGGATATACAGTGGAGAAAAGACAGCCTCTTCAATAAGTGGTGCTGGGAACACTGGACAGCTACATGTAAAAGAATGAAACTAGAACATTCTCTAACACCATACACAAAAATAAACTCAAAATGGATTAAAGACCTAAAGGTAAGGCTGGATACTATAAACCTCATAGAGGAAACAGAGGCAGGACACTCTTTGACATAAATTGCAGCAAGATATTTTGGATCTACCTCCTACAGTAATGAAAATAAAAACAAACAAATGGGACCTAATTAAACTTCAAAGCTTTTGCACAGCAAAATAAACCATAAGCAACACGAAGACAACCCACACAATGGGAGAACATATTTGCAAACAAAGTGACAGACAAAGGATTAATCTCCAAAAGAGACAAACAGCTCATGCAGTTTGATATCAAAAAACAACATAATCAAAAAACAGGCAGAACATCTAAATAGACATTTCTCCAAAGAAGACATACAGATATGTGGAATCTAAAAAAATGGTACAAATGAACCTGTTTACAAAACAGAAATAGAGTCACAGATGTAGTAAACAAACGTAAGGTTACCATGGGGTATGGGGGGGCCAGGAGGGATAAATTTAGAGATTACTAACAAGAACCTACTGTATAGCACAGAGAACTCAGCTCAATACTCTAATGACTTATATGGGAATAGAATCTACAAAAGAGTGGGTATATGTATATGTATAACTGCTTCACTGTGCTGTACAGAAGAAACTAACAACATTGTAAATCAACTATACTCCAATAAAAATTAATTAAAAATAAATAAATAAGACATACAAATGGCCAAAAAGCACAAGAAAAGATGCTTAACATCACTGATTATTAGAGAAATGCAAATCAAAACTACAATGAGGTATCACCTCACACCAGTCAGAACAAAGCACAAGAAAAGATGCTTAACATCACTGATTATTAGAGAAATGCAAATCAAAACTACAATGAGGTCTCACCTCACACCAGTCAGAACAGCTATCAACAAAAAGTCTACAAACAATAAATGCTGGAGAGGGTGCAGAGAAAAGGGAACCCTCCTACACTGTTAGTGGGAATGTAAATTGGTACAACCTTTATGGAGAACAGTCTGGATGTTCCTTAAAAAACTAAAATTAGAGCTACCATATGATCCAGCAATTGCACTCCTGGGCATATACCTAGAGAAAACCATACTTTGAAAATATACGTGCACCCCAATGCTCATAGCAGCATTATTTACAATAGCCAGGATATGGAAGCAACCTAAATGTCCATCAACAGAGGAATGGGTACAGAAGATGTGGCACATATATACAATGGAATATTACTCGGCCATAAAAAAGAACAAATTAATGCCATGTGCAGCAACATGGATGGACCTAGAGATTATCATACTAAATGAAGTTAAGTCAGACAATGACAAATATCATACGATATCACTTATATGTGGAATAAAAAAAATGGTACAAATGAACTAATTTACAAAACAGGAACAGACAGATTTCAAAAACAAACTTACGGTTACCGAAGGGGAAACATTGGGGGAGGTATAAATTAGGAGGTTGGGATCAACACATACACACTGATCTATATGTAAAATGGATAATCAAAAAGGACCTACTGTAAAGCACAGGGAACTCCACTCAACACTCTGTAATAACCTATATAAGAAAAGAATCTGGAAAAAGAGCAGATATATGTCTATGTGTAACAATCACATTGCTGTACACCTGAAATTAACACATTGTATATCAACTATATTCTAATATAAAATATTAAACTTTTTTTTAAAAGTAAATGGCAAGGAGAGAATCTTAAAAGCAGCAAGGAAAACAACTTGTTACATACAAGGAAACCTCTAAGGCTACCGGGATCTTTCCACCAGAATATGCAGGCCTGCAGGGAATTGCATGATATATTCAAAGTACTGAAAGAAAAAGACCTGCCAACCAGAAATACTCTACCTAGCAAAACTGTCCTTCCACTTTGAAGGCAAAATGAAGAGTTGTAGACAAGCAAAAGCTAAAGGAGTTCATCACCACCAGACTGGCCTTACAAGAAATGTTAAAGGTGTTCCTTTAAGCTGAAACAAAACAGCACTAATTAGTAACAAGAAAACATATGAAAGTATAAATCTCACTGGTAAAGACCAATATATAGTTAAATTAAGAATAATCTAATATTGTAATGATAGTGGGTTAATCACTTATATATCTAGTATGAATGTTAAAAGACAAATATAGTAAAAATAACTACCATACAATAAGTAATGGATACAGACTAAAAATATGTAAATTGTGAAATCAAAAACAAAACATGGAGGAGGAAGTAAAATCTAGGGTTTTAGAAAGCATTTGAACTTAAGTTGTTGTCAACTTACTATGAGGCTTATCAGCTTATTTATAACACTAAATATTATGAGGCTTACATAAAATATATTTATAACAGTTGTTATAATAACCACAAAGCAAAAACCTATGGTAGATACACAAAAGATAAAGAGAACGGAATCTAAGCATGCCACTATAGAAAATGATCAACCCACAAATGAAGAGAGCAATAAGAGAAAAAGAACAAAGGAATTTCAAAATAACTCAAAAACAATTTAACAAAATTGTAGTAATAATAATAATTACCATCTATCAACAATTACTTTAAATGTTAAATGGACTAAATTCTCCAGTCAGATGACATAGAGTAGCAGAATCTATTTAAAAAACAGGAGATGATTTTATGCTGTGTATTAGAGTCACATTTCAACCTTAAGGACATACACAGACTGAAATGGAAAAAGATATTCCATGCAAATGGAAACCAAAAGAAAGCTGGGGTGGGTATACATAGACAAAATAGACTTAAAAACTGTAATGAGACAATCAAGGTCATTACATAATGATAAAGTGGTCAGTCCAACAAGAGGATATAAACATTTGTAAATATGCACCCAACATAGGAGCACCTAAATATATAAAGTAAAAATTAACAGACTTAAAGGGAGAAATAGCAAGACAATGTAAAAATTGCCAAAAAAATTCAACAACTTAGAAATGGGTAAATTCCTAGAAACATACAACCTATCAAGACTGAATCATGAAAAAATAGAAATAGAAAATCTGAACAGACCAATTACTAGTAAGAAGATTGCATCAGTTATCAAAAACCTCCCAAGAAACAAAGTTCATGACCAGATGGCCTCACCGGTGAATTCTACCGAACATTCAAAGAACAATTAATACCTGTCCTTCCAAACTCTTCCAAAAAATTATAGAGGAATGAACATTTCCTGATTCATTTTTACAATGCCAGCCTTATTACCATGATACCAAAACCAGACAAGGACACCACAAGAAAATTTTAGGCCAATATCTTTGATGAAAATAGATGAAAAATTCCTCAACAATATAGTATCAAGGTTAATTCAACAACACATTAAAAGGGTCATACACCATGATCAAGTGAGATTTATTCCAGGATTGCAAGGATTGTTCAAAATCCACAAATCAATTGATGTGATACGTACATTAACAAAATGAAGGCTAAAAATCATATGATCATCTTAATAGATGCAGGAAAAGCATTTAACAAAATTCAACATCTATTTATGATAAAAACTCTCAACAAAGTGGATATAAAGGGAATGGACATCAACATAATAAAGGCCATATATGACAAGACCACCGCTAACATACTCAGTAGTGAAAACTGAAAGCTTTTTCTTCTAAGATCAGGAACAAGATATGGATGCCCACTCTCACCACTTTTATTCAACATAGTGCTGAAAGTCCTAGGCAGAGCAGAGAGGCAAGAAAAAGAAATAAAAGCCATCCATGTTGAAAAGTAAGAATTAAAACTGTCTTTATTTGCAGATTACATGATATTATATATAGAAAGTCCTAAAGACTCCACCAAGAAACTAACATTTTATTAACAGTTAATAAACAAATTCAGTGAAATTACAAGATACTAAATTAATATACAAAGATCATTTGCATTTCTATACCATAATAATGAACTATCGGAAAGAGAAATTAAGAAAGTAAATAATTCCACTTGTATTTGCATCAAAATGAATAAAATACCTAAGAATAAAGGTAACCAAGAAGGTGAAAGACCTGTACACTGAAAACTATAAGACATTAATGAAGGAAACTGAAGACAACACAAATAAATGGAAGAATATTCAGGGCTCATAGACTAGAATTGTTAAAATGTCCATACCACCCAAAATAATCTAGATTCCATGCAATCCCCATCAAAATTTCAATGGCATTTTTCACAGAATTGGAACAATCCTAAAATACATATATGAAACCACAAAAGACCCAAATATCCAACGCAGTCTTGAGAAGGAAAAACAAAGTCGGGTGCATGATATATCCTGATTTGAAACTAGATTAAACAACTACAGTAATCAAAACAGTATGGAGCTGGCATAAAAAAAGACAGACCAATGGAACAGGATAACCCAGAAATAACCCATGCATATATGGTCAATTAATTTATGACAAAGGAGCCAAGAATATACATTGGGGAAAAGATAGTCTCTTCAATAAAGAGTGCTAGGAAAACTGAACAGCCGTATGCAGAAGAATGAAACTGGATCACTGTCTTACACCATACACAAAAATCAACTCAAAATGGATTAATGACTTGAAGACCTGAAACCATAAAACTCCTAGAAGGACGCATAGGGAGTAAGCTCCTTGGCATTGGTGTTGGTAATGCCTTTTTGGACTTGTCACCGTAAGAAAGCAAAGGCAACAAAAACAAGAATGAAAAAGTGGGACTACATCAAACTTAAAAGCTTCTGCACAGCAAAGGAAACCAACAGAATTAAAAGGCAGCCCATAGAATGGGAGGGAATGTTTGCAAATCATGTATGTGATAAGGGGCCAGTATCCAAAATATATGAAGAACTCATATAACTCGAGATCAAAAAAATAATCTGATTTTAAAATAAGCAAAGGCTCTCAATAGGCATTTTTACAAAGGAGATATACAGATGGCCAACGGGTACGTGAAAAAATACTCAACATCAGTACACATCGGAGAAATATAAGTCAAAACCACAGTGAGTTATCACCTCACACCTGTTAGAATGACTATTATCACAAAGACAAGAAATAACAAATGCTGGCAAGGATGTGGATAAAACAGAATCCTTACACTTAGTTGATGGGAATGGAAATTGGTGCAGCCACTGTGGAAAACAATATTGAGGTTCCTCAAAAAATTAAAAATAGAATTACTGTATGATCCAGCAATCCCACTTCTGGGATTTGAAAAATAAAATTTTCCTTAATAGATTTTTTCCTCAGAATTCTCTTTTAACAGACTTCTGCTGCCTTAGAATACAATTCAAGAAGGAAATGTTATTTACTTGGTGGCAGGCACTGTATTAAACCCTAATGAGCAAAAAGAGCCAATGTTTTAGTCTCTGGGAGCTCAGAGTCTTTGTAAAATTGTTCAGACTAGAAAATTTATTGATTTTCTTACATAACCTATTATTTTGATTATTGGAAGATGAACCTTGGATTAGTGAATTCTTGAAAGATGTTTAGGAAGATAATTAGAGAGAAGGGGGGTTTCCTGTTGTTTTTTTTTAAATTGAAGTATAGTTGACCTATAATATTATTCAAGTTACAGGTGTATATAATACAGTGATTCACAATTTTTAAAGGTTTTATTCCATTTATAGTTATAAAATATTGCTATATACCGTGTTGTACAATATATCCTTTTAGCTTATTTTATACCTAGTAGTTTGTACCTCTTAAAATAGGAAGGTTTTTTTAATGAAATTCAGTATATTTAAAGGAATCAAAGGATGCAGAAAATGTTACAGAATACAGAACCTAGGAATAAAAGGTAAAGAATAATTTTGTGTTAGCAAGGAATCTAATGATCTGCCACTAGACAGGGGGGGATCCAAATGAGCAAATATGCAGCTTCTATTTCATGGTTCTCTAAACAGGATAAACCTCTCTTGCTAGCTTAGCTCTTTATTTTGGATATAGGTTTTCAGAATGTCCTTTCATTTAGGGTTCAACTGCATTATTCTTCATTTTAATTCTTGATGAAGGTCCAGATGCTACATGTGCAGCATGATACGTTCACGTTTGAAATCGGATATAAGGGATAGGGAAAATAGAAGTTCATTTCTCAAATTTATTTATTTTACCAATCTCAAACTTTGCCTTATTGAGCATAATTGCCAATATCATAATTCTTGGGAATTATAAAATAGACTATGAAATTTTATTTTTATATCTTGTACTTATAAATATAGAAGGATATTTAATACTGTGAAAGTAAGGTTTTTCAATTTAGAAATTGGAATATCACTCAAAACAGCATTTATTAAAGTATTTCCTTTCATAATCATCAGAATCTACAACTAAAAATGTAAAGCATTCTTCAAACAGTACTAGGAAAACGGCTTTATCTAAAATTGTTGAACAGTAAAATCTAGGACAGTGTAATTTATCTGGATTCAAATTAAAGCAGCTTTATAAGGTGAGTTCAGAAGTGCACTAAACACGGCGTGCTCTGGGAGATGTCTTACTAAATATTTTTCAGGAGCTTTCTGTTTTCCTTTTCTTTCCAACAGGAGGATTATACCGACTGCGGGGGTGTTTCTGGGTTAAGTCCCTCCCTGTGGTCCATCATCGGAATCCAGTGTGTACTACTTTGGCTTTTATCTGGCAGCAGACACTACCAGTTATGACCTTCTAAAACCAAATCTGCATATTAAACTCCAGACCCTGCCAAAACATGAGCCCTCCATTGCATTAAAAGAGGGTCAGCTGTGGAATCAGCAGATCACTAGCTCAGCCCATCCCGTGGCATCACTCTAAGACACAGACTCTTAAGGCACCCGCTGGCTGCACGTCAGGGTGTCAGATCATTAAGTGTGAACCCTGCATCATCTATATATAACATCAAAGCAAAATACTATACATGCTCTCTATTGGAAAATTTGAGAATTTGTTATTGCATTGTTGGTGATTACATGTAAAGGGCTCCCCACACAGTTATTTATGAATCATACAAATTATCTTGATTTTGACCTGGAATTCTGACTTGCTGCAATCCTTGTTGTTTTACCAAGAAAATCTCTAGGGGAAAAGAAAGGGTTATTTTTTCCTTCACTTATTCTTCTGTTCAAAATTATTTCCTGCTTTATTATTATTGAACATATACATAGAGAGGGACAGAGGGAGAGAGATAATTAACATTGGTGTAATCTGTCAAAATAGAAATTATGGCTTATTTTCTACGAAAAAAATTGCCATGAATAAAATGCCTTATGAAGAGTGGCTTCTCTGCCAGAAATATAACACAAATGATGACCAAGTTTTGGTGGGGTAATTAATTGGTTGTTTGAAAATAATAACTAAGAAATTAAAGGTGCTTGAGGGTAGAATTAATATGCGACATATTTCCTCATAAATGTGAGCCCTTAATAGACGCTTTGATGTAATGTTCTTTCTGTTCACAGTAAAGTTCTGTAGTGCTAGCCAGATATTTCAAAGTGCTCTAAGGAGAGCTTGTTGGGGGGAGGGGAAATGTTTTTTCTTGTGATAAATGAACTTTGGTTACCAAGGGTATTTTGCATGATGCTGCTGCTATTTTAACTTTCGGTTTGTTTTTCTCTTACTGTAGAGTATAGTCCACTGAAAAGTTAACTGAGTGACATTATTGTTATGTAAGAATCTGAACCTTGCAACGTAACGCACTTAAGTCATCTTTTAAAATGTCGTTAAACTACTCTGAATATACTGTGCAGTGTAAATGCTGAATGATTGGATTAGGTACCTGGTGAAATGGGAATTAATGGATTTTATACAGATTCGTGCTTTTGCCTGAAAACCTATGTACAGATATTTTAAGTACCTAAATCAGATTTGACACATTTATTTTTTGAAGAGTACATATATGTTCTCAATGAAGATTCATCCTAGGTTTCCTCTTTGTTCGCGGGAATAGCAGCACGTACAATCCCAAATTTGCTGCTGCTGCTGCTTTTGTTCCCTCTGTTTTAAATGGTAATGATCACTTGACCAAAATTTCCACGCAGTTTGATGAGGGTTTTACAATAATCTGAACAAATAGGAAACCTTGAATCTGTATGTATGCACACGAATACTTGATTGTGAATAATCAAAATTGTTTTTATACAGCCTCATTAGTGAAAATGGTCAGTGTAGTAAATCAGATATTTCATTACAGAGTAATATGGTAGCAGAATTTATTTATGTTTTTAAAGATTATTTTCAGGGGTAAACAGTACTTGAAGAAAGGGTAAAAACAATGAATGTGTAACTCTAATTATAGGGAATAATTCTGCTGAAGGCTGCAAGCGTGCAGATATTTTTAATGGTAAAATGCATCTGTTCTTTTTTCAAACATGCCAAATATTGGTGTGCGTCTATGCTGGAAATTTTCTTATATACCATTTTTCAGTAAAAATCTTATTAACATTATCCGGCATGCTTTAATATGCTTCATATGTCAAAGATATAACCAATTCTTTAGCATAGTTTAAAAGGTCTATTTGTTTTGGTTTTAGCTTTGCATACATTTGTAATTTCCTCCACCGCCAATATACCCTAGTTACCATTTGTGTACATTTCCTTATTTAAAATATTTTTTTATTTAAAAATGGGGGGAGGGGAAAATGGAATCACTTTGCCAACTATTGTTCTAAGAGTGGACATCAGTTACCATTTCTAATGCATTGTTGTGATTTTGTAGTCTCATTTGTAACTGGCATTGACATTTTAGAAAACACCAAAGTGATTTAAAAAAATATGGAACTTCTCACTCTAGTAACAATACGTTTCAATCATGTTGTTTCTTAATTAAATATTTAAAACTTATTGTTAACTTCTGCTAGACTATTTTAAATCATGAAAGTGTTGGGAAGGGGATATCGAAATATACAGTTATGTTAGTTTGTGTATATAAACGACGCACATTTAAACAACTGAATTGCTTCCAGCATACAACAAACTACCTTAAAATTATCTTTAAAATCTGTTAAATATATTTTCATGACTAATGTTACTGAAATATATGTTTTCATCAACTACATTGTTGTCGTGTTAATCACAGTTAAACTTGGCATCTCTTGGCAGGGTCCTATTTGATTTCACTTGCCATCAAAATATATTTTCATGCACGAGTCTTGCCGTGATCCTTTGTTTTCTGTTATAAAATAAACATATATTATAACAACCACACATACGTTAATAAATTGGGCAAGAACATGCTCTCTGAACATTAACTACACATACGTTAATAAATTGGGTAAGAACATTGTTCTCATGCCTAATACTAGTCTTCATGCGTTTGGCGTAATTTTTTGAAAGACAGTAACACTCACCGCAACCGATTGTTATCTTTAATTTAGGATTTTTTTGTGAGTTCTAATTGTTGACAAGAACTTAAATTTCAGCCTGTTATAAATACTGATTTTCAAAGACTAAACAGTACAAGAGATCAAGAAAAAAGCTTTTAAACCCCTTTTGCTTACTTAATTTTTGCTATGCTCTTGCAGCTTAATGTAGTTTGTCACTAACAGAATCGAAAGTCTTGCATTGCTGTTGAATAACGGGAATGAACTTTGCATTAATGGTTTGCTTATATTTCTTCATTTGAACAACCAGCATTACTGCCAAACACCAATTGTGGTCCATATTTGTAACAGGTTTTTAACATGACGTAGTTAGCAAGTTGGATTGAAGAGACTTTTAGGTCCTGGGCCTATAAGATTTTAGTATGATCTTTTTTCATGTTTCTAATGCTTGAGGCATCATTGCTTAACTTGGAAAAAACAAGACAGTGTTGCTGCCATTTGTAAGTTTTCCTATAAGATTCCTTTTATTAACTTCAAAACTGGCCTTACGGGGTTCAAATAGGCAGTATCCCTTTTAAGTGACCTTTGCAACCCAAGTGTTTACTTGCTTATTTGATGCTCTCTTGTATTTTACATCTCATTTAAATCCTTCTCTCCACCAAAGCTTAAATTCTATGTCTTAATTTAAAACTCTGAACTATTCCATTAATCATGTTAGTTGACATTAAAGTGTCTAGAGGTACAGAGTCTGACCTAGTGTAACAAAATGGATGTTGTGACTTTTTTTTTTAAGCGTAGCATGGAATGATGGTTTCACTTGCCCACAGTTTCAAATATTTTACAATTATCTGGAATGTGTGTTGCTTTCCCATAGCAGAATGTTAACATTGCTATTATTCCATGTACATTTCTGTAAAGAGCAAATCAGCAAAGCAGAAGTGTGAAGTTTCTTGATTTCTTGAAAAAATTCCAGAATTTCAAAGTCTTAGACAACCCTTACCAAGTTTCATCTACTTTATTGCTAGTTCACAAGGTTAACTCAAAGAAATTCCACTGAGACTAATGGGATACTGTCTTGAATAGATGCCAATTGAGTGTACAGTGTGACCTGACAAAGCTGTCTGTTTTGTTGTGCTGTATGTTGTTGGATCATACTGTTAGGGATACTTTTATTGAAGTGCTCAGTGTGCATCCATGCAAAAGGCCAAGTGGCTTTGTGAACAAAAGATCTTTTCTCCCCTTTATTATGTTCTCTTGACACTTTTGTGGAAATTAGCCTGATAAAAACGTTTTGTAAAAATTTGTATATTACTGTTATAAAAATATTTATAATCCCAGAAAATGTTGCGTTAAATCCTGTGCAAAAACAGTATATTCAGAATAAAAGTTTATCATTTAAAGTCACCAGTTTTGATGATTTAATTATTTAAAATCCAATTGAAAGAAACAGAGGTCTCTGTCATACATAGTTTGAGAAAGCAGGCTTTCCAGTGCAGAGAATTTTAGATTGTGGAAGTAAAATTTGGGATTATGAAAGTTGCCTTTACAATTACAAACCTCAACTCACAAACAAATGAAATTGCAACTCCTTGAGACTCTGACACTTCTCACATGTGCTTTTGCCATCAAGGCGTTTAGAAACTTATTAAAACAGACTTTTGACTTATGTAAGAAAAAACTTTTCTCTAGGCAAAAATAATGTTTCCATGTTTCTTTAAAGACCTTGGGAAAATAGTTTGAAAGAAACAAGTTAGAATGTCTGAAACGTGCATATCTTTTATACATCTGACTAACACTTAAATATCTCACCTAGCTAGTTTATAGCAAACAGAAGCTAGGGCAGTGTAGTATAAAGAGGTGTTTTTGTTTTTTTAAACGACTGTATGCCTTTTACCTTTAGACCAGCTTACCACCTGCCCCCCTATGTTCACCTAATAAGTAATGAGCCTGATGTTATGTGGAATCTAATATAATGTAAGCCTACTTCTCATTCTGGGGACTCCTATAAGAGACAGCGAAAATACCTACAGAGGGGAGGAATGTAGTATGTGGGTACCAATGATGGTGATTACTGGAAAATCTGACCCTTAGTCTCTGATCAAGGCATTTTAACAGGAAAACCCTACTTAAAAGGGTGAGGTGGATAACATTTGCTTTTTGAACATCTGGCTTCATTCTGTACCAATTTATCTCCTCAATCAATCCTCTTACTCCCCAGCTACCCTCATTTCCTCTATCAATCATCTTGATCCCATCCCCACCTCTTCCCTTGGGAGCTTGCCTCATCAATTCTCCTTTCTCAAGCATTTTCAGTTTCCCCTTTGTACAGGCTTTCTTCCCTCTACTTGCAAACACATTCAGAACACCTCTACTTAGACAGGAAAATCAAACATCCAGTGCCGCACATTCGCCCCATTACTTCCTAGAGTAATAAACCTAGAATTAAAAACATTTTTTGAGGATTCACAGACGCATACTGACAGTCTCTTCTCTTTGTAGTATACTCAACTAGGCCTTAGAATGTTAGATCAGAAAGACATATTATCTCTGACCTTTAGTTTTGGGTGACCACTGAAAATTTTTAGTTACTGGTATGATGTTCTAATAAGTTTAAGGTCTTGGGCACTTCTTGATTCTCAAATTCATTATATCTTTAAGTGGGGTTATTATTCACAAAGCACCAACACAATTTTCTATAAATTGGTATATAATCAACAATGCTGCTTAATAGAATTTTTATTTAAATGGACTCTTTTTTTTTTAAATAAATGTATTTAAGAAAGAAATGTAACATTACTGCATAATTGAAAAGCCAACATAATTTGCCATAATTAGTAATCATGTCACAGGTTCATATCTATTATAATGAAATTTTTAAAAATCAGCATATACCAGGGTCAATTGTGTTAGATTTAACCTAACACTTCTTCAACACATTTATTGTAATGATAAATTATGCAGTTTTTCTATTTCTGCCACAAATCTCTTAAAGTTTAAATCTGGACTCAGCCATCTGACTATACAGTGTAATTATTAGTATATTAAAATATATTTACCAAAATGCATACTCATGAAATTTTTTTCAAATTTTGACTTTCTTAGGTGCATGGATTTAGTTTTCAAAATGCTTTATCATAATAATAATACTTCTCGAGTATCTCAGGACCCTAACATGTCTTTAAGGGTTACTTGTAACATTTTCAGTGATAAAAGGCCAATGCATAACGTACCAAGATTGGAGTAACATTGGCAATTTCCTATATTGAGAAGGACTGCTCTTTTCCAGATAGTTTCTTTTCTTGTTTAGAATTGTGTAAGAAACAATGATCTATCTTTTGTGAAATTATGGGATAGTTGATGATAACTATTATAAACAGCGAAATAATGTTAATAAACTTAGGTTACATGTCATATATGCACTCTAATCCCTCCTTTTTAAATTTCAAAATTATACTAAGCTGTAAAATTCCTACATCTGATAAATACTGACCTAGTCCTTATCATGAAGGCAGTGTAGCCAAGTAGTAACTGCAATCTGCTGTTTAGATTTGGATTCTGACTTTACCACTTACTAGCTTTGTAACCCTGTGCAAATTACATAATGTTTCCAAGCTTCAGTTTCCTCATCCGTAAAAGAGTAATAGTAACTGCACAACAGGGTTGTAATGATGACTCAGTGATATAATTACTGTACAGGTCCCAATACTGTGTAAGTTCTCAACAATGCTCTCCATTAATATTATGAATTACTATCACAACCATATTCCTAGTCATCATAATCCTCATTTTGGCCTAGAGCTTTTTAAGATCCTAATTATCTGCATCATTTGTCATTTAAGACATTTACTAATTCTTTATTAAAGTAAGGTGTTAGAAGTAGAGCCTTAGACAAGATAAAAAGCAATTCCTTCCCTGATGGAACTACTCGCTAGGAATAACTTAGACTGAGTGGCTAGAGAAGGCTGCCATGATTTTGAGTTGAGGGAAAGGGGTAGCAGTACTCTTTCAAACAGAGGAGAGTGTGTGAAAGCTGAGAGGTGCATGCAAGAAACGAGGCAGCTGACTATGAGTTCAGTATGGCTTGAGGGGTGGGTGATAAGTAGGTAGAGATGAAGTGGAAGATGAGGCTGAAGAGAAAAAGCTCCAGAGCCTGGAGTCCTCTCTGGATGACATGGGGTGTTTAGGCAACTGGAAGCTGCTGAAGACTTTTAAGCAGAGAACAGTTTGATCAGATTCGCATTTCAGGAAAAACACTCTGGATGAAATGTGGGTTATTGGTAGAACACCTACAGGGAAGAAGACCAATTGAGAGGCTATTGTCAAGGTGAGAACTTTTTGTTGACTGGCATAGGAAGCTAGATAAAGAAGAGTGGACTGATTATAGATATATTTAGAAGGGAAAAAGGAGAGAACATGATTTACTTGTGTACTAAAAAAGAAAGGACAAAATTTACAATTACTCCCAGGTTTTTGAAGTTTAATATTGTGCAGAGGGATGCAGTCCCCCAAGTTAGGCAACAATGGAGGGTACTAGAAGCAGGGATTGGCGGGACAAGTCTGGAGGAGAACATGAGGTCTTACTCTTCAGAAATATTTTAAATGAGATTTTTGTAAGGTGCTGAGGATACAAAGATGATATGCTCTCTCATGCTCTTTCATATTCTGGAATATATACTCCAGAATAATGATTCTCAACACTGACTCATTTAGAAACCCTTATTGGAGGTTTCATTAGTTTTGTTTAAAATACTGACACTCAGGACCCACTCTAATTCAGAATCTCAACTGTTTCTAGCGTACAGCAAGCATTACACTACCTGGGGGCATCTTGGATGACAGATGTGACCGTTCTGGTATAGGTTATTTCTGAATTAGACTTCTCAAAACCCAATTTAGATGCACGTTACTGGTTCAATTTTTTTTTAATTAACCCCTTTTATGAACATGTTTTTTTGTAACATACACTATGATTCCAACTCAACTGCAATTTTTCTGAAGGCTATACTTTTTAATGTTTTATTTTCTCTTCAAATCCAGATTCTATAGCTGTACACAGCTGATAACCAATAAAGTTTTCATTGATTGTGGTTGATAATCACAACCACTATTAGGACAATTTCTACTACAGGAAATTCTATTCCTATGAGTCATATTGATGATATCAAATGTCTCATAGGGTTGAACCACAGATTTCTATAAATACTATCAGAGAACTTTTTCAATAGGTTCATTCTTACGGCAAATGATATGGCAAGTCAGAATAACATTAGGAAATAATACTACTTGACAATCTGGTTTCTATAGATATTGTATTTAATTAAGTAATGTTTTCCTTAATAAAATAAAAGGCTAACCAAAACTTTTAAAAACCCACTAAAAAGATTAGTGTTCAGATTGATTTCAGACTTCCCTGTCCATCTAATCCATAGAACCTCAAATATCTGACTGAGGTAAGACCACTGAGTACATAATAGAGATGCCAGGCTCTGCAGTCAGACCACCTGGATCCACATCACAGCTCTCCAACTTGGGCACGTTATGTAACATCTGTAACTTTCTGTTCCTTGTCAGTCTTATTTATACTACTGACTCCACAAATATTTGGATATAAAAATGATGAGTCACAATCTAAGAGTTGTTCAGTCTCTGCTTCTTATCTCGGAAGTTCAATCATTCTGATGCTGATGATTTCAAGAGTGCCTAGAGAAACTTGGCATCAAGAGGATTTCTAATGTGTGAGGAATATTGCCAGAACTTCAAAGTTTTTACACTGTGGGACGCTATGGATACAATGATGAGAAATACAAGCAGCAAAACTGTAGAACATGGGGAGAAAAATTCACATAAATAAACATTATTACTAACTGTAAAAAGTCACATTGTAATAAAAAGATCTTGGTAATAAGAAACTGATGGTAAGCTGGAGAACAGGGCCAGGTGGAAACTGAACTGGCTTTAGTGACAGGGCTGGGAAGAAGGGAGGTGGAAGAGCCAAATTGTCCTGGGTGTCTTCTTCCAAATATCAAAAACAACTAGACCAATATCCCAGATGACTATACATGCAAAAATTCCAACAAAATATTAGCAAACCAAATTTAAGAACACATTAAAAGATTATATGCCACGACCAAGAGGGATGTTCTCTGGTATACAAGGATACTTCAACATACGTTAATCAATTAATGTAATACATCACATTAATAGAATGAAATCTTAAAATCGCATTATCATCCCAATAGATGTAGAAAAAAGTCATTTGACAGAAATACGCCCTTTAATGGTACAAACACTTGACATATTGGTTGTAGAAGGAACACATACCTCAACATACTAAAGGCCATATGTGACAAACCCACAGCTAACCTTATACTTAAGGGAGAAAATTTGAAAGATTTTTCTCTAAGATCAGGAACAAGACAAGGATGCCCACTCTCACACTCCTATTCAACATAGTGCTGAAAGTCCTAGCTAGAGCAATTAGGCTAGACAAAGAAATAAAAAGGATCCATATTGAAAAGGAAGAAGTAAAACTGTTACTATTTTCAGATGATATGATTTAGTACATAGAAAATCACAAAAATGGTATAGATGAACTTATTTGCAAAGCAGAAATAGAGACACAGATGTAGAGAACAAACATATGGATACCACGGGGGGAGGACGAGTGGGATGGATTGGGAGATTGGGACTGACATATATACACTACTATGTATAAAAGAGATAACTAATGAGAACAGACTAGAGCACAGGGAACTCTACTCAATACTCTGTGCTGACCTAAATGGGAAGGAAATCCAAGGAAGAGTGGATCTACGTATACGTGTGGCTGATTCACATTGCTGTGCAACAGAAACTAACACAACATTGTAAAGCAACTATACTCCAAAAAAAAAAAAAAAAAAAGACTCCACAAAAAAACTGTTGGAACTAATCAATGATTCCAGTAAACTAGCAGGATATCAATACTCTGTGCTGACCTAAATGGGAAGGAAATCCAAGGAAGAGTGGATCTACGTATACGTGTGGCTGATTCACATTGCTGTGCAACAGAAACTAACACAACATTGTAAAGCAACTATACTCCAAAAAAAAAAAAAAAAAAGACTCCCCAAAAAAACTGTTGGAACTAATCAATGATTCCAGTAAACTAGCAGGATATAAAATCAACATACAAAAATCAGTTGTATTTCTATCCATTAAAGGTGAAACATAAGAAAAAGGAATAAAGACTAACAAGCCCATTCACAATAGCATCAAAAAAACAATGAAATAGCATCTATTAATCAAGGAAGTGAAAGATATGAACAATCAAAATGATGAGACTTTACTGAAAGAAATCAAAAAAAACACAAACAAATGGAATGACACCCCTTCTTCATGGATAGGAAGAATTAATACATTAAAATATCAATACTACCCAAAGTTTTCTATAGATTCAATGCAATCCCCATCAAAATACCAATAGCATTCTTCACAGAAATAGAAAAACCAATCCTAAAATTTGTATGGAATTACAAAAGACTCTGAATATCCAGTACAACTGTGGGGAAAAAGAACAAAGCCAGAAGTGTCACACTTCCTGGTTTCAGACTATACTACAAAGCTACAGTAATAAAAACAGTATGGTACTGGCATTAAAAATAGACACAAAAACCAACAGAACAGAATACAAAGTCCAGAATTAAAAACTCTACTTTTATGGTCAACTAAATATTCAACAAAGGAGCCAAGAACCCCCAGTGGGTAAAGAAAAGTCTCTTCACAAATGATGTTGGGAAAACTGCATAAACAGATGCAGAACAATGAAATTGGACCCCTATCTTTCACTACTCACAAAAAATTTGAAGTGGATCAAATACTTAAACATATGACCTGATGCCATAAATATCCTTGAAGAAAATGTATGGAAGAAGCTCCTCTACATTGGTCTTGGCAAAGAATTTTTGGATATGATACCAAAAGCACAGACAACCAAAGCAAAACTCAACAAATGGGACCACATAAAACTATAATGCTTCCGCACAGCAAAAGAAACAATAAAATGAAAAGACAACCTACTGAATGGGAGAAACAGTTTGTAAATCATATATAAGAGGTTAATATCCAAAATATATAAAGAACTCATACAACAGAACAGCAAAAAAAAAAAAAAACAAAAACAAAAACAAAAAAAACCCAAACAATCTGATTTTAAAATGGGCAGAGGAGCTAAGACATTTTTCCAAAGAAGATATCCAAATGGCCAACAGGTACATGAAAAGATGCTCAACATTACAAATTATCATGAAAATGCACATCAAAATCACAATTAGATATCACCTCACACCTGACAGAATGGCTATTATCAATAAGCAGGAAATAACAAGTGTTGGCAAGGATGTAGAGAAAAGGGAACGCTTTTGTACTACTGGTGGGAATGTAAACAGAGCAATCACTATAGAAACAATATGGAGGTTCCTCAAAATATTAAAAGTAGATCTACCATATGATCTAGCAATTCAACTTCTAGATGTATACTCAAAGGATATGAAAACAGGATATTGAAGTGATATATGCACTCTCATGTTTATTGCAGCATTATTCATAATAGCCAGGATATGGAAACAACCTAAGTGCTCACCAGTGGGTGAATGAATAAACAAGAAGTGGGGTATATTTGTATATACACATACACACATACGCTTCCCTGGTGGCACAGTGGTTAAGAATCCGCCTGCCATGGCAGGGGACACAGGTTTGAACCCTGGTCCGGGAGTATCCCACATGCCACGGAGCAACTAAGCCTGTGCACCACTACTACTGAACCTGCGCTCTAGAGCCTGCAAGCCACAACTACTGAGCCCGTGTGCCACAACTACTGAGCCCGTGTGCCACAACTACTGAAGCCCGCGAGCCTAGAGCCCGTGCTCCGCAAGAGAAGAAGCCACCACAATGAGAGGTCCATGCACGGAAACAAAGAGTAGCCCCCACTCCCAGCAACTGGAGAGGGCCCACGCGCGGCAACGAAGACCCAACACAGCCAAAAATAAATTAATTAAATTTTTTTTAAAAAAGACCCTATTTCCAAATGGAGTCACATTTAAAACAAAAAAGTATCTACCTCAGTATACAAGTTTGTTACCTTTAAAAAAAAATACAATGTACATACATACATATATAAATTATTATTATTAATAATTACAGAATATTATTCAGCCATGAGAAAGAAGGACATCCTGCCATTTTTGACAACATGAATGAACACTGAACACATTACACTAAGTGAAATAACTCAGGCAGAGGAAGACAAGTACTCCATGATATCACTTTCATGTGGAATCTAAAAAGCCAAACTCCTAAAAAGAGTAAAATGATGGTTACCATGGGGTGGGGGTGGGGAGATAGAACAGATGTTTTTTAAGGGTACGAACTTGCAACAAGTGGTAAATAAGTCGTAGCAATCTAATGCACAGAATAGTGATTACAGGCAACAATATTGTATTATTACCATCAAACTTGCTGAGAGACTAGAATTATTCCAACGACTAAAAAGAAAGGATAATTATGTAACAGGATAGAAATTATAATTATCACTACAATGGCAGTCATACTGCAATATATAAATGTATCAAATTAACATGTCTTGCACCTTAAATTTATACAATATTATATGTCAAATACATTTCAATTAAAAAAAAACAATTAGACAACCGGAGCACAGTAAATATAGACATAACAGTGTAGCAGATGGTGATGTTAGCCCTGAGGAGAACCTTTGACTTCAGAGAACAGCTTCGGCTGTGCAAGAAGGAATTCGTTCTCACTGATGGGCCTATACTTAAATTTCCCTGAACTAAAATATAGCCCCTTATCCATTTTCTCTGCTCCTTTTATTGCAAACCTTCTTGAAATTTTTCTGTGCTCAATTACCACGTGCTTTCCTACAATTACTTCTAATCTCTTGAAATTTCATCTCCACCTCTCTCCAAAAAACTGCTTTTGATGACATTCCAATCTCAATGTGTTCTACCTGTCATATTCTGTCTCCTTAAAACTCAAGATTTCTCTGGGTTTCAATGCTCCACTGACTTCCTGCTCACTCTCTTTCTACTCCTTCTCAAGATTTTCCAACTCACCTGACTTATAAATATGTTTGTAGAATTTCATCCTTACTTCTCTACTTATCTCACTCTAAATTATTCACTTCTCTGATTTTATTAAATTCATGCCTTTTCATGGACATATATACACTACCAAATGTAAAATAGATAGCTAGTGAGAAGCAGCCTCATAGCACAGGGAGATCAGCTCAGTGCTTTGTGACCACCTAGAGGGGTGGGATGGGGAGGTTGGGAAGGAGATGCAAGAGGGAGGAGATATGGGTATATATGTATACATATAGCTGATTCACTTTGTTATACAGCAGAAACTAACACAACATAGTAAAGCAATTATACTCCAATAAAGTTGTTAAAAAAAAGCTGGTAAAGCAAAAAAATAAAAATAATTATATTTCTTATTAAAAATAACTATAATTTCCAAAATAAAAAAAATTAGTGAGAAGAGTAAAAAAAAACAAACTTTATGCCTTTTTATATTCTGTGAGGTCCAAATTTCCAAGTGCCATTTGATACCCATTCCTAGATGTCTTAAACACATGCCAAGAAAATAATATCTATATTTCAATATATTCTTCTCCTTTTTGATTCTGCATGTCAAGTACAGGTTTCTGGTAACTGACTACACTGCTGAACTGAATGAATAAGCATTTTCAGAAGTCTAATAAAAACTGATGAACTCATAAAAGTGCTAACAGAAGATCAAGATAAAAAAAATTAATTACATGGGACTGAGTGAACTGATGAGGATGATTGTAATTTTTGTGACTTTCTGTTTGAATTAAAAAAAAAAATCCCACAAAGACTCAGAGGCAAAGAATATACAAATCAATTTTCATTGCAAAGTAAAGGAGCTGTTACAGTGGAGGATTACTGGACTGAATGTCAATATTATGACATAGTATGAGTGTGTTTCATGTTTGGTAATTGCAATCATTATTGCTTTTGTTGTGGTCATCCATTTACAATGCTTGGTGTCTGTCTATCTATCTCTTGTAAAAATAAAAAACAGTGTGTGTGTGTAAAAAAAAAAAAAAAAAAAGACCTAGTTAGAGAGGGCTAGCCACCTAAACTAGAGTCTTTTGTGCCATTAAGTTACCAAATTCTGACAAGCCTACTTAGCTCTTAAATACCTTTTAATTCTCCACTTCTCATGTCCAGTGCTACATTCTTGCTTCAGAATTTCAACTGCCCCAGACTATTTAAATGGTTCCCAACTGGATTCCCTACTTTCAGTTTCCGTCCACTTCAATCCATCCTACATGCTATTTTATTTTTCTAAAATTTATCCCTAACCACATCATTTTCTGGTTTAAAAACATTCCATGGCTCTTCATTGCCTATTAAATAAAATACAAATTCCTTTGGAAGACATATGACATCAATTAGGAGTTGACCTCTACCTAAATCTAACTTAATAGTCCCTCTCATTCCCATCCCAACACCAAAAAATGCAATTTTTACCTCAGGTCTTACCAAACTACCTACAGTTATCCAAATACAACACATTTCAGTGCCTGAACACACAATTCTCACAACTTCTAACTTCCCCTATTAACTTCCACTTCCACTTGAAAACCCAGTTCAAATGCTGCCATCTCTCTGGAGCCTTCTCTGGTGTGATTATACCTCCTTCCACAGACTGCAATAATATTTGGAACATATCTCTGTTACAATCTATGAAAATGTGGTGTATTAAAAAAAAGTGTGCTTCTTGGGTATTTAAGAAGTGGCCATGATGACAGAGTAGGAAGACCCTGAGCTCCCGTTCACATGCGCACACCAAACTTACAACTATTTATTGAGCAACTGTTGATGAGAAAACCTGGAATCTAATAGAAAAGATTATCTACAACTAAAGATATAAAGAAGGAACCAAAACAAGGCTGATAAGAAATGACAGACACCCAATATAGTCAAGACCCATACCCTCAAGGTGGGCGACCCACAAATAGGAGGATAACGAAAAGTTTAAAGAGGTCTCCCCAAGGAGCAACAGTTCTGAGACCCACGTCAAGCTACCTAGCCTGGGTCAGACACACCTGCTGATATTACGGAGCCGACTAGAGGCAGGAGGCAATTGAAGCTCACTCTGGGGACAGAGACACTGGCATCAGCCATATTTGGGAGCTTATTCTACCTTGAGGACACTGGTGCTAGTAAGCACCATTTTGGAATCCTCTCTCTAGCTTAAAAGTGTGGGGACACAGCCTCACCCACCAGCAGGCAGTTGTCCTTAAGACCCCCTGAGCCCATAGCTGCCCCAGGACATGGTCTTGCCCATCAGAGGACCCAGGCCATGGTCCCACATACCAGTGCTTCAGGACTATCTCAGGGACCACCCCCGGGGCCTGCAGCCAGAGACCCCAGGACCTGGCTCTGCCTACCAGTGGGCAGGCACCAGATTCAGGAGTTCCTGGGCCAGGGGCCCACCCACCAGTAAGCAGGCACCAGCCCCAGGACCCTGTGGGACCCTAGCCCCACCCACCAGCGGGTCAACACCAGCTCCAGGACCACCAGGGTCCTGCAGCCAGAAACCCTGGGACATGGTTCTGCTCATCAGAGTGCCACTGCTAACCCTACAACCAACATCACACACCAGTGGGCAGGCATCAGGCCCAGGACAACCTGGGCCCCAGACTCATCCAACAATGTGAGGATACAAGCCCCGGGACCACTGCAGCCTCACAGCCTGCCATGGCAAAACCGAGACCACCCACTAGCAGGCTGGCACCAGCCCGGGGACATCCTGGGCCCTGGCCCCACCCATCAGCAGGCCATCACTAGCTCTGAGACATCTCAGGACCCCTTAGCCATCCTCCTTGGGACTTGGGCCCACTCACCAGCAGGACAACACCAGCTCCAGGACCCCTAGGACCCTTCTTCCAGAGATCATAGGACCTGGCTCCACCTGGCTCCCATGATCCCCTGGGCCCTGACCACACCCACCTACAGGCAGACACAAGCTGCAGGATCACTGCAGCCCCACAGCCTGGCTTGTCAGGACCCAGCCAACCAACCAGCAGGCCTGCATGAGCCTCGAGTTCACCTTGTCTTGGCCCTGCCTACTAGCAAGCCAACACCAGCTCTGGGACATCTTGGGGCCACAAGCCTGCCACCCCAGGATCCAGCCCCACTCACTAATGAGTCAGCACTAGCCTTGAGATACCCCCAAACCCACAGTAGCCACGTCAGGAAGGAACCCCACCCACCAGCAGGCTGAAACAAGATCTGGGAACGCCAGCTTAGCAACCATTACCCCAGAACTCAAATCCACCCACCAGTGTGCCACAGCTCTCATTCCATCAACCACAGGTCAGCAACACTGAGATGCTGGCTGCTTTATCAGCCTACACCCAGAGTGAAGAGATGTGGAACAAAGATCCTGGTCTCTACTGCTGTTAAAGTCACTAAGTTTTTTGGTTGGTTTGTTTTTTATCTTAGCAAAATCTAATCTATTCTTCGTTTGCCTATTGTCTTATCCAAAAATTGGGGGAGTGGGGAGGGGCAATCCAAGGCTTTTAGAGTGGACATTGGTACCCCAGCATTTTGCCCTTATCATTCCAGTATTTGGAGGTTCACACAAATAAAGGAAAGGACAAAAACAGATTTGCCATGAGATACAATTTTTAGAATGAAAAAGTTCATCAACTGCCCATTGCTTCACACTTTAAAAGTCTCACACATACATATTTTCATTAAACTTCAGAAAAATAAAGGAGAAGATATTAAAGGCTTTGAAAGACATTTTCTTAAAAAGCCCCTCAAAATCAATGAGAGACAGCTGGATGGCCAAGAAGCACATGAAAAGATGTTCAACATGGCTAATTATTAGAGAATGCAAATCAAAATCATGAGATATCAACTCACACCAGTCATAATGGCTACCATCAAAAAGTACAAACAGTAAACGCTGGAGAGGGTTTAAAGAAAAGGGAACCTTCCTACACTGTTGGTGGGAATATAAATTGGTACAGCCACTATGGAGAACAGAATGGAGGTTCCTTAAAAAACTACAAGTAGAACTACCATTATCATCCAGCAATCACACTCCTAGGCATATATCCAGAGAAAACCATAACTCAAAAAGATACATGCACCCCAATGGTCAATGCAACACTTCTGACAATAGCCAAGGCCTGGAAGCAACCTAAATATCCATCGACAGAGGAATGGAAAAAGAAGATGTGGTACATATATACAATGGATTACTATACAATCATAAAAAAATGGAATAATGCCATTTGTAGCAACAAGGATGGCCTTAGAGATTATCACACTAAGTAAGTCAGACAGAGAAAGACAAGTATCATAGGATATCACTAACAGGTGGAATCTAAAAAAAAAAAAAAAAAAAAAGATACAAATGAACTTATTTTCAAAACAAAAACAGACTCACAGTCTTCGAAAACAATCTATGGTTACCAAAGGAGAAACGTGGTGGGGAGGGATAAATCATGAGTTTGGGATTCACATATACACCAGTACATATGAATTCACATATACACATCAGTATATATGAAATAAATAATCAACAAGGACCGACTGCATGCCACACAGAACTCTACTCAATATTGTGTAGCAACCTATATGGAAGAAGAATCTGAAAAAGAATATATATATATATATTCTTTTCCATTTTATATATATATAATGGAATCACTCAGCTGTATACCTGAAACTAATAACTAATACCACATTGTAAATCAACTATAGTCTAATATGAAATAAAAATTAAATTTATAAAAAGGCTGCAAATTATACCCTATAATTACTATGATGTAAAATTCATACAGGTAAATGCAAAGATTAAAAAAGAATGTGGAGGGCTTCCCTGGTGGCGTAGTGGTTGATAGTCTGCCTGCCGATGCAGGGGACGTGGGTTTGTGCCCCGGTCCGGGAAGATCCCACATGCCGTGGTGTGGCTGGGCACGTGGGCCATGGCCGCTGAGCCTGCGCGTCCAAGCCTGTGCTCCGCAATGGGAGAGGCCACAACAGTGAGAGGCCCACATACCACAAAAAAAAAAAAAAATATATATATATATATATATATATATATTTCAGTCATTTTGTTACCTTTATCAAATATTTAACAAGTACTTCCACAGTGGTACTGTTTCTGTAATGGATTCAAAATTATAATTAAAAGGGTCATGGAGAACAATGATTCCCCACTCAATAGACCTGATCTTGATTGAAATTCTAACATGTATGTGCTCTAATATGAACAAACGTTATCCTATCCTAATTTATAGTCCCCAAATTAGCATTTTTTGATTTACATATTAAAGTACTATTGTAAATTATGTCCCATATATGAAACAAATAAAATTCTGAAGTTTAGTGAATGACACATACAGCCAGAACTGATTTCTAACACATTACAGCAAAATGTGGATTGTAAATTTAAAATAAATAAAAGGAAAGAAAAATTAAGAAAACAAGCCCATCTATCATTACATCAAAAAGAACAAAATACCTAGGAATAAATCTAAATAAGGAGGTAAAAGGTAAATAAGGTAAATAGGAGGTAAAAGACTTGTACAAATTCCAAAATTTGTATGGAAACACGAAAGACCCTGAATAGCCAAAACAATCTTGAGAAAGAAAAACAGAGCTGGAAGTAGCACACACCCTGATTTCAAAATGTACTACACAGCTACAGTGTTTCTGTAATGGATTCAAAATTATAATTAAAAGGGTCATGGAGAACAATGATTCCCCACTCAATAGACCTGATCTTGATTGAAATTCTAACATGTATGTGCTCTAATATGAACAAACGTTATCCTATCCTAATTTATAGTCCCCAAATTAGCATTTTTTGATTTACATATTAAAGTACTATTGTAAATTATGTCCCATATATGAAACAAATAAAATTCTGAAGTTTAGTGAATGACACATACAGCCAGAACTGATTTCTAACACATTACAGCAAAATGTGGATTGTAAATTTAAAATAAATAAAAGGAAAGAAAAATTAAGAAAACAAGCCCATCTATCATTACATCAAAAAGAACAAAATACCTAGGAATAAATCTAAATAAGGAGGTAAAAGGTAAATGAGGTAAATAGGAGGTAAAAGACTTGTACTCCAAAAATTCTAAGATGCAAATCAAAGAAATTTCATATGACACAAACATGGAAAAATATACTGTGTTTATGGATTGGAGGAATATTCTTAAAATGACCATGCTACCCAAGGCAATCTGCAGAATCAATGCAATTCCTATCAAAGTATCAATACAAATGGCATTTTTCACAGAGCTAAGACAAATAATTCCAAAATTTGTATGGAAACACGAAAGACCCTGAATAGCCAAAACAATCTTGAGAAAGAAAAACAGAGCTGGAAGTAGCACACACCCTGATTTCAAAATGTACTACACAGCTACAGTCATCCAAACAGCACTGGCACAAAAAACAGACACATATATTAGTGGAACAAAATAGACATCCCAGAATGAACTCACACTTATATGGAAAATTAATCTATGGCAAAGAAGGCAATATATACATTGGGAAAAGACAGACTCTTCAACAAATGGCACTGGGAAAACTGGACAGCTACATGCAAAATAGTCAAACTGGACTGCTCTATCACACCATGAACAAAAATAAATTCAAAATGAAGCCATTAAACTTCTAGAAGAAAATTGGCAATATGCTTTCTCACACTGATCTTTACGTATTTATTTTTTAATATGTCTCCTCACACAGGTGAAACAAAAGCAAAAACAAACAAATAGGATTACATCAAATGAAAAGCTTTTGCACAGGGAAGGAAACTATCAACGACCAAAAGAACCAACTACTGAATGAGAGAAGAAATTTGTAAATGATGTGACTTATGAGGGGTTAATATCCAAAATATACAAAGAACTCATACAGCTCAACATCAACAGAACAAACAGCCCAATTAAAAAATGGCAGAGGATCTGAATAGATATTTTTCCTACAAAGACATACACATGGTCAAATGAAAAGATTTTCATCATCACTGACCATCAGGGAAATGCAAATCAAAACCACAATGAGGTATCACCTCACACCTGTCAGAACATCTATTATCAAAAAGACAACAAATAACAAGCATTGGTAAGGATATGGAGAATGTGAACCTTCGTGCTGGAGGGCTGGAGTGTATGTAAATTGGTGCAGCTAATATGGAAAATAGTAGGAACTTCCTCAAACAATTGAAAGGTAACTACCGTATAACTCAGCAATGCCATTCCTCGGTATACATCAGAAAAAAAACCCAAAACCCCTATTAGAAATGATACATGCACCCCTATGTTCATTACAGTATTATTTACAATTGCCAAGATATGGAAGCAACCTAAGTGCCCATCAATAAATGAATGGGTAAAGAAGATGTGGTTTATATGTACAATGGAATATTACTTAGCCATGAATAAGAATGAAATCCTGCCATTCATGACAACATGGATGGATCTTAAGGGTATTATGCTAAGTGAAATAAATCAAAGTAAGACAAGTAGTGCATGATTTCAGTTATATGTAGACTCGAAATAAAACAAATGAGTGGGGAGGGCAAGATGGCAGAGAAATAGGAGGACATGGAGTTCATCTCTCCCCACAAATACATCAAAAATACCTCTACAAATAGAACAATTCTCACAGAGCACTGGCTGTACACTAGCAGAGGACCTCAGACACCTAAAAGGACAAGAAAGATCCCCGTGAAACTGGGTAGGATGAAAGAAAGAAGAAGGGAAAATGAAGAGGAGAGGAAGGGGGCGGTAACAGTACCCCTGGGTGGGATGCTGAAGGTGAGGAGAGGGTCCCGCAGCCAGGGAAGCCCCCACCGGTGGAGAGATCAGCTGGGACAGAAGGGGAGCTCGGGGGCTATCAGAAGAGAGTGCAGCGACCTTTCTGTGATAGGCAGGACAGAGCGAGACCTACACAGATGGCCCGTGCCACAGCCCTGCACGCCTCAGCCTGAGTCGTGTGACTCCAGTGTGCACATGGGCTGTGTGCTGGAACGTGGGGTTGGAGAGCAAACCTGGGAAGAGGGCTGCTGTTGGCTGCAAGGAGAGAGCCTGAGAGGACAAGAGCGAGGAAATCCACAACCGGGAATGCTTGTGAAGGAAATCCAGGCTGCCACAGCAGTAAAGCACCGTTGTTAAGTGACACACAATGGGCGGAGCCGCCATTGCAGCCTCCCTCCCCATGTGCCAGGCCCTGCCTCCCAAGCACTAGAAAGGGCCCCCACCAGGGCCAGCTCTCACACGGGCAGCCGGGCACTAGTAACAGCCCTCTCCAGGGCTGGCTCGGTCAAGTCCACGGCTGCCAGCTCCCCAACATGTCTCGTTGCCACTGGGGCTGCGTCTCTCATGCCCATGGCCTTGCACTAGGAAGGGCCCCCACTGGGGCTGGCTCTCTTGGACTGGTGGCCGGGTGTTAGGAAGGCCCCTGGTGGGACCTGTTGTCTCGCTCAGGTGGCTGGCGCTAGGAAGGGCCCCTACTGGGGCCAGCTCTCTTGCACTTGTGACCCTTGGCTCCCTGTGTGCCTTGTCACCGCTGAGGCCAGCTCTGTTATGCCCATGGCTGCTGGCTCCCCCACGCACCCATCGCCACCAGGGCTCCCACGACCCTGACCGCTGCACTGCCTCCAGGCCGCCTCTTTGCCTGGGCAGGATCATGTGCTCCAGGGCAGCCTCAGGAGCAGACCCCTGTGGGTGGCCCACATGCAGAGGGGGAGCTGAAACCACAGCTGAGTCCCAGGGGCTGTGCAAGTAAAGAAGAAAAGCGGAAATCTCTCTTCACAGCTATGCAAACTGCATCCCCGCGACCGGACTTGTAAACTCAGCACATACAGAACATCTGAACACACAGCAAGTGCCTGTCTCCAAAGACAAGACAGGCCTAGTTGTAGCAGCTGTAGACTTTGTGGGCACATACACATGGGGGTTGGGCCAGGCTCGAATCAGAGTTGCGCCCATAGCACCCAAAGCAGGTCTGTATCCATGATTACTGCAATCCTAGGACTTGAGTTCAGTCGATCTACACTGGTGGCCTGGTGAAAATGTCTGAGAGACACCAGGTCCAATTGCCGACATACCCACAGTTAAGATGGGGCTGAGAACAGTGCCAACAACAGTGTAATCTGACAGCTCCCATGACGGGTGAAGGTATCACCACAGGGCACACTCACAAGTGAACATCTCCAGAGGAGGAATTCTTAGTGGCTTCCCTCCCAGTGGGAGTGCTCCAATCCCACGTACCTCACACTGCTGACCAGAAACACAGGTAGGAAACAGATGTGGAGGAATCTAGTCCAACAACTAGGAAGCAGACCCCACCTCTGACAGGGCAGTGACAACCACAGAGCAAAGGGGAGGCCCTACTCAATATCCAGTACAGGCTCCTGTCACCACAACATCAGTCACACTGCCTATAAAGGGGTAACAGCCAGCATACACTGAGGAAAGAGGTGGCAGACATCTATACTAAAAACAACACTCACATCAAAAAATATTAAACCCACTCAGGTGACATAGGGACATTGCCACATAAAATAGTCCTCCAAGACAGTCTGAGGGTCTGACATTGGGTGGAAGGACTGCCACAGCATTTAGCCTTGAAGACCAGGAGGGCTTGAGTGCAGAAACTCCACAGGGCTGGGGGAAACAGAGACTCCACTCTTGGAGGGCATGCACAAGGTCTCACATGCACTGGGACCCAGTACAAAAAAGGACCTCCATAGGAACCTGGGCTGCACCTACATAAGGGTCTTAGAGGGTCTCCTGAGAGGTGAAGATCGACTATGGCTCACTGTGCAGGCAAGGACACTGGTAGCGGAAGACCCGGGGAATATTGAACGACGTGAGCTTTCCCGGAGGTCCCTATTTCGGCAGCAAGATCCAGCCACATGCAATAGCTTATAGGCTTCAGAGCTGGAATGCCCCAGGTGAAACAACCAGCAAGACAGGAACACAGCCCCACCCAACAGCAGACAGGCTACCTAAAGTCATAGTGAGATCACAGCTACCTCAAAACAGAACACTTGACGTGGCCCTGCCCATCAGGGGAAAAAGACCCAGCTCCACCCACCAGACGGCAGACACCAGTCCCCCCACCAGGAAGCCTGCACAAACCCATGGACCAATCTCACCCACCAGGGGGCAGACACAAGAAGCAAGAGGAACTATGATCCTGCAGGATGTGGAAAGGAGACCACAAACGCAGAAAGTTAGACAGAATGAGACAACAGAGAACTATGTTGCAAACGAAGGAAAAAGATAAAAACCCACAAGGACAACTAAATGTAGAGGAGATAGGCAATCTACCTGAAAAACAATTCAGAGTAATGATCTCCGAAAAAGAAGAGAGGCACAGATTGAGAAAATACAAGAAATGTTTAAACAGGAGCTGGATGATTTAAAGAACAAACAGAGGTGAACAACACAATAACTGAAATGAAATATACACTAGAAGGAATCAACAGCAGAATAACTGAGGCAGAGGAACGAATAAATAAGCAGGAACACAGAGTGATGGAAATTACTGCTGTCGAACAGAATAAGGAAAAGAATGAAAAAACAAATGAGGACAGTGTCAGAGACCTCTGGGACAATATTAAACTAGAGGTGTAATGTACAACATGATAAAAATAACTAACAGTGCTCTATGTTATATATGTACGTTATTAAGAGAGTAAATCCTAAGTTCTCATCAGACAAAAAAATTTTTTTTCACTTTAATTTTCTATCTCTATGAGATGATGGGTGTTCACTAAACTTACCGGGATCATCACTTCATGATGTAAGTCAGATCATTAAGTTGTACATCTTAAACTCATACAGTGCTCTATGTCAATTATATCTCAATAAAACTGGAAGAAAAGAAAGAAAACAACTCTTAAATGTTGTGTAAGGCCTAACTAAAAGTAAGTCTGAATATTAAGGGCCAGCTTGACATCTGAAACTGGGATGCCTCAATGACAAGTTCCCCTCCCCTCTCTACTCCTGTGGATGTCTATCAGATATACCAGGGACAGTTTCTGTTTATACCATTGTAACAAGTTTCAGTTCACTATAAGCACATAGAATTATTCAAGGAAACCAATCATATTTTCCCATTGAACCCAGAGGGCATTTTACTATCTTGATACTCCAAAGCTTCCCACCGTACCTGGTTGTTCACTCTGTTCTCAACTACAAACCCCACGTGGACTTTTAGTGTGTACTGTGTCATCCTACCCCAGGCTGTGGGTACATGTGACTAATCAACTACTATCAGTCTCATCTGCCCAGAGACTGATGTTGTGTACAGACATCCCTATAACTCTAGGCTGGGGAATTCCTCTCTCGCCAATGGGGTAAAAAGGCAGCAACTGAACAATAACCAAGTAGATAGGATAATGAATTCTTCAGATTTTAGTCTGTAGTCGTTTCTTGAAGCAAAAGAACCCTAATGGAAACAAATGGAACTAAACTGAACCATGATTCCAATACAAGATGGAACCATTCACTACGTAAAAGAATTCAGGAGCGGGACTAGATTGGAAGAGAAAGAATGAGTTCATTTGGCAAGGTTCGGTTTCATGTACCCATGGGATAACATGGTATAGAGTAGCTGTAGGATATAAGTCCACATTTCAGCAGGAAAATTCATAGGGAAAAAGACAGATTGGGTTCAATCTAGAAATACCACTTGAAGTCATCAGTTTAGACTTGGAAGGCCAGGGAAATAAAAAGAAAAGTTGGCAATAATCATGTATTTAGTCTAATGAATCTTTTGATTCTAAACTTTATTTGTGCCAATGTTATTTATTTAAATTTCTTATAAATGTAGATTTTTAAAGGCTATAACAGATGTTTTAAAAAAACATGTTTATTTGCATGAGTATGTCCAAATAATCTCTTGCATTTTAGGTAAGTTTGATAACAAAACAATGTCTGAGGTCTTAGATAACATATGAAATAAGCCCTAAATATTGAGTAGGTATTTTCTCAAATTCCTGTGAAGGAATTGTACACGTCCCATACTTAGCTGAAATGAACTTATGGCAGAGCAAAAAATACTAGAATATGTAAAGAGAAGTAAAGGAGGGGATGGGTAAAGAAGAGGAGGAATGTTCATTTCAAATATTACTTCTCCTATGCAGACATTCTTGCATTTGACAGGTAAAAATAATTTATTCCTTTTCTGTAATTCTGTAGTTGTTTTGTAATTTAAAAAAAAACAAAACGCTATATATCTGTGTTTATATATCATCCCTCACTGGTAAAGCCTGAGTTTTTCAAAACAATGGCCAATTACCTTTGTAATCCCACTGTGACATAGAAGATTAAAAGTCTGATATTTGTCCCATAAATCTAGGAAGAACAGATCTATAGTGTAATTTTGATTTGTAAAAAGATGTGATCTCAAAGCACTCAATGCTTTTTTCCTCATATATTTACGTGCGTCTCAATGAATGAATAAAACATGAGGTTGAACAAGTGGAAAAAAGTGTTCTGACTTCAGATTGAGATGTCAGATAATACGTATAGTTTGCCCCCCTTCTCTGTGAGATTCCTCTGCAATATGTTGAATGAATTACAAAGAAGAAAACAGTACAACCCTGAGGAAAACAGGAGTTGGGGTGTGAGCATCACTGACCAATGAGAAAGACCAACACTTTTTTTGAAGAGGGAGAGAAGCTGCAACAGAGAATAGGCTAGAAGGAAGAAGGAAGGAGCAAGTTCTCACAGAGAAACTCTCAGAAGCTCTTATGTCAGAGTGAGGAGGTAGGCTAAAGCACAGAAATGAAAAATAGGGCTGAAGTTCAGTGAAAGTGTCACTATGGAATAACTGTCCTTAGACGTGAATGCACCTTTGTCTAATGTTGAACACCCAAATCACAAGCAAACTGGGACTTCCCTGGTGGTCCAGGGGCTAAGACCCCATGCTCCCAATGCAGGGGGCCCGGGTTTGAGTCCTGGTCAGGGAGCTAGATCCCGCATGCTGCAACTAGAGATCCCACATGCCTCAACTAAAAGATCCTGCACATGGCAACGAAGATCCCACATGCCACAACTAAGACCTGGCGCAGCCAAATAAATAAGTAAATAAATAAATATTTACCAAAAAAATAAACCAAGCAAACCATATTTATTCTGAAGCAACTTTTTTTTTGGTCATACAGGACAATGTGACTAGTTATGACAAATGAACAATCAGAAGTGATTTGTGTCATTTTGGGGACAGGATCATTTCATTATTACCCTTCCAGAGCTGTCTTTCCATCAATCACAGGCCAGCAACATTGAGATGTTGTCTGCTTTATCAGCCTACACCCAGAGTGAAGAAGTGTGAAACAAAGATCCTGTCTCTACTGTTGTTAAAGTCACTAAGTTTTTTGGCTTACTTGTTATCTTAGCAAAATATAATCTATTCTTACTTTCCCTATCATCTTTTCGAAAAATTGGGGGAAGGGGAATGGGAAATCCAAGCCTTTTAGTGTGGACATTTGTACCCCAGAATTTAGCCCTTATCATTCTAGTATTTGGAGGTGCACACAAAATAAAGGGAAAGGATGGAAAAAGAAAAACAGATTTGATATGAGATACAATTTTTAGAATGAGTTCATCAAATGTCCCTCACTTTAAATTTTAAAAGGCTCGCACTTAGACATATTTTCATTAAACTTCAGAAAAATAAAGGAAGGAGAAGATATTAAGATCACCTAAAGACAGTTTTTAAAAAGCCAATCAAAAAGTAATGAGAGACAGACAGAAGGCCAAGAGGCACAAGAACAGATGCTTGACATCACTATTTATTAGAGAAATGCAAATCAAAACTACAATGAGATATCACCTCATGCTAATCAGAATGGCTGTCATCAAAAAGTCTAAACAATAGATTCTGGAGAGGGTGTGGAGAAAAGGGAACCCTCATACACTGCTGGTGGGAATGTGAATTTGTAGAGCTACATGGAGAACAGGATAGAGGTTCTTCAAAAAACTAAAAGTAGAACTACCATATGATCCAGCAATCCCACTCCTGGGCATATAGCTGTAGAAAACCATAATCTGAAAAGATACATGCACCACAAAGTTCATTGCATCACTATTGACAATATCCAAGATCTGGAAGCAACCTAAATGTCCACTAACAGAGGAATGGATAAAGAAGGAATGGATAAAGAAGATGTGGTAGATATATACAATGGAATATTACTCAGCCATAAAAAAGAATGAAATTATGCCATTTGCAGCTGCGTGGATGGACCTAGAGATTATCATACTAAGTCAGTCAAACAGAGAAAGACAAATATCATATAATATGACTTACATGTGGAATCTTTAAAAAAAAAAGATACAAATGAACTTATTTACAAAACAGCAACAGACCCACAGACTTTGAAAACAATCTTATGGTTACCAAAGGGGAAGCACTGGGGGGGAGGGCGGGGGGGGGGAGGATAAATTAGGAGTTTGGGATTAACATATACACACTACTATATATGAAATAGATTATCAACAAGGATCTACTGTATCACATAGGGAATTCTACTAAATATTCTTTAGTAACCTATACAGGAAAAGAATCTGATAAAGAATGGATATATGTGAATCACTTAGCTAAAACTAATACCACATTGTAAATGAACTACACTCTAATATAAAATAAAAAGTAAATTTAAAAAAATTGCCAATTATACCCTATCATTGCTAGGATGTAAAATTCATACATGTAAATGCAAACATTAAGAGAGGATGTGGAAAACTGAAAGCTAGAATGTGCAAATTTGTAGTAATTTAAAATATATTTCAGTCATTTGTTACCTTTATCAAATGTTTAAAGAGTACTTCCACAGTAGTGCTGTTTAGGTAAACAGATTCAAAATTATAATTAACTCCAATAAAGATGTTAAAAAATTATAATTAAAAGCGTCATGAAAAAAATGCTTCCTACCTAACAGATCTGACCTTGATTGAAATTCTAACATGTATTTACTCTAATCAGACTAAACGTTATTCTGTCCTAATTTATAGTCATCACATTAGCATTTTTGTGATTTTTATATTAAATTACTATTGTAAATGATGTCCCATATATGAAACAAAAAAAATTCTCAAGTTTAGTGAATGACATATACAGCCAGAACTGATTTCTAACATATTACGGTAAAATGTGGATTGTAAATTTAAAATAAATAAAAAGGAAGAAAAATTAATAATTCCATCTACCATCACATCAAAAGGAACAGGGCTTCCCTGGTGGCGCAGTGGTTGAGAGTCCACCTGCCGATGCAGGGGAACCGGGTTCGCGCCCTGGTCCGGGAATATCCCACATGCCGTGGAGCGGCTAGGCCCGTGAGCCATGGCCGCTGAGCCTGTGCGTCTGGAGCCTGTGCTCTGCAATGGGAGAGGCCACAACAGTGAGAGGCCCATGTACCACAAAAAAAAAAAAAAAAAAAAAAAAAGGAACAAAATTCCTACAAATATATATAACTAAGGAGGTAAAACACTTGTACTCCAAAAGCTCTAAGACACGAATGAAAGAAATTGCATATGACACAAACATGCAAAAATATACGGTGTTCATGGAGTGGAAGAATATTATAAAAATGACCATACTACCCAAGGCAATCTATAAATACAATGCACTTCCTATCAAAATACCAATGACATTTTTCACTGAGCTACAACAAATAATTCCAATATTTGTATGGAAACACAAAAGACCCTGAATAGCCAAAACAATCTTGAGAAGGAAAAACAAAGCTGGAGGTAGCACACTCCCTGATTTCAAACTATACTACAATGCTACAGTAATCAAACAGTACTGGCACAAAAAAACAGACACATAGATTAGTGGAACAAAATAGAGATCCAAGAAATGGACCCACACTTATAAGGAAAATTAATCTATGACAAAAAAGGCAGGAATATACAACGGGGAAAAGACAGTCTTCAACAAATGGCAGTAGGAAAACTGGACAGCTACGTGCAAAAGAGTCAAACTGGACTTATCTATCACACCATGCATAAAAATAAATTCAAAATGAAGCCATAAAACTTCTAGAAGAAAACTGGTAATAGACGTTTTGACATTGGTCTTCACAATATTTTTTAGGTATGTCTACTTGCACAGGTGAAACAGAAGAAAAAATAAATAGGATTACATCAAACTATAATGCTTTTGCACAGGGAAGTAAACTATCAACAAAACAAAAGGACCAGCTACTGAATGGGAGAAGATATTTGTAAATGATGTGACTAATAAGGGGTTAATATCCAAAACACACAAAGAATTCATTAAACTCCACAACAACGATTAAAAACAACCCAATTAAAAAATGGGTAGAGGAACTGAATATACATTTTCCTACAAAGACATACACATGGGCATCATGCAAATGAAAAGATTTTCAAAATCACCAATCTTCAGGGAAATGAAAATCAAAACCACAATGAGATATCACCTCACACCTGTCAGAATAACTATTATCAAAAAGACAACAAATAAAAATGTTGGCAAGGATATGGAGAAAGGGAACCTTTGTGCTGGAATGTTTGAGGGTATGTAAATTGGTGCAGCCAATATGGAAAATAGTATGGAGGTTCCTCAAACAATTAAAAAGGGAATTACCATATAACTCAGCAAATCCACTCCTGGGTATATATCATAAGAAAACCAAAACACTAAGTAGAAAAGATATATGCACCTTTATGTTTATTGCAGTATTATTTACAATCATCAAGATATGGAAGCAACCTAAGTGTCCATCAGTAAAAGAATAAAGAACATGTGGTTTATATGTACAATGGAATATTACTTAGTCACGAAAGAGAATGAAATCTTGCCATTCAAGACAACATGGATGGATCTAAAGGGTATTATGCTAAGTGAAATAAATCAGACAAAAAAAGACAAATAGTGCACGATTTCACTTATATGTGGAATCTAAATAAACAAAACAAATGAGTAAAAATAAAAGAGAAACAGAGTCATAGGTATAGAGAACAAACAGCTGATTGCCAGCAGAGAGGGTGGTGCTGGGAGGAAAGAAATAAGTAAAAAGATCATGAGGTATGAACTACCAGTTCACCCAAAATAAATGAGTTACAGGCATGAAATGTACAATGATGGAAATATAATCAATGACTATAAAAGATTTTTGCATGGTGACATATAACTAGATTGTGATGATCTTTTTGAAACGTACGAAAACATGAAGTCACTATTTTCTGTATCAGGAACTAACACAGTGTTGTAGGTCAACTATACTCCAAAAATAAATGAAAAATTTCATAGAAAGAGAAATCAGATTTGTGATTACCAAAAATGGGGGGTGGGTGGGAATTGGATGAGGTAGTCAAAATGTACAAACTTCCAGTTATAAGATACATAAGTCCTAGGGATGTAAAGGACAACATGACAAAAATAACTAACATGCTTCTATGTTATATATGAATGTTATATCCTACGACAACACAAACTGATGGAAACATACACCATATTCTTGGATTGGAAGAATCAATATTGCCAAAATGATTATGCTACCAAAAGCAATCTACAGATTCAATGCAATCCCTATCAAATTACCACTGGCATTTTTCACAGAACTAGAACAAAAAAATCTTAAAATTTGTATGGAGCACAAAGGACCCTGAATAGCCAAAGCAATCTTGAGAAAGAAAAAATGGAGCTGGAGGAATCAGGCTCCCTCACTTCAGACTATACTACAAAGCTACAGTCACCAAAAAAATATGGTACTGGCACAAAAATAGAAATATAGATAGCATACAAAGCCCAGAAATAAACCCACACACCTATGGTCAATTAATCTATGACAAAGGAGGCAAGACTATACAATGGAGGAAAGACAGTCTCTTCAGCAAGTGGTGCTGGGAAAACCAGACAGCTACATGTAAAAAAAAAAAAATGTAATTAGAACATACTGTAACACCATACACAAAAATAAACTCAAAATGGATTCAAGACCTAAATGTGAGTCCAGACACTATACAACTCTTAGAGGAAAACACAGGCAGAACACTCTCTGACATAAATTGCAGCAATATCTTTTACGAGCTGCCTCCCAGAATAATGGAAATAAAAACAAAAATAGACAAATGGGACCTAAGTAAACTCAAAAGCTTTTGCACAGCAAAGGAAACCATAGACAAAACAAAAAGACAATCCACAGAATGGGAGAAAATGTTTACAAATGATGTGACCAACAAGGGATTAGTCTCCAAAATTCACAAATAGATCATGTGGCTTAATATCATAAAAACAAAGAACCCAATCAAATACTGGGCAGAAGACCTAAGTAGACGTTTCTCCGAAGAAGCCATACAGATGGCCAAAAGGCACATGAAAAGGTGTTCAACATCACTAATTATTAGAGAAAAGCAAATCAAAACAAAGATATCACCTCATACCAGTCAGAATTGCTATCACCGAAAAATCCACAATAAATGCTGGAGAGGGTGTGGAGAGAAGGGAACCCTCTCACACTGTTAGTGGGAATGTAAATTGGTACTGTCACTGTGGAGAACAGTATGGAGGTTCCTTAAAAAACTAAAAAGAGAGCTACCATATGATCCTGTAATCCCACTCCTGAGCATTTATCTGGAGGAAAATCATGGTCCAAAAGGATACATGCACCCCAATGTTCATTTTAGCACTGTTTACAATAGCCAAGACATGGAAGCCACCTAAATGTCCACTGACAGATGAACAGATAAAGAAGATGTGGTACATATACACTATGGAATATTACTCAGCCATTAAATAGAATGGAATAATGCCATGTGTGGCAACATGGATGGACCTAGAGATTGTCATACTGAGTGAAGTAAGTCAGACAGAGAAAGACAAATATCGTATGATTATCACTTACATGCAGAATCTAAAAACAACGATACAAATGAACTTATTTACAAAATAGAAACAGACTCACAGACTTAGGGAATGAACTTATGGTTACCAGGGGGGAATGGTGGGGGGGAGGGTTAGTTAGTGAGTTTGGGATTGACATGTACACACTGCTATATTTAAAATGGATAACCAACAAGGACCTACTGCATATCACAGGGAACTCTGCTCAATATTATGTAACAACCTAAATGGGACAAGAACTTAAGAAATACACATATGTATAACTGAATCACTTTGCTATACACCTGAAACTAATACAACATTGTTAATCAACTATACTCCAATACAAAATGTTTAAAAAATATTCTGTAATAACATATATGTGGAAAGAATCTGCAAAAGAATGGATATATGTATATGTATAACTGAATCACTTTGCTGTAAACCTGAAACTAACAACATCGTAAATCAACTATACTCTAATATAAAATAAAAACTAAATTATACAAAAGAAAAAGTATAAGCCCGAGGAGAACAGGAGTTGGGGCGTAAGCATCACTGACCAATGAGAAAGACCAACACTTTCGTTGAAGAGGGAGAGAAGCTGCAACTGAAAATAGGCTAGAAGGAAGAAGGAAGGAGCAAGTTTTCACAGAGAAACTCTCAGAAGCTCTTATCTCAGAGTGAGGAGTAGGCTAAAGCGCAGAAATGAAAATTAGGGCTGAAGTTCAGTGAAAATGTCCCTATGGAGTAACTAACTGCCCTTAGACACCCATTCCCCTTTCTCTAATCTTGAACACACAAATTACAAGCAATACATATTCACTGCCAAGCAAATTCACTGTTGGTTGTACAGGACCATGTGACTAGTTATGACCAATGAACTATCAGAGAAAGTGCTATGTGTCCATTTGGGGGCAAGATCATTTAATTGGTACCCTTGCAGAATTGTGTTTCCATCAATCACAGGGCAGCAGCATCGAGATGCTGGCTGCTTTATCAGCCTACACCCAGATTGAATAGATGTAGAACAAAGATGCCGGTCTCTACTGTTGTTAAAGGCACTAAGTTTTTTGGTTGGTTTTTTCTTAGCACAATCCAATCTATTCTTATTTTGCCTATTGTCTTATCCAGAAATTAGGGGGGAGGGGAGTGGGAAATACAAACCTTTTTAAAAATGAAAATTTTATTAATAAATTTTATTAATAAAATTATATATTTTAATAAATTAATTTATATTTTTGGCTGCCTTGGGTCTTCGTTGCTGCACATGGGCTTTCTCTAGTTGCTGCGCGCAGGCTTCTCACTGTGATGGCTTCTCTTGTTGTGGAGCACAGGCTCTAGGCGTGTGGGCTTCAGTAGTTGTGGCACATGGGCTCAGTAGTTGTAACACGTGGGCTCAGTAGTTGTGGCTCGCGGACTCTAGTGCTCAGGCTCAGTAGCTGTGGCTCGCGGGCTTATTTGCTCTGCGGCACGTGGGATCTTCCAGGACCAGGGCTTGAACCCGTGTCCCCTGCATTGGCAGGCAGATTCTTAACCACTGTGCCACCAGGGAAGTCCCTACAAACCTTTTATTGTGGACATTTTTAGCCCTTATCGTTCCAGTTTTTGCAGGTTCACACAAATAAAGAGAAAAGATGGAGAAGAGAAAAACAGATTTGACATGAGACAGAAATTTTAGAAAGAGTTCATCAAATGCTCATCTCTTTAAATTTTAAAAGGCTCACACTTAGACATATATTCATTAAACTTCAGAAAAATAAAGAAAGGAGAAGATATTAAAAGCTTCTAAAGACTTTTTTTAAAAGCCACTCAAAAAGCAGTGAGAAAGTGCCTGTCATGAGAATCTGTGTGATGTAGTATCTAAACACATGAGGTCTAGATTCAGGAGCTGCAGTTTATTAACCATGTGACTCGGGCAATTTATTTAACTTGTGCTTCAGTTATTTCAACTATAAAACAGAGATAATAATAGTTTCTATATTGTTAAGACCTTGAAGTGCTTACTACAGTACCTAGACCTAATAAGCTGTTAATGTGTTGACTATAATAATTTTCAGACTTATCAAAGAGCAACCCTGAATGTGAGAAGAGAGTAGGGCAATGCACTCAGAGTTTATAATATGCTTTAAATGGTTGCAGTTACGAAATGAACACAATTACAGGGTCCATTTATAGTGTCCATATTTCTTCCTAACTGAAATTTGTTTTTAGCTCATGAATCCCAAATAGTGTTTGGTAGTAGAAGTTATTAACTTGCCAATTCAAGGTAACGCAGATACTTAGGGTTTTAAAGCTTGGGGTCTTGGGACTCTTCTCTTATCTTGCTTCTCCTGTTGATAGAAGGAATGAATGGGAATGGGAGGTACCTAGGAGTGTTATGTCTGCTCCAAGTACTGATGTCTGTCCTTGATAGCCTCCCAGGTCTGGCCTAGGATGCTGGCCACTGTCTCCATTGCAATAATTTGTTCCCAGATGGAATAATTTATGTCTCTGCTTTCATAGGAAATGTAATCTATTCTTTCTGGAGTGAATCTTTTCAATTCTCCTCCCGTCAATCTGGGTTCCATCTTAGTCTTTGTTGCAAAGACTAATGCTCTTAACTCAGCTATCTCCCAATACAGCTTGGACTATCTTTCTATAGCCTCAGCTACAGGGTCCATTTGCCCCATTCCACTGTGAGCCCTCAGCAGGCATGCTGGTTCATAATGCCAATCACATTTTGCATCACACTCAGAAATTTCCCAGTCTTCTTCATGTTGGTGACAGTCATGAATATCTAAATTGTAGCTAGCTTTTACACTAAGTTGCAACTATGCTTTTGCATCCAGGGCACATACTAAAGGATGTGTAAGTAAATCACATGACTGGTGTGAAGACGTTAACTAGATTTAGAGATGAAAGAAATTACAGTATCACACAGTTACTGGAATCCATGGGAGAAAAATAATGAGTTTTATTTATAAAAATAAATCATAACATGAAATTAGACTAACTTACACTTTAGGCATTTCTGTTGAGAAGAAACTTATTCTAAACTCAGCCTTTCCCTAAGATCTCTTTCCCATTGCTCAATCCATATGTGGTGGGTACAGTTTTACTCTTCACCGTTTAGGCAACTGTCACAATCAATGAATGGATGAAAATAAGACTTCAGTCCTTAATGTGACGTGATACTTAGAGAATGGGATCTAAGGCTCTGTTTTGACATTTAAAGTTTATAAATGTCTCTGGGATTCACATATAATGCCATTTTGGTGTGGTATCCTATGGTGAAAACACAAATATTTAATATTTTATGATTTTTTTTCATTTTGGTCCACCTGTATTTGATATATAACTTTGAAAAACTCAACATTTGCTATTATTTCTTGCAGGACAAATATATGATACCTCTTTAAGTTTTTAGTGATCCAAAGATTAAACTATATAATATGATGTGTATGTCTAGTATGATAGCTTAATTTACAGAAATATGATCTTTAGCTGTGGCTTTAAATACCAACATCAGTGACAAAAAATTTTAAATTTAAAGAGAAAAAAGATAAGAACGTTATGACTTCTTGTAAGAAACACCAGTAACCAATACTTTAATTCACATTTTTGCTGTTTTAGTTCAAGATTCTTTCATTATTAGAGTGAAAAATAATTTGTATTTTAATTTTTTATAAAGTATAGTTGTAGGGACCTAGATGAAAAACAGTTATGTCTTTAAAAAACGTTAAGACATCATAATTTCTCATCAACTGATCATGGCTTTTTATAGCATCTAAGTTCAAGGACATGTGGAATGAAATGTGATAAAGAGTCTATATACATTACATATTGCATTACCAATGTCTAGCTTCAATAAAAACTTCATCCAGCTTCTGTACCATGTGGTATATGAGTTAGATTCACTTTAATTGACTCCAGCTGTTAGTTTCTATGTGGAATAATGAATCATGATCTTTTCAGCATTGTCTAAAATGAGGTATGTGTACAAAGGGAGAAAATGTGTAAAAAAAAATAAATAATTACTAATCTATATTTATTGAGTGTACTAGGCCCAAATGCGGGAAAAACAGGGAGAATCTAGAACATGGCAAAGTAAATAATGAACTAAATTAAAGGCATTCAGGCATAATGCAAAGAACAGATGTCTAGAAGTCAGTACACCTGGTGGCCCTGGCTTTACTGCTAAATACCCATGTGAGCAACTAAAGTGTAAATTATGCTTGCTCCCTACAGCCTAGGTTACATAAAGAAAGAGGCAACAGTTTACCAGATTTGAATAGGCTGACAGGTGAGCTAGAGTGACAAAAGAGCATCTACCAGGGAGATAATACAGAGAACAGTGGTCAAAGAAAACTGGTAAAGCCAGGCTAATCTAAGGCCATAGTCCCCTACAGGTATCCATGTACTGGTAGAATGTCATCTAGAAAAACAGAGAAGAGGGCCAGATGGTATTTTATAGTCAAATAAGATCAGTGGTCCTCAAGCTACTATACAGTTGTAGAGCCCCATCTCATATTAATGAAATCAGATATTTAGGGTCAAAACCCAGACATCTGAGGTTGAAACACAGACAAGTATACATTTTTTACGCTCCTCAGATAATTTTAACATGTTGTCAAGGTTGGGAACTAGTGGGTTACATGGTCCTTTTAAAGTTTTGCCCTTGAAGTGGCAGGTCACAAGACATTGGACTGGGGCTCAGTCCCTCAGGGAAGCCAAGCTTCAGTAATAGGAATATGGCACAAAGGGTGGGAGAGCTATAGCTCCAGGATTAACATGAGTGACCAGTGGAACCAAGTGGATGGTAGACCCCACATCTAGCTGGTGGCACATCTGAGGAAATGACCACACTTAGCCCTTAGTACTAAAGAAAGACCAGAGAGTATTGGGAGGTGATGGCCAGAGGAGATTAAGAACCCCTATCAGTATTAGAAACTGGTTAGGAGAAAGACAGCAAACCAAATGATGCTAGGTAAACAGAGAGAAAAAGTGAAAGGCAGATGCTACTTCTGCTTTGATTACTTCATCAGCAAAATGAGGTTGACAGATCATTTTCTGCAATACTCAGTGTCCACATCAGTCATCTGTTCTACTTCAGAAGCTTCTCACAAGGCATCACTCTCATAGCTACATTTTCATTTATTCTGTTCATCAGTACTTCAAAACATTCTAAAACGTACCTCTTTCACAAAAACTTGCAAAATGACCTAACAAAATTATGACATTTTAGCTCAAGTCATTTTGAATGATACTATATAAAGAGTGCAGTGAGAAAGGAAAAAGTAAATGAGTTAAAAAATTGGAAAGGAGAAGGTAAAATTATCATTATATGTTGATGAAATGGCACTAGTTAAACTCTAGAGAATATCACAAACACTAAAAGTTATATAGTAAAGTGGCAGGTGCAAAATTAATGTAGGATATTAGGAGTCTTCCTATAAACACAGAATACATTAGCAGACAGGAATAAAAAGATTAAATATCTAGGGGAAAAGGCTAACAGGAAATGTGGAAAAATACATGTAAAAATAAATGCTACTACACCTACCACCTCCATATTTGCTGTTTTTTCTTTTCAATGTGACTTGCAGGAATAAACTATGGCCCAACATTCAAAATAAATAAATACATACATACATACATACATACATACATACTACTAAGGAACTTAAAATAAATGAATAAATGGAAAAGTATGTTTTGAGCATGATGAGAAAATCTGTAATAAAACATCAGTTATCACTAAATCAATTTTTTAAATTAACAAAAGAAATGTAATTAAGAATTTATTTTTAAATTAAACACATTAATTTTAAACTTTATAAGGAAAAGGATACCCATAATATTAAATTTTCATAAGGCAAAAAATGAAAATGACTTTAACAATCATATTTTGGTTGTCTAGAAAAGACCACATCAAGGAAAAGAAAAGACTATGAAAAGGCATGGGATTTTTGTCCAGGCAGGAATTATTTTCTGGATGAAGGTATTAACTAGTAGAGAATCAATCACAGATGGATCACAGAGTCTGGGCTATGTAGTTTGGTTCTTTACTTCTCCACTTTTTTGTTAGAAATCCACATATAAAAACTAGCCTTTCAAGGTTAATTTGATATAGAGGGCATTTATGTAGTTCATCAGCTTCAGTCCCCTTACTAAATCAGATACAACATTGCATTTTCTTAGAATACAACATAACACTTGTACTCTTCTTCTGATCTCACCCACACTTTCCACTTTTTTGTCTCTTCTGAGGCCTTCCTTCTACCTCCCAAAGCTTACCCATACCTTGGCCTCATTTCTTCCATCCATCAGGTTTTAAAATAATACAATTCCTTCCTATAGATTCCAAGACAAACAATACTGTTTGAATCCATTCTATTTAACTGCAACTGAAACTACTAAGCATTCTTACATTTGCTGTAATAAAGATATGATCACTGTCCCTTGCCTTTACATACTGATTCAATAAACCTTGATGACATCACTATTTATTGGCTCTTAATGTCCTTATCACAATTATAAAATAAATTATTATGACATGTTTTATTGGAAAATAATCTGATCTCAGAGTTTTAAAAATTATTAGCTTGTGAAGAGTTGTGTGCTACATGCTCTGTGGATTTATTCCATACTTCCAGATTCATTATTAATTTATTCAAACACTGACTAGTTTACAGTTTCATAATTCACTGTTATTACTTTAGATGTATGGTATATTCATGAGCTTTGGGGAAAAACATTTAGAACAGAAATATTTTAAGCCAGAAAATGAAAACACATTTTTTTCCTTTTGCTAAAAACATATATCTAGTTGACATTATTTTTTTCTGATGTTCATCCATATGTTTGAGACATAAGTAAGCTTTTTAAGACTGATGTGACATGGTACCACATTTTAGTCTAAAGTTTTGTTTTTCTGTGAGTACAAACTGCATTTATCTTAACACAGGGGTGAAGCAAAGCTTATTCTTCACAAAGAGGTTCTTTTATATTTTATAGTTTATCATCATTGATAGTCATAGCAGAGAAAATATATTAAACATTTCTTTCCTCTAAGTAAACTGCCAGTCCATACTGTTCATTTAGAAAAGATAGATTTTTGTTCACCTGAAGCATAGAATTTGGCTCTAGGTCACTAAAACAGTTTGAAAAATGACCTTTAAAATGTTTATATTAACAAAGAACCTGTATCGTATGTATTCATTTTTGTTTCAGAAGAAGTCGTTCATTTGACACCCTTTGAGCAATATGGTTAATCTATCACTGAGGTTCATTTTATGACATAATTTAGAAAAGGCATATTGTTTCAACTGAATTATACAAATAGCATTCAGGTCATCTGAAAAGTTTGTTTTATTTTTTACACCTCCAGAATATTTTTGCCACAGTGTACACATAGTTGACTTGAAGATGGAATAATTATTATTTTTAACTTTTTCACTGCAGATTTATTTCATGCCCAGCATCAGGAATGTACAAGAAAAGGAGGGAATCTCATGCAATGAAAAGGAGGAGGAGAAGGAAGGGAAGGAAGGGGAAAGAAGGGGAGGGAGTAAAACAGTAACCTATTAGGTTAATGGTGTTGATGAGATTAAAGAGAGTAGGTAAAAGACAGCAAACCACTGACCTTAATGACTGTGATTGCAATGAAGTGTTAAGGACAGAAACCACCCTTGATGAATTAAGCAGGAATTGAGATAACAGCATTAAAAGCATATTATGTTGCTAGTGAGTCAATGTGTTTTGCAGAGAATAATTGTAGAAAGATACAGGGGAAGGCTGGGTTCAAGTTTCGTTTCTTGAAACAAATAGGCATTTTGACCCTCTCCACATATTTGCATTTGAATTGAAAAAATCTGTAGGATTAAAATAGCCTCCAAAGAAGTTTGAGGAAAATTAAATGAGGCAATTGTCATCATTAATTTGTAGTATGAAACTGACATAAATCCTTTATTTTTTAAATTTTGCAAAAGAAAACCTTTTTATCCAATCTCAATAGTCTCATATTAACAACAATAAGTGTCTGAATTATTTGTTGTAACCACACATTATTCAATCACCCTGCTTCAGACAGATTTTCTTAGTAGAACTACAGATCTATTCTTGATACTCTTTGTAACCTTTCAAAATAATCCACTAACCCAGTAAAAAAATGTATTTGATTAGACTGGAAATTAACTAGAAGTGTATCAAACAGGAAATTAATGTATCATCATCAGCTCTGTTCAGACATACAATTCTGGCAAGCTTGAGAGATTTACTTTTCCTTCAGTAGCATACGCCATGTAACACAAAGTCTTAATGGGTGGGAAATGGCTTTTGATTGCAGGTGTAATTACAGAAGAATTGTATAGTATTTAAAAGTTCACATTTTCCAATGTACAGGATTAAATGCATGTATTATACCTTCAAAGAATAGTTTGACCTCAAATTAGTACATGGATCTCCATAACCTATCAGTAATTAAAAAGGTAATAATAATTGTATAATTGCAAATGCTTCCATTATAATATTAATAAGAACATAGAAACATTTTAAGATAAGCTGTGGAATATAAAAAGTATAATTACTTCTTCCATTGTTTCCAGGATGACCTCAGAGCCTCATAGAAATTATATAACACACCAGAAGCATTCTTAGAAATATGTGTACAGAATATGTTGATAGAAAATTCTATAAAAAGTTTAAAGGAGGCATTATATATTCATGACACAAACCAAGGATGCTGTACAAATAACTTCTTATTTAAATTTAAAATAGTATAAATTAAAATACTGAACTATGTTATTCACTACTAGCACATAGCAATTTTCACATGGTTAGTTCCACACACCAGGATCATTTTGATTGAGTTAGTGATTGCTCAAAGGAGAGCTACATATCTTTGTCAGCTTAATTTGGTCTCATTTTGCCCTCTTTTGCAAGGCAGAAAATTCTAGATTTTTCTTTTCTTTTCTTGAAGTATAGTTGATTTACCCAGTTTTTTCTATAAAGTGCTTATTATCCAACCAGACTAGAATTACTAAGGTTTACTACCATAGTTGTTTATGGTAATTGTCATTAATTAAGGTTCAATTTTTGTGCAGTGTAACCAGAGAATGTTGTATATAGTAGTACTACTGGTTTATACTTTTAGAACATTTTCTTTGTTAAATAATATATGGTCAATTTTTGTGACTATTCCATTAACCCTGGAAAAGAAGATAATTTCTTCATTTTTAGAGTACAGAGTTTGATGTATATCAATTAGCTCTTCCTTCTTAACTATATTGTTTTGGCCTACATCCTTCTTTAAATATCTTCCTGCTCTCTTAGAGAAAAATATAAATTAAAATTTTGTATCTCTTATAAATCACATTCTTTTATTAGGTGAAGCCTACATTCTACCTCAGCTAACCAGGAAGAAAAGCGAGGAGACAAAACTAACCAATATCAGGAATCAAATGGAGATAAAACTACTGATTAAAAGGATAATAAAAAATTCTACACCTCCCCCCCCAAAATAACACCTATGCCCATAAATTCAATAACTTAGATGAAATGGAGAAATTCCTTGAAAGAAACGAACTACCAAAACTCATCAAAGAAGAAATAGATAAACCAAATAGTCCTATGTCTGTTAAAGAAATTAAATTGTAGTTAAAACCTATTGAAAAAATTAAATTGTAGTTTAGGTTATAGGTTTTGAGAGCTTGGCCAAGATGGTGGAGTAGTAAGACCCTGAGCTCATCTCCTCTCATGGGCACACCAAACTTACAAATACTTACAGAGCACATATTGATAAGAAAGACTGGAATCTAGCAGGAAATATCCTCTACAAATATATATATGTGTGTGTGTGTGTGTGTGTGTGTGTATACACACACACACATATACCAATCTAGCAGGAAATATCCTCTACAAATATATATATGTGTGTGTGTGTGTGTGTGTGTGTGTATACACACACACATATACCACAATGAGATAAGGAGTGGCAGAGTCACAGTATAGTTAAGATCCTTATCACCTGGGTGGGCAACCCACAAATGAGAGAATAATTACAACTGCAGAGGTTCTCCTCAAAGAGCAATGGTTCTGAGACCCATGTTGGGCTCCCCAGCCCAGGGGTCCTGCATCAGAAAGAGGACCCCCCCCCAGAATGTTTGGCTTTGAAGGCCAGCAGAGCTTACTTTTGGGAGGCCCAGAATGCTGTGGGAAATAGAGACTCCATTCCTAAAGTGCACACAAAATCTCACATGCTCCAGGTCCCAGGGCAGAAGCAATAATTTGAAAGAAGCCTAGGTCAGACCCACATGCTGATTTTGGAGGGTATACTGGAGAGGCAGGAGGCAACTGCAGCTCACACTGATGACACAGACACTGGAAGGAGTCTTTTGTGGAAGCTCATTCTACCATGCGGACACTGGTGCTATCAAGCATCATTAGGAATCCTTCTAGCTTATTAGCACCAGGAACCAGTTCCATGAACAAGTCTGTCGGCATCAGTATTGAGAAGCCTCAGGCCAAGCAACTAGCTGGACAGGGACACAGCTATACCCACCAGCAGGCAGGATGCCCTGCCTCAGCCACAAAAGGACACAGGCCTGTCCCACAGAAGGCCCAGGACACTGTTCCAAATCAGAGGGACAGCACTAGCCCTGGGACCATCCTCACTTACTGGTGGGCAGGTACCAGTCCCAGGACACCTAAGCCTGGGTCACACACACCAGCAGGCAGACACCAATCCCAGGACCACTGCAGTCTCACAGCTTGCAGTAGCAAGCCACAGAACAAATCTCAGTAAGTTTAAGAAACCTGAAATCATATAAAGCATCTTTTGCATCCACAACACTATGGGACTAGAAATCAACTACAAGAAAAAAACTGCAAAAAACACAAACATGGCTGGCTAAACGATATGATACTAAACAACCAATGAATCAATGAACAAATCAAAGAAGAAATAAAATATCTAGAGAAAAATGAAAACAAAACCACAAAGATCAAAAATCTATGGGATGCAGCAAAAGCAGTTCTAAGAGGGAAGTTTATACCAATACAAGCTCAATCAGGAAACAAGAAAAATTTCAAACAAACAACTTAAAGTTACACCTAAAGGAACTGTAAAAAGAAGAATGAATGAAATTGAAAGTTAGTAGAAGGAAAGAAATCATAAAGAGCAGAGCAGAAGTAAATGAAATAGATACTAAAAATAATAAAAGAAAAGAAAGATCAATGAAAGTAAGAGGTGGATCTTTGAAAAGATAAACAAAATTGATAAACGTTTAGCCAGACTCATCAAGAAAAAAAAAGAGGACCCAAATCCAAGAAATCAGCAATGAAAAACGGGAATTAACAACTGATGCCACAGAAATACAAAGGATCATAAGAGGGTACTATGAGCAACTATATGCCAATAAAGTGGACAATTTAGAAAAAATGGACAAATTCCTAGAAATGTACACTCTCCCAAAACTAAAGCAGGAACAAATAGAAAATTTCTTCTATTTTCTAGAACAAACCAATTATTGTAATGAAATTGAATCAGTAATAATAATTTTTAAAAACTCCCAAAAAACAAATGTCCAGAACCAGATTCTTCACAGGTGAATTCTACCAAACATTTAGAGAAGAGTTAACACATATCCTTCCCAAACTATTGTAAAAAATTACAGAGGATGGAATGCTTCTGAATTCATTCTCTGAGGCCATTGTCACACTGATACCAAAACCAGATAAAGAAATCACAAAAAATGAAAATTCCAGGCTAATACCACTAAAGAACATAGATGTGAAAATCCTCAACCAAACATTGGCAAAGCAAATCCAGCAATACATTAAAAGGCCCATACACCATGAGCAAGTGGGATTTACTCCAGGGATGCAAGGATTGTTCAATATTCACAAGTCAATGTGATACACCACATTAACATGTTGAAAAATAAAAATTTTATGATCATATCAACAGACGTAGAAAAAGCTTTTGATAAAATTCAACTTCCATTTTAGATAATAACTCCCCAGAAAGCGGGTATAGATGGAAAATCCCTGAACATAATAAAGGTCATATGTGATAAGCCCATCGCTAACATCATACACAATAGAGAAAACCTGAAAGCATTTCCTTTACAATCAGGAACATGATAAGGTTGGCCACTATCACCAGTTTTATTCAAGGTGCTACTGGAAATCCTAGCCACAGCAATCATACAAGAAAAAGAAATAAAAGAAATACAAATTGGAAAGGAAGAAGTACAACTGTTACTTTATGCAAATGACATAATATTATATGTAGAAAATCCTTGGGACACCTCCCCCAAACTACTAGAGTTCTATAATAAATGTGGCAAAATTTCAGGATACAATGTTAACGTGCAAAAATCATATTAATATGATTTGCAAAATGGATCCAACAATACATTAAAAGGATTGTACACCATGATCAAGTTGGATTTATCACAGGGATGCAAGGATTTTTCAATATCCGCAAATCAACCAGTGTGATACACCACATCAACAAATTGAAGAATAAAAATCATAGAATCAACTCAATAAATGCGGAAAAAGCTTTCAACAAAATTCAACACCAATTTATGATAAAAACTCTCCAGAAAGTGGGCATAGAGGGAACCTACCTCAACATAATAAAGGCCATGTATGACAAACCTACAGCTATCATCTTACTCAATGGTGAGAGGCTGAAAGCATTTCCTCTAAGATCAGTAACAAGACAAGGATATCCACTCTTGCCACTCTTTTTCAACATAGTTTTGGAAGTCCTAGCCACAGCAATCAGAGAAGAAAAAGAAACAAAAGGAATCCAAATTGGAAACGAAGAAGTTAAACAGTAACTGTTTACAGATGACATGATACTATACACAGAAAATCCTAAAGGTGCTACCAGAAAACAACTAGGGCTCATGAATCAACTTGGTAAATTTGCAGTATACAAAATTAGTGCATAGAAATCTGTTGCATTTCTACACACTAAAAATGAAAGATTAGAAAGAGAAATTAAAGAAACCATTTGATTTACCTTCACATCAAAAAGAATAAAATACCTAGGGATAAAGCTACCTAAGGAGGTAAAAGATCTGTATTCTGATTTCTTTCATCAATGTCTTACAGTTTTCAAAGATGACACAAACAGAATGAAAGATATACCATGTTCTTGGACTAGAAGAATGAATATTGTCAAAATAAATATACTATCCAAGGCAATCTACAGATTCAATGCAATCCCTATCAAATTACCAATGGCATTTTTCATAGAGCCAGAACAAACAATTTTACAATTTGCATGGAGACACAAAAGACCCAGGATAGTCAAAGCAATATTGAGAAAGAAAAACAGAGCTAGAGGAATCAGGCTCCCTGATTTCAGACTGTACTACAAAGCTACAGTAATCAAAACAGTATGGTACTGGCACAAAAACAGAAATATAGATCAATGGAACAGGATAGAAACCCAGAAATAAACCCACACACCTATGGTCAATTAATCTACGACAAAGGGGGCAAGACTATACAATGGAGAAAAGACAGTCTCTTCAATAAGTGATGTTGGGAAAACTGGACAGCTACATGTAAAAGAATGAAATTAGAACACTCCCTAATACCATACACAAAAATAAACTCAAACTGGATTACAGACCTAAATGTAAGACCAGACACTATCAAACTCTTAGAGGAAAACATAGGCAGAACACTCTTTGACATAAATCACAGCAAAATCTTTTTTGACCCCCCTCCTAATGTAAATGAAAACAAAAATAAACAAATGAGACCTAAAAACTCCAAAGCTTTTGCACAGCAAAGAAAACCATAGACAAAACAAAAAGACAACCCACAGAATGGGAGAAAATGTTTGTAAATCAGGCGACCAACAAGGGATTAGTGTCCAAAATTTACAAACAGCTCATGTGACTCAATATCAAAGAAATCAAACAACTCAATTAAAAAATGGGCAGAAGACCTAAATAGATATTTCTCCAAAGTAGACATACATATAGCCAAGAGGCACATGAAAAGATGCTCAACATCACTAATTATTAGACAAATGGAAAACAAAAGTACAATGGGTTTAATTAAGTCCCATTTGTTTATTTTTGTTTTTACTTCCATCACTCTAGGATCTAGAGAATATCATACTAAGTGAAGTCAGACAGAGAAAGACAAATACCATATGATATCACTTATACATGGAATCTAAAAAATAATACAAATAAGTCTATATACAAAACAGAAACAGACTTCCAGACATAGAAAACAAACTTATGGTTACCAAAGGGAAAAGGGAAGAGGTGAGGGAGAAATTAGGAGTATGAGATTCATAGATACAAACTACTACACATAAATAGATAAATAACAAGGATTTACTAGATAGCACAGGGAAATATATACAATATTTTGTAATAGCCTATAATGGAAAATAATCTGAAAAAATATATATAACTGAATCACTTTGCTGTACATCTGAATCTAACACAATATTGTAAATCATCTATACTTCAATGAAAAAAAAAAAGATGCGTTTCCTTGCTAAACAAAACAAACAAACAAAAGAGTACAATGAGATATCACCTCACACAAGTCAGAATGGCCATCATCAAAAAGTCTACAAACAGGGCTTCCCTGGTGGCACAGTGGTTGAGAGTCCACCTGCTGATGCAGGGGACACGGGTTCGAGCCCTGGTCTGGGAGGATCCCGCATGCTGCAGAGCAACTGGGCCCGTGAGCCACAACTGCAGAGCCTGCTCTCTAGAGCCCACGAGCCACAACTACTGAGCCCATGTGCCTGGATCCCGTGCCCCGCAACGGGAGAGGCCACCGCAATGAGAAGCCCGCACACTGCAATGAGGAGTGGCCCCTGCTCACTGCAACTGGAGAAAGCCCATGCACAGCATCAGAGACCCAACATAGCAAAAAAAAAAAAAAAAAAAAAAAAAAGTCTACAAACAATAAATGCTGGAGAGGGTGTTGTTAAAAGGGATTGTTGGTGGGAAAGTGAATTGGTACAGCCACTATGGAGAACAGTATGGAGGTTCCTTAAAAAACTAAAAATAGGGCTATCATATGATCCGGCAATCCCACTCCTGGGCATATACCCAGAGAAAACCATGTTTCCAAAGGATACATGTACCCCAATGTTCATTGCAGTGCTGTTTACAATAGCCAAGACATGGAAACAACCTAAATGTCCATCGACAGAGGGATGGATAAAGATGTGGTACATATATACAGTGCAATATTACTCAGACATTAAAAAGAATGAAGTAATGCCATTTGCAGCAATGTGGATGGATGTGGAGACTATTATACTAAGTGAAGTAAGTCAGACAGAGAAAGACAAATATCACTTATTGCAGAATTTTTAAAAAATGATACAAATGGAATTGGCATATACACACTACTGTAATTAAAAGAGATAACCAAAAAGGATCTCCTGTATAGCACAGGGAACTCTACTCAATATTCTATAATAACTTAACTGGGAAAAGAGTTTGGAAAAAATAGATAGATGTATAACTGCATCACTTTGCTGTACACGTGAAACCAACACAACATTGTAAATCAACTATACTCCAACATAAAACAAAAAATTTTTAAAAATAAGTGGAATAACAACAACAAAAAAGAATAAACCCATGCACCTATGCTCAATTAGTCTAACAAAAAAGGAGGCAAGAATATACAATGAGGAAAGGACCGTTTCTTCAATAAGTGGTCCTGGGAAAACCGGACAGCTACAGGTAAAAGAATGAAATTAGAAAAATTTCTAACACTATATGAAAAAAATTCAAACTTGGTTAAAGAGCTAAATGTGAGACCAGAAACCATAAAAATCCTAGAAGAAAACATAGGCAGAACACTCTCTGACATAAATCGTCACAATATTTTTTTGGATATGTCTCCTAAGGCAAAAGAAACAAAAGTAAAAATAAACAAATAGAACCTAATTAACCTTAAAAGCTTTTGCACAGCAAATGAAGCCACTGACAAAATGAAAAGACACCCTACTTAATAAGAGAAAATATTTGTAAATGGTATGACCATTAAGGGGTTAATATCAAAATATATCAACACCTCATACAACCCACTATCAAAAAAAAAAAAAAGAAAAACACACACACACACACACACACAAAACAGTCAGAAGATGGGCAGAAAATCTGAACAGACATTTTCCCAAAGAAGTCATACAGATGGACAACAGGTGTACAAGATGCTCATCATAACTAATGATCAGAGAAATACAAACCAAAACCCCAATGAGATATCACTTCACACCTGTCAGAATGGATATTATCAAAAAGACCACAAAAAACAAATGTTGGTGAGGATGTCGAAAAACGGTACCCTTGTACACTGTTTCTGGGAACGTAAATTAGTGCAGCCACTGTGGAAATCAGTGTGGAGTTTCCTCAAAAAAAACCCCTAGAAATAGAAATATCATTTCATCCAACAATTCCACTCCTGGGTATATATCTGAAGAAAATGAAAACACTAATTTGAAGAGATACCTATACCTCAATAATGTTCATAGCAGTATTATTTACAACAGCCAAATATGGAAGCAGCCCAAGTGCCCATCAATAGAGGGATGGATAAAGAAGATGTAGAGTATATATATATATATATATATATATATATATATATATATATATATATATACACATATATATATATACAATGGAATATTACTCAGCCATAAAAAAGAACAAATTTTGCCATTTGCAAAAAAATGGTGGACCTGGAGGGTATAATGTTTAATGAAATAAATCAGAGTGAAAGAAAATGCTTTATATGATCACTTCTATGTGGAACCTGAAAAATGAATGAATATAAGAAAACAGAAACAGACTTACAGATATAGAGAACAAACTAGTGGTTACAAGTGGAGAGTGGGAATGAGGGGAGGGAAAAATAGGGTAGAGGATTAAGAGGTAGAAACTAATATGTATAAATAATAAGCTACATTGTACAGCACAGGAAATATAGCCAATATTTTAAATAAATTTAAATGGAGTGTAATCTATAAAAAACATGAATCACTATGTTTTACACCTGAAACTAATATTGTAAACCAACTATACCTTACAAAATAAATAAAATACAATTATAGGTTTTAACTCACTGAAGGTCCAAATGATTTCAAAAGTGAATCTACCAAACATTTAAAAATAAATAATGTCACTTATTTATAATGATGGAACTACATAATATATGTACTGGTAGAACTACAAAATCATTTCCCAAAAATAGAATCAGTGAAAACAATCTTCCAATGTTATTATGACTTCAGCATATTATCAAAACCAGACAAAGACATTATAAGTACAGATCAATCTCTCATGAATATGGACAGAAAATTCCTAACAAAGTATTAGCAAATCTAATCCAGGAATGTATAAAAAAGACAACACATCATGACCAAGTGAATTTATCCACAGAATGCAAGGCTGGTTCAATATTGGAAAACAACCAATGAATCTGATCATATTAAGAGGCTAAAGCATATCAATAGATGTAAAAAAAAGCATTTGACAAAATGCAAGATCCATTCATGATGAAAATTCTCAGTGAACTGTGATAGAAGGTAAAATGCTTAAACTAATGCAGAGTATCTATAAAAAGTCCTTAGCTAATATTAGAGCTAATATTGAGAAACTGAATGATTTCCCTCTAATATCTTGAACAAGGCACAAAATGTCCCTTCTCACCACTCCTCTTCAATATCACACTTAAAGTCCTAACTAGTGCAATACAGCATGAAAGAAAAATAAAAGCAATCAAACTGGAAAGAAAGAAATAAAACTGCCTATTTTCAGATGACATGATTTCCTATGCAACAAATCCCAATGAATCTATAAATTTTTTTTCCAGAAATATTCAATGAGTTTAAGCAAATTTGCAGATACAAGGTCAATTTACAAAAATCAATTGTATTCTGATATACTGGGAATCAATAATTGGAATTGAAGGTAAAAAAAAAAAACAACCAACAAAAAACCATGTAAAATAATAGCCTAAAATGAAGAGTGTAGGTATAAATCTAACAAATTCATTCAGTTATGTATGTGGAAAACTATAAATCACCAATGAGAGAAATCAAATAAATCTAAATAACCTGAGAGATGTCATACCCATGGATTGGAAACCTCAATATTGTTAAAATGTTAATTCTTTCCAAGTGGATCAATAGGTTTAATACAATCTCAATCAAGAATCCATTAAGAATTTATTAGATAATGACTAGCTGATTCTAAAATTTACATTCAAATCAAAGGAACTAGATTAGCGAAACAATCTGTAAAGGAAGAACAAAGTTGAAGAACTCACATTTTCCAGTTTCAAGATTTACTGTGTTGATTCAGTAATCAAGACAGTGTATTTCTAGAGAACTAGCACCATGGCTTCTGGCTACAAGATTAGCCCATCCATCCCCAACAGTGACCTGGCCAGTTTAGGGGCCGAGGGCCTCCAGATGCTGGACTCTGGGGCCAATTATCTGCACCTGGATGTAATGGACAGGCATTTTGTTCCCAACATCACCTTTGGTCACCCTGTGGTAGAAAGCCACTGAAAGCAGGTAGGCCAGGACCCTTTCTTTGACATGTATAAGATGGTGTCTGGGCCAGAAGAGTGGGTAAATCCAATGGCTGTAGCAGGAGCCAATCAATCTACCTTTCATCTTGAGGCTATCGAGAACCAAGGGGCTTTGATCAAAGACATTTGGGAGGATGGAATGAAGGTTGGCTTTGTTATCAAACGAGGGATTACAGTTGAATATTTGGCACGATGGGCTAATCAGATAGATATGGCCTTGGTTATGGCAGTGGAACCTGGGTTTGGAGGGCAGAAATACATGGAAGATATGATGCCAAAGTTTCACTGGTTGAGGACCCGGTTCTCATCTTTGGACATAGAGATTGATGGTGGAGTAGATCCTGACACCATCCATAAATGTGCAGAGGCAGAAGCTAACATGATTGTGTCTGGCAGTGCCATTTTGAGAAGTGAAGATCCCAGATCTGTGATCAACCTGTTAAGAAATGTTTGCTCAGAAGCTGCTCAGAAACGTTCTCTTGATCAGTGAAACCACAAGGAGTCCAGTGTTTCTGCTGATGAGATCTCCTTTATACTGGAAAACAAGAATATTGACTACCAAATCATAACACAATTGAGGCAGTGCTACTTTTCTGAGCAGTTTATTCCAGTGACTAAAATCCATTATGCTGAATGTTCCAAGAGGTTAGAAATTTGTGTGTATAACTACATTTTTAGGATGGAATTTAAAGATTAGTGTGGTAAAATACCATTTTTCCTGGGAGACGATGTTTATAAAGAATAAAAATATTGCTATATTAAGATTATGAACAGAAATGTGTCTTAATGCCTAAGGAAGGCATATTAGCTACTATGAAAAACAAAGTGTAGTACTGGAAAAAGGATAGACACATAGATGAGGAAATCAAATAAAAAGGAATAGATCCACACGAATATAGCCAACAGCTTTTGACAAAGGCTCAATGGTAACTTAATAAAGGACAGTCTCTTCAACAAGTGAAGTTGGAAAAATTGGACATTGATATGCAAAAATTAAAAAGTAATAAAAATAAGTCCCAGCACACAAATCACACCTTATACAAAAATTTGATCATAGGTCAAAATGTAAGACATTAAACTATAAAATTCATCTTCAATTTTTTAGAGATGGTACCAACAGCAAAACCCATGAAAGAAAATATCAATAAATTGGACATTATCAAAACGTTAGAAATTTCTCTGCAAAAGAGACACTGTTAAGAGAAAGAAAAGACAAACCACAGACTGTGAGAAAGTATTTGAAAATCACATCTCTGATAAATGGCTTCAAGGAGAACATATTGAAAACTCTCAAAATTCAACCATAAGAAAACAACCCAATAAAATATGGATAAAAGATCTGAACAGAACTTCACCAAAGATAAACAGATAAAAAAATAACTACATCAAGTGATGGTCAATATCCTTTATAATTGGAGAAATGCAAATTAAAACAACAATGAGCTGTCACTACACACCTATTAAGAAACTAAAATCCCCCCAAATGACAGTACCAAATGTGGGCAAGAATGTGGAACATTTATTGTTCAGGGAGTTCAAAATTGTTCAGGCACTTTGGAAGACATTTTGGCAGCTTTTTATAAAGTTAAATATAGATTTACCATATAATCAAGAAATTTCACTTCTAGGTATTCACCCAGGTTATCTGAAAACTTATGTTCACACATAAAACACTTTTATAGCTGTTTTCTTCATATAACTAAAACTAGAAGCAACCAAGTTGTTCCCCAACAGGGGAATGGAGAAATAAATAATATAATACTATTCAGAAATAAAAAGAAATGAGCTATAGTTTCATGCTACATGAATAAATCCTTTTTTTTTTTTTTTTTTTTTTTTTTTGCGGTACGCAGGCCTCTCACTGTCGCGGCCTCTCCCGGTGTGGGGCACAGGCTCTG